>NC_056734.1:221900273-222235273 GCF_019279795.1 Protopterus annectens | reverse complement strand
CCTCCCTATTATTATTCTAAAACGTGCACGCTGATTAGCCAGCCCAACCAGCGTGCCCATTGTAAATCCCACAATATACCAACGGAAAAAGGTCCAGTCGCCCTGACTTTTTTCAGTTGGTATAAACTGCCCCAAAACATTTTTTTCACAATAAAAAAAAAAGAGTGAGAAAACAGAGCAATGGAGACTTTCTTTTCTCCGTTGCTTCCGTTTCAAAGCCTTGATGTACTGGGTATGCATGGGAACGAAAGTCCCATATGCATGCGCAGTACGTCAAAACACAGACTCAGTATACCACAACCGGTGGAAGAACAGCAATCCGCCATTATACAAAGACATTATTTAAGAAAAAGTACGTATTTCTTTCTTTAATAATGTCATTGTATAATAGCAATAACCGACTCTGTGGTTGTGGTATATTGAAGATTTACCCACAGTTGCCTTTGTTTAATCACTCGGGCTTTGCCCTCATGATTAAACCACACCAGCCGTGGGTAAATCTTTAATACACCACACCACGTCATCCGTTATTGCTTAATTAACTAATAATTTACAGATTTCAAATGAACCCTTGGTCCATTAAGTACAAAAGTATAACCATGAACTGTAGGTGAATTGCTATAGACTTGAAAGAACATTTACAAATAGCTGAAGACATTGCAATAGCAAAAGCCATCAAAGTGCTAGAAAGATACTCTAATAGTCAATTGTTAATCAAATGACATTGATATACTCTGACCATTTTTATATGAAACATTGACCACATGTAATTAAGTATCCTCCAATTAAAGAAGCCTTATTGCTTTACTGGAGTGGAAGCATTTAACCATCCAACCAGTTTTGATTTATGTGCACCTTCCAGTCAGTGAAAGATTTTGGAGTCTTTGCAAGGTTAAATTGGAGTATTTAACTGTCAGTCAATGAAGATGACAGATATCAGGCTAGATGTTTTATGTGGCAGTATCTTGAGAATTCCTTGTGAAGAATTCCCTTGCTCTGGGTCTGTGCTTTGATGTTGCATAGCAGATGTGTGTGCATTTGAAGTGCCCCTTTATCAAAATGTTACTTGGAAGTGTTATAACAGGCTTTTGCTTATATTGTGGAAAAGTAACTCTTGACACACATCTTATTGAATCAAATGCACAATTTTGCATAGGATAACTTTGTTTTTCCTGGTACATGAGCTTTATAATGACCATATTATTACACAGTGCCCAGCTGTGTCTTCTTTCTGGCAACCAGTTTAGCGAATACAGCTTTTCTTAATTGACGTAATATATGACATGAGAATAGTTTCAGATTCAAGCATAATTGTATTTTACATCAAACAAACAAAAAATTAAAATGCATATTTATGTAGACTGCTATTACAACAAAGAATCTTAAAATACATAACTGTATAGATTGCTATTACAATAACTGCCACAAATTTATAAAGATTTCCCAAAGCAGTGCTCTATTTGCTTAGAGATCACATTGACTGTTTTAGGTTCACTACATGATATTCAATGCACCATCAATAAAGGATCTTATGATACAATTCTCCAGTATGAAGTTACTTTGCTTAAATGCAGTTGATTAGAAGGTCACTGAAACACTTTTATAATATAATTTGAAATAACAGTTAACAACAAATTATTCAACATTTGAAACATTAATTTCCTATTTTCCCAATGAGAAAATACTAAACAGTTTGATAGGTCACTTGACACCTGTAATTTCTTAGATGAGATGCCGCTGCACAAAAAGATTTTTGCATAATACTGTACTGTTGTATGTGAAATGTTTCACCCTAGACTAAATATTTAGACTAGTGTATTAGAAAAAAAATCTAGAAATGTATTCCCTTTGATGATGCAATATGAGTATATTGACTGCATCAGTGCTGCATTTGTAATCATATGTTCTCTCAAAACACTTTACATGGTAATAAGTTAAATAGACAATTTTTGATAGTCTGTCTGCTGGACATTTCTGGCTCATTGTATCATCATGTTTTTTTCTTCTTCTTTTTACAGATAACACCTAAGGCCACAACTTTCCAAAAGAAAGTTGCAGACAGCACAGTGCACCAAAGGAAGATGTTGGCCCATTAAGGGCATCCACGGTTCATAACATTCAGAATGACATATGCAGCAATCATTTTTCCTGTGTACGATAATTGCTGACTCTGTATATGCCTGTCAGATTCCAAAACACAATGGGTGTACCCAATGACAATAAAATGAGATGGAGTCATACCTCTCAACCGTCCAGATTTTCACAGAAATTTCAAGATTTTTGCCTTATATTTTTAGCCTGCTACTCACTGAGGACTAAAGTCACTAAATAATGACATACATTTGAGTTTCAGACTTCAAATCCTTCAGAAAATACATGCTAGCAAATTCTGTTATTCCAGCAACTTTCTAAATTTATAAGAGCAATATTTAAAATTTGTTCCTATGTTTGGCACTTTGTCCACCCATTATTTGTATGCATTGCTAGATATGTTGCACTAAGAGGTTTAGAGATATGGACTGAGTAGTGTGACAAAAAATTTATGAAAGCACTTGCAGGAGACAGTACATGCTTACCATTTTTCTATACAATTCCATATGAATTTCTCAGTAATTCTGAGGATTCCACAGAATATTACTTAAAAAAATCAAGCTGCATTTAATGCATTACAGCAGGCAGGGTACTAAAAGCCATACTAGAGGACAATCTCTAAATGCATCCAAGAAGTCCTTGAACCAGGCACCAAGCCAGTATACAGTTAAGCCACCTCACTGACCAGGAAATCATAAATAGATACAGGTTAGACTGGTGCAGGCTATGTGCAAGATGTGTTCACCCCACATGTTTGCATGCAGTCTGTGGGATAACCCAGTCCTGTAGAAATAAAAGCGTGTCTGAGTCTGGGTATCCTGGCCTTTTAGACATTCCAGCGGCACACAGGTAATGGTGTAGGAGTTTCCCAGTCAGTTGCTAGTTACATTCTGGGACAGTTCCTGTCAGTAACGTGCAGGAAAGTGGATGAATTCATCCACTTCCCAGCAACAGCCATGGAATCACAGGACTGCCATAGAATATATATATGCCACTGTCAACTTTCCCCATGCCCTTGGTGCAATTGCTGCACTCCTATAACAATCAAAACCCCAGTATCAGATAATGCTGATGTTACATCAATTGAAAGGGATGCATGTATGTAGATGGCCTCATTATCAATATCATGGCAACACACCCTGGTAGTGTGCACGATGTAGCAATCTCGGAGGAAAGCAGTCTGGGATGCTTTCCAGCATGTTGAAATTCCTGATGGGCTTCTATTTGGTAAGTACAGCACCACAGTAATAATTTAATCAGAAAGTCAACAGTGTGCAAGGGGGCTAAATTCATCTTTTAACTTCTACAAAGACGTGGCTGTGGTTATCCACTGGAGCCTTGGCTTAAGACGCTATATAAAGCCCCGTCAATGTCTGCTGAGGATGCATACAACAGAAGACACACACTGCAACATGGAGCACCATGGCACATGTGTTTGTAGTGCTGAAAGTTCAGATGTCTGGCCACATCTGGGGGGGGCACTGCAATACACACCAAAAAAGGCATCACAGATAGCCACCCTGTGTGCCATGCTGTGCAACATGTTAACAACAAATGACTGTGGCCTGAAAGCTCTAGGTGTGGGTGACCGACTCCAAGAACTCAGGATGTCTGACATGGAGATATCAGAACTGTCACAGGATGATCAGGAGGACACAAGTGCAAGACCAACCATGTACAGCTGATGGAGGCTCTGATTATATCTATACTAGCTCAAGTGACTCAGCAGCATCTGGCTCACAACTCTGGGGCATGACAAGCCACATGTATAGAACTACACAGATAAAACAGTGATGTTCACACAGTGCTGCCCCATTACAGCAGCACATCACACAAGTAAAGGAAAAAGGGCAGTAGTTGTCCATATGGAACATTATACATCCCCTAACCACAATATCATCAACCAAACATTATAAACATACGTATGCTATGAAAATGAACATGTCTGGATGCCTACGAATTAACATTAAGCACTGGACCACTGTAGAGAAGGTACATCACCAAAAGTAACTATACTGCCAGTGTGCAGCATCCCTAAGGAGCACATAACAGGTCTTGATGCAAGGTAGTGTGTAATTATATGTATTATTAGTGTGTATAGAAACCAGCAATAATGTCATTATGTCAATGCCTATAGGGAAAATACATTGCAGAAGGTACCACAACAACATGATGACATGTGGGGGTTGTACAGTAAAGCTGAGTTGCAGTACACATCTTATAAAAATGTGTGGCACTGTAGGACAACAACCTAAACAGCAGATAGCAGCTGGTAAGCTATGACAACAAAGCCACAGACCTGACAATCTGCATACACATATGCTATATGCCTGTCTTGTCACACATAAAGTTATGATATAAAGTATGGGTGGCTGCAATATTAATTAAACAGCTGTACAAATACATGTTATACAATAAAGCATCAAGGACAGGAATGATATAGCAACCACTGAACATGCAGCAATGTTGTGGATGAGCCCCGATATCTATAAATGTGTGTTAAGCAGGTATGAATGGAAATGCACACATTGAATACTCACTTCATCAAGAGGATATCAATGGAGAGAAATGAAAGCAGCAGTGCAGATTGTGTTTAGGGAGAGGCATGTGCAGTACCAGAATAAATTGTCACAAGTATCACGGACATGCAAGATGAAGCATAGCCATGCATACAGTACTGGCATTAAACAATGTAATGTTTAACATACAATTCAAGGCCATAACCATGGGTTCCTATGCTGATGAAACTAGAGATATGGTTAATGTATGACTAGTAGCAGCAGAAGGTGAAATGGCAGCAAGATGAACAGCATGCTATGAATTAAAAGTAGGTAATAGATTAAAAGAAGTATCACAAGGACAAATATGTACTAAATGACACAAACAGGCAGCAGTCTATTATGTAACCTATATGAGTAGAAAAATCCTGTGACATCAGACAATGGATAAACCACTAGCAGGTAGTGCAAACAGTCATCAACATAGTGGTCATTATTGCCATGGGTTTAGGATGACACAACAGGACACACATTGGATTAACTGCCAGTGTTACACTAATGTATTCTAGGCTGCCCATGCTGATGCCTGACACCTCAGTCTTGACTGCCCCTGACACATCTGGAAACACTGTGCCCACAGTGCTGTACCATGTAACTGGATGTGGTGACACTAGCAGGTTGGAACACAGTGTGGGTATGAGCAGTACTGCGATGTGTATGTCTGGACAAGACTGCTGGGTTTTGAATAGGGTGACCAACAGCAGATGTGCATACATGTTGCAGCACAGACAATGACATGTGAACACCATATGTGTAGGTCTACTGAGAGGGGCCTGTCTCTCCCCAATTATTTATTTATTTATTTACATTTGTTTCCCAGGATGATCAAAGTGGGAAAAACTTTTTCAGAGGAGGCTTAGGGAGAAACTCTCCATATGAATTTACACAAATCAGTAAATAAGATTTTACAATACAGTTTTCAAACAGCTGTACAGCAGAAAATAAGCAGAAAATTCAACAGTTTATAAATACATATGAGCAGCACAGATTCAGCAAAATTTAACAATAACAATATGAGCACACCTCACACCTCTCTATTGAGAAATATTATAGTCCATACACAGAATAAGATAGATAGGAGCATGGATACAAAATAGCTAGAGGAGAATATGCAGTAGTGAGAGAGAAAACATATAACGTGCTGGAGGTAATCTGCTCATGAGTGTCAGGGCATGTAACACTCAGTTTCTACTATGGCGGCACTGCTCCAGCACTGCCATAACATGCTTTCAACAGACCACGCAGCAGATACCAAGCTATCATGCTGTGCATTGAATGCTGCCATGATCTCCCTATGCCTGTGCTCCTGACCTTCATGTAACACATGCAACTGGTATGTTACACAATCAGCAGCATGAGCTAGTGCATCAGTCATTGCCATAACACTACTGTGAATGTTCATGCACATATAAAAGTAGGCATACACATTCCCACATATCAGCTACATTCCCGCTTGCAGTCCAAAGGACAGTATCACTCAGTTGTGGTGCAGAGTCACCACCATTACCAGACTCAGCTGGGGACAGTGGGCCATGGTCATCATCATGACCAATAGCTGAAGTCCCTACATCATCAGATTGGCCAGCCACACTATCCTCCTGATCAGTGTCTATACTATGAACCACATGACTGTCCCATCCAGGGCCAGACAATGTTGAACCCAATACAGTGTCCTATGTGTCATTGGTCAGTTATCAGAATGAGGCATATTGCATCCCACCTCAGGATCTGTGGACAGGCTAGTGATGGAGCAGGAAGTGCTGCAAGTACAGAGATGATACATCTTATATACATTGGCAGAGATATCAACTTACCTGGTCGATGTGGCGATGGATGGCGCAATGCCCCTAGAACGTAGTGAAAAGCCATATTAGTCAAACAGCAAACACATGTGAAGGCCAATATAAAACTGTGCATACATTTTGACATATCTGACATGTCCTCTTCTAACTCCACCTCCAGTGGTGAGAGTTGATATGTCACTGTGGTGTACAAACAGACACATGCACAAGTCAATATGAAGCATGTATGTGTCACCATGGTACATGTAAAGTGATGCATACAATGCAATCATAGCAGAGATTCACATACCTAAAAGCTGACTTTAGAGTCTGGAAGACAATGGCCCTATATAAGCAAATGCAGCATCATCACACTTCTGGTCACATATATCTCAGTATACCACCTACATGGACAGCCTTGCCAGGTCTGTCATCCTAGGAGGAGGCTAATCTCTGTTGTTGGTATGTTGAAAAGTGTAGGTTAAAGTGGAACTTGAGCAACAAATGAGTACATATCACTCTTGACATCAGGCAGTGGCAGGCAAAGGATACATACAAAACCCATTTGAGTTCAGAAACATATACCTGATTTCCAATGACACTGTGTTGAATGTGTTGGCCCTGTGCAGGTGAACAGAACTTCATCACACATATAGTCACATTAACATTTAAGATGCAGGTATAGCACCTATAAAGGCTCTCTTACCTGGTCTGTCATCCTCAGAGGAAACCAAACTCTGTTATTGGTGCATTGAACCTGTAGCATACCTCACAACCTCTTAAAGCAATAAATCTGGATAAAGCCTAAAATAACGGGGGGGGGGGGCAAAGGCCCAAAATATGGACAGGTTTTAAATATCACTCATAAACTTACAAAGTTGCTAGAATAACAGGATTTTGTTTTATCATATATTTTCTGAAGGATATAAGGTCTGAAAATAAAATCTATGTTATTACTTAGTGACTTCACTCCTCAGTGATTTGCCAGAAAAGCACAAATATTATGAGGGACATATCAAAAATATGAGGTATAACTTCAGGCATCCTGTGTAAATCCAGATAATTGAGAGGCGTGAGTAGTTTAAAGTGGAAGGCAAGCAGCAAATGAGTATATATCACTCTTAGCATCAAGCAGTGGCAGGCAAAGGATGTACACAATCCAATCTGAGTACAGGTACATGTATCTGATGTCCATCGATAATGTGCTGAATGTGATGGCCCTGTGCAGGTGAAAAGAACATCAGTACACATAGTATTTATTTAACATAACTTGCAAGCAATTTTACCAGATTTTTCACCCAGCTGTTTTGTGTCATACCACATGTTGTTGTTTTGTTGTTGTGAAATGTATAGTAACAGATAATACATGTGAGAATGAATATCCATGAATTTCAGGTGCAACATTTTATTCTGTATGTGAATAATGAGTACACCAGTACATCTCAGGGTACCAACTTCAATCCCTTCTCCAGAAATGTAATGGTACTGGCAGGTGGTATACTGGGAAACTAGGAACAGTGTTGTTTCATCCAGTGGAGGCTCAGGTGGCCCACCACCATGGCATTCCTCTGCCTTTCATATCAGTGAAGTCTGTTGGCTGGACAGAGGATCATATCAGAGCAGTGGCAATGACATGTTTTCTGTAAGCAATTGTGTCCATCCACAGCATTCAACATATTGATGATGTCCCTCCATACCTGGTTCCTCCAGAATGAATTGCACATCTATCCTAGTAAACTCCTGCAGTGTTGTCACAGGGCATACATTATAATCTCATTTTCCTGGCAGAAAAAATGATCATGTCTGGTTTGTGTAGATATCTGGAAAAATGAAAGGTTCACATAGTAGGAAGTTTACATGTTAGACACCAATCATCAGATCAGCATTAAAAGTATAGGATGGTTTAATGTACCTCATATACAATACATTCTACTGCTACGTGAAAGAATAGTTGCCAATGATATGGCATGTAGCAAGTGCTAATTATACCATTAAATATAAAGCATACATATTCCCCAGCCCATACCTCAGGATATGTCATATGGGATTAGAATTCAGGTCTTTGTGAATGTTGGCAGCTATGAACTAGTCACATAACCACCACATCACCACTTCAGCAAGAGTGTGTGTGGGTTATTCACACTTACAGTCAAATGTATAGCCACCTATCCCTACCTTGTCAGCTACAAATATTGGGAATATCGAATAAATGCCAATGTAGTAATTCATAAAGAGCTGCAGAATTGTGTTATGTAATCAAATGTGGCTAACATATGTAGCTATGTGAGTCAAATAGCAACTCAGAACATTAAAAACATATGAACATATACATCTTAGCTTTGATGGCTCAGTGTGTACACAGAAAGGAAGTAACAGGCTTACACATTCAGATATACCACTACTCCCACTGAATGGCATGGGAACTTACAATGTAAGACTCAGCATTGGCAGATATCCACAAAGTATACTTGCTACTGCCAATTTGTAAAAACTCTTGTAAACCATCATTATTCACAAACACTAATATGGACTGATTGAACTGCATTCCCGACAGGTATGGTCAGAATCTGTGTATATCCGCAGCTCACTGGGGATGATGAAAATGTATCCATACATCTGTATACAGGTGAAACCTTAATGGCAATGATGGACATGCATCCATAAAGATACGTATGAGGAAGGACACTCCTACCCTTTATGTAACTGACATGTTTATGTGCAGATGATTTCACAGTTCAAACTCTATGTAATATGACTTAATGTATCCATAAAAATATGTATGGGGAAGGCCACTCCTACTCTTCATGTAACTGACATGTTTATGTGCAGATGATTTCACAGTTCAAACTCTATGTAATATGACTTACAAGGTACACACTGGACATTCAGAACATAATAGACCAAATCTAAGCACAGTAGTTCATAATAGCAGCACAAGCAGCTGACCCCACAAAAGCTTCCTTATGGGTACTTTGTGTCAGGTAGGCATACCTAACACTGAGGATATTGCAGCAGCTATTAAGTAGTATTTGTGCCATGCATAATTAATGAGCTTCATTAGCACAGAATGTTTTGGATTAAGTACTATTTCCACCATACATAATTAATGAGCTTCATTAGTATAGAATGTTTTGTCAGAGTGCCTTAATGCCTAGAGCGCACAGGCTGCAGATGATTACACATGTCTTTGTTATCTACACCACCTCCAGATTATTCCATGTTATGCAGTTTACTGACATGGATCATGCTGTGCTTCAGTTGCAATACTCATAGAAAACCTTAACTAAGTTCAGTTTTAAATGTTCAGTAATGACTGCAAACATACACTACATTCTAGCTAAATTAGGAGTAGGTGAACAATGCAAGTGAACAGGCAATAAGTATTACTGGATTATGTAATTGCACTTATTTTAAAGCAAATGTGCATCTAGAATCCTAACAACAGAGCAGAGATAAATGAGTAGCACTCTAGATAAAGTCAGTAATTGCATTGTTCATTGTGTGTTTGTTGTTATGCTCACTTCAGTCCTTTAGTTTTTTAATGCTCACCTTTGCTTAGGTTAGACATTTATGCATGTTTTGTACAACAGAACATCTGTCAAGACATCTTTGTGTTGTAATAAATACTTCATTTAAGTTGCAGATGACTATGCATCTTGTTAGTGTCTGGAAAACCTTGCAAAATACTGATTATGTTATGTTTAAATATTACATACAACCCAAGTAATCAAATGCCATTTACCTTTATTTTGAAATGTCACAAATGCACATATTCCCACAACTCTCTCTCTCTCTCTATATATATATATATATATATATATATATATATATATATATAGAGAGAGAGAGAGATCAAGATATCTCCATATATCCATATATACATAAATATTTATATATTCACATTCACACATATGTATATAAGTATATATATGTTTAGATACGGAGGTATATGTATAGATATATATCTAGAGAAATCTACATTTGTAGACATATATCTACATCTGCATTCATATGTCTGTGTTTGCAAAAGTATCTGCGTTATGTATTGTACATGCATATCTGTGATACTACTTATGTGACAGACTTAATACTTCTCATATATTAATGTGGGGTACATGATACCGTAATAAATGCAATCCCCTTGCTCTTGCTGTCCATACACCATTAACCTTGTTTTGTTGTACTATTCACTGTGCCAAATGGTGACCACATTTTATTTATTTATTTATTTTATTTTATATTTGTTGACCGGGCTAGTCTAGCTGGATACATATCCATTTTCAGTAGAGGCCCGGGGAGAAAAACTCCAAGCATGGGTAAATTACAGCATACAATACTTAAAAAAATGACTAGCTTCAATTACATAGCAAGATATGATTAGAAAAAATAAAATATATTTTTGTGAACAATGTACAGAGACTTAGCATAGGTTTGAGAAACAATCAAGTCCTAACTCTTTAGTAGATTTACATCATTCTTCATATACTACATTGAGCCTTTAGCACATTGTACCTGTCATGAATTCCGTATTGAACATTCCATGAGTACAAAACATCACCTGGTATATTATTTTATGCTGTAATTGTGTATCCTCAACTCAATCATTTGATTAACAGTAACATTCTTCTCTAGTGTCAGACATGTAGCTAGGCTACTGCACTCTGATATAGACATAGGTGACTGCTGTAGGTTTAAATCTAGCTTCCTCTAGGTTGAAGGCAGTTATTTTACTGCACAAGATAATTATACACTGGCAAGTGTAACTCCATGTACAAATAAATGGTGTGCAGCCTTGTTTCATCATAATCTGAAAGTGTACAATGTGCTAAAGGCTCAAGTATTGCATAATGTCTGTATTATGATAATGTTATGAAATGATCTACTTTACCTTAAATGTTTTTTTAACTGCACAGCACCAAGTCACTACTGTCCTGTAATATTATATTCTTACAGGTGCTGAGGAAAGGGGATGTAATCATTCCATGTGCATCACACAGACAAACAGACTTGAGGTGCAGTGACAGGAGAAAGGTATGTATTCCATATGTTTATTTGTTCTGTCTTAGTTGTACCCTTTATTAATAATGGCCTTTTATTGCCTCCATTTATCACTGTTTATGCAGATGGGTCACTGAATGCAAATGTGTGCAGAAGCTTCCCATAATGTGACAACAAGGTATATATCCAAAGTGTTAACCTTGCCAACCATGGCTCTAGATGATTGTCACTGTTATGGTGAGACACCAACCCCATGTGCAAAAATGTGAAAAGGGGTTGTGGATGGATGGATGGATGGATGGATGGATGGATGGACATTAGCTGCTCTCATCAGTTAGTGTAACATTGACGTTCTACTGTGCTTCATTTTTGCATGACTGCTTTTCAGACATGCTCTTCCTTTGTACCATGGACATAGCTTGTCCATTCCCCTTCACCCTTATAGCTTTTTGATATGTGTTATACATATACATGGCATATGTATATGTTTATGAGCACCTTTGTTTACTGCATCATTACT
Organism: Protopterus annectens; assembly: GCF_019279795.1. Lineage (NCBI taxonomy): Eukaryota > Metazoa > Chordata > Ceratodontiformes > Protopteridae > Protopterus > Protopterus annectens. The sequence goes on along the minus strand of NC_056734.1, from coordinate 222,223,325 downwards.
GGCCTTTTGGTGTACTGTGCTTGTAGGACACTCTGTCACCATGATAGGCTGTCATACACATGCAATTCATATCCACACACTGTGGTGGTCATTGTGATATTTCCACCTTTCTGTGATTTTTGTAATGTATCTGTATCACCATGTGATTTCTATATGGCAATTTAATGTTGCATGCCATTAGTGAGGATATGTGTGATTATCATTCTGTATGTTCTGCTTGTATGAGTTGATTGCATGTAACATATCTACATTGCAAACCTGAATACTGTCTGTGTTACCTCTGTCATGTAATGTCTCCTGTGATGTCAGGATCCCATTTCTCCTTTCCATTTATGTGATGTGTATACTTATTGGTATTTTTGCTGTAGTACTGTTGCTTATCTCTGTGCATAGTTGCTTGCCTCTTGCAGGCAGGGTTAGAAGTTCTAGTCTGACCTCATCTTTATTGATCCAACATTTTCTTTGCCGAATGTGCTCAATCCTACTGTTTCTTGGGTTACATTTGCACTGCAGACAGCCTTTTGGAAGGTGATGCTTGTTGTTTATTGTGAGGTACTGCAACGCCTTCAATCCCCATTTAATGTTCTCTGTCACATACCTGCCATCAGTTGTACTTACTTTGGTATGACTGTCTTACAGTTTGTAACATCTCAGCACTGCTTTGTGAATTGGTATATAATGCATTATTGTGGTACACCATGGCTGGTATGCATCCCTACCCTGTTTGTCATTTTTTCTTAACTTGTGTTGTGCAGTCCATATGTGTGATGGCTGTGCACCTCACCTATCCTTTATGTATATCATTGACCTTTGCCCAGTCTGTAGTGTTATACATGTCATATTTTTTACCCACCCTTTAACCACCTCCTCTTTCTGTGCCTTTTCAATTCTTTCTATTCTCAAAAAAATAAATAAATAAATAAAGGTCCTTTACCCACCAAAAAAAAAAAAAACCACAAATTGCCCATGCCACTCTGACTCTCTTTCTGACCTTCCTTCTTAAACACCTCTTCATCACCCTTACCATACATCTGCTTTTCTCTAACCCTATTTCCTTGGGTGTGTACATTACTTGTGTTTCCCACACATGTCCCATACCAAACGTTAGCTAACAATAATGTAGGTGATGTGGCCGTGGATGCTGCTTCTCCATAATTATTATTTTTTTTATTTATTTGTGGCAGCCTATAATGGATTCCATATATATATATATATATATATATATATATATATATATATATATATATATATATACTACAAAATTCTCCACTGTGTTTTATGCCTGAATCATGATATACTGCAGGTATTGGTAGTTTAACGGGAATATTGCTGATGCACCTTTATATTCTGTCAGTGCTTTCCACATATGGCATTTGGTTTTGTGTACCTGTCAAACATTACCTTCCTAAAGGTAATATATCTACTTATGGACATTTTTCGATTGGCATACAGTTTTTGACTATAACTGCTGTTGTGCTGGTGTTACTTCTTATTTGATGTTGCTGCATTACCCTGAGATACACTTTTCAGATAGAGACGCATTAGTATGTTACTGTTTTTCCCTCAAATCTCACGTGGAGCTTGACATGCTCTTTCAAGTTCTGCAAAGGAATCTGACCCCTAATTTATTAAAGAACTTTTAAATATATAGTATTAACTTATTTGGTATTTACTCATTAAGCAGTAGAAGAGTGTCTTATTATTTTTTGTAAGAGTGTATAAACTTAAAATGCAGAATTGAGTCAGATGACCATTAATATTTTTTTTCTTAGAAGTAAACCACACTGTTCATAAAATATATTTTAAAATATGCACAGTTTTCCACTCAGCTTATCATATCATATCTGAAAGATAACAAAGCAGGCAGACTTACAGTTATTGTGAAATGAGTCAATATCACCTTATGACCTTTCTCTTTGTATTGACTGCATGCAATTTTCAATACTTACACAAAATGATGTTAAATGCAATTTTTTCTTCATATTTTAAAACAGCATCCCAAAACACATTGATTGAAGATTAATATATAAGTGAGCACATTTTGTCTTTTTGCTATACATGTTGTTGTTTGTCTTTCGGCTTTCCCGGTTAGGGTTGCCACAGCGTCACTCCGGTCCGCTAATGATTGGCAGTAGATTTTAACGAACGCCGAGGTGCCAGCTCGACGTCCAACCTTCAACGAAGGCACGCCCATTTACACATGTCTTTTGAATGCCCATCCAGCCACGGGGAGGACATGCAGACTCCACACAGAAGGCACCCCCTGCACTCCATCTGAGAATCGAACGGGAGAACCTCTTGCTGTGAGGCAACAACGCTACCGCTGCACCACTGCAACTTGCTATACATAATGATTTTAAAAGATTTTTTGTCTGATTTAAACATTATACAGCCTTGCAACTTTTGAAATTGCACAAGCCATGGTACCTTAGTGACGTATTAAAGAAAAGAGCATGGATATCTTTCTTTGTCTTTTTGGCTTTTCCTGGTTAGGGGTCACCACAGTGGAACTCCGGTCCGCTAATGATTGGCAGTAGATTTTTTTTATGGTGCCAAGTTGCCAGCCTGATGCCCAACCTTCAGCAAAGGCACGTCCATTCATGCATGTCTTTTGGAGGCCACTTGACCACGGGGAAGACATGCAGACTCCACACAGAAGGCATTCCAGCCGAGAATCGAACAGGAGAACCTCTTGCTGTGAGGTAACAACACTACCACTGTACCATTTAACGTCAAGCAGTTATTGTAGCTTGGGGGAAATTAACTTATGCTATAACAAGTGGTGAATGATATGTGGATTAGAGTTTTTTTCCTCATCTAGCTTGTCATGGAGTTCGCTTACTGATTTATGGGTGACTACCTTAAAATATAATGGGAACAAAGCTTTGTAAAGAAGAAGGCTATGTTTGACTTTGCATGGTAAATATGAGAAGGGTGCTGCTGCTAGGTGATTCTATGGGGGTAGATGGGGTAATAATGCTTTTTTTTAATTCCTGTATACAGAAGGTATGCATAATTTACAGTGGCTTACTGCATTTCTTATTATCAGCATATGTTATATCTTTTAAAACTAAAATCATTTAGGTTGTGATAACATCACAGTTAGCTTTATTTTGAGGTATAGTGAGTTTTATTTTCCAATTTTATCTTCTTTAATTTCTTCAAATTTTTGGGTTTCTAATACTATGATGGGAATGGACCCAATTCCAAAGTCAAAGTATGATTAAAGTTCATGAAATTAGTATTGTCTCAATCTTTGATGTCAGCCAAAAGTGCTCTTCGCAGCACTCGAGATGTGCCCAGTAATGACTCCTTTTGCAATTTGTATGGAGTTACATGGATTGTTAACATATCTAAATACAATTGCAGATTCTTTTTTTATAAGACCTGTTGCTCCAGCTACTATTGGAACTGTCTGGGTATCTTTCTTCTACATGGTTCTTGTTTCTGCCTACAGATCCTAATAGTTTGTGACTTTGTGTGTCTCTGTATGCAAGACACTGTAGTCACTGCGTGTAGCGATTTCAATGATCAATGCTACTTTTGTCTTCTTTTCTTGGACCACTATATCTAGTTTTGTAGCGTCTATCTTTTGAACTGTTGGTAATGGGTGATCTCATGTGATATAAACATCATTTTCTATGATGCTTTTATTGCTCATGTCTCCAGTGTTTTTCAGCCACATCAATACCATAATGTTTGCACAATCACCAGTTCAACAGTCTTGCCTTTCAGTAAACAGTCCTTCTGCCATTAGTATGTCACAACCAGCAACGAGGTATGTGACTGTTTCCAATTTGGTTTTACAAAACCTACATTTGTCTGTTCCTCCCACATGCTCAATTAACTTCGTAAACCAACATGTATGTAGCCCACTATATTGGGCTGCCAATATTAACCTTTCATCTCTTGGTTTGAATTCACCTCTCCTTAACCATTCTTGTGTTCATTCCTGATCAATACGAGGTTCTTCCAGAGGTTTACTATACTTGCAACTATATTTATGCTTTTTTCCACATTTCTTGTCTTCTCATCTGGTCCTTCACCTTATATTCTTTCTTTTGTTTTTTGGCACATTCAGTTGCTGCCTGATTTTTATCCACTTGAGGTTTGATTTTCATTCCTGATTGATGCCGATATGCTTCTGCTAGACTCAGCAGGGAGTCATCTTAGATTTATTCTCCTCATGCTTCAAAACTTTCGCTACATGTGGTTCTTGTGAGGTCAGCAGATATGAGTCCCACCATTGCAGATCTATACATGTAATCAATTTCAAGGAGGCCCATCCCTCCCTCGGAACAGGGAATATATAATGTTGGTATACACTGATTTTTATAAATCATTTGGTAAGCATGAATCATCCTTTTTGTTTTCCTATCTAATCTATCCAACACGTTTTGGGGCCAGTCAATCATTCCAAAACTGTAAGTTAGGACAGGAAGAGCAAATTGGTTTATAGCTTGGATTTTTTTCCTAGATTTCAGTGCTGTTCTCAGAATTGATTTAAGTCTTCTAAAGTATTCCTTACTAAGTTTTATTCACATTTGTTCATGTTTTATTGTTGATCCATCATCTAATTCCCAAATATTTATCCACTCCCTCTTGCTCAAGTTCTTTTATATCACATTCTTGTCCAAAACTGATGTTTTCCTGGTGCTGCAGTTTTCCTGCTTTAAATGTTGCTTTTGCACATCTATCAAGACCAAATGACATTCTTATATCATCTGAAAAAGTTTTAACAACCTGCAACTGTGCTTTTAGTTGCTCATCTGATAAGGTATACAGTTGTAAATCATCGACAAAGAGAAGATGAGAAGTCTTTACACGTTGCTGTTTTTTAGGAGCCAAATTGTAGCCATGGCCCAAGTTGTTAAGTAAGCAGCTTAATGGGTTAATGGCAAGGCAGAACAGCAACGGTGACAGAGAGCCACCCTGGAATATCCCCCTTTGAATTTTTAGCCCTGGTATAATACTCTGTCCTTTATCATGGCTTAATTGCAAAGTGGTCTGTCTCTGTTTCATGGTCACTGTAATGTAGTCAATCAGTGTAAGGTGTATCTTATACATTTTTAAGCACTCTTTTATCCATGAATGTGGGGTAATGTCAAATGCTTTTTTATAGTCAATCCATGCCATACTTAAGTTCTTCCCCTTTTTACAGTTCTCCAGTATGACTTTATTTAACAACAAATGATACTTTGTTCCATGTGACTTTATTTTATTGCCCTTTTGTTCTACTGCCATAATTGAGTTTTGTTCTAAATGACTATAAACTCTGTCGGCATCAATTCCCGTTTATAGTTTATACGTTGTCAGAAGGCAAGTTATTAGCCTATAATTTTTAGGGTAGCTTGCAAGTTCATTCTTAAGAAGGAGCATTGTTTTGCCTGTTGTTAGCCAGGCTGATGAATGTTCGGGGTGCACATATAAATAGTTCTTACTCATGGCTAAATCCTCGTGCAAAGATATTAATACTTTTAACCAAAAGTTATGTACTGCATCTGGGCCTGGGGTTTTCCAATTAGAGGCTTTACTTAACTTTGTCTCAATCTCTCTCTGGCTGTTACTTCATCGCATTTCATATCCTGCACCTTTAAACTTCTTATTCTTTCTTTTACTATTTTCTATCCATTTAGCATCTTTGTTATGTTCCACAGCATCTTCATAAATACTTCTCCAAATTGTATCTGCTTCCTCTTTTTTTGGCGGTCTTTCAATTACTTTTACCTTATCTCCCAATTCCCTATAAAACTTTTTTTGTGTCATCAATAAATTGCTTATTTTGTACTTTTCCTTTATATTTATCTGTGTATCTTCTAAGTTTTTCTACTTGTGCTGAAAGTTTTAGTTTGCTGTTTGCAATAGTGCATGATAGATCCTGGTCTGTTCTAATACTGTGCATTGCTTTAATCACATCTATCGTTCTTAGTATTTTTGTTAATCTATTCTCTCTTCTATAGTCTTCTAAGAGTGACACTTCTTGTCTTAATTGCTTTATAGTTTTCTCTATTTGATACTTCCATAATGGTATTTGATTTCTCCCCTTCCTTTCCCTCACTACCCTGTGTTCTTGTGGTAGAACTTTATCAGTTATTAATTTAGCAGCATAATAATATATCCTGTTTACTTTTGTTATATCACATGGATCTCTATGGACAGTCCTAATTACTGCATTCATTTGTTTTATCAGACTTCTGACTTTTTGGGTTTTATTGACCTTCTGCAGTCTATTTCTCTCGTTGATCTTAATATATCTATTCATGTCTATTAAATCAAGCAACTCTTCTCTTAGCTCATTTTCTTCCAAACTGAGGGCACATCCCTTGTTTTCCATTTCCTGCGGGCATTCTATAGAAAGTTCTATAGCATCTTCCTGTAGCACCTTCTCTTTAATTTCATCCTGTGCCATCTGTTGCGCTGTCATATGGGAACTCACCGGCCTATCACTCCTCAACATTAAGTGCATTAGAGTTTCCACAGATTCCTGTTACTTTACTTGCTGTCTAGCTTCAAGTGAATGTTTATACTGATTTCCTGTGGAAGGCTCCAAAATATTTTGATATGGCACCTGAGTTCCATTGGTTTCCCCTTAATTTAGATATCCATTGCTCTATCCTGTTGTGGTGCTTTCTGCATTCGATTTTCTACACTGAATCCTTCACTTCAGAGGTACTCCATAACCTTACTTTCTATTTCTTTAACTTCTCCATTACTAATCTCCTTTTCTACTTTTCCTCTTTGTCTTCTTATTTTTTGTATTATAAAGTTTTCCATGTCTGCATTCCTTTGCCTGTATTTCTCTTCTAATAACTTTGGTGCTGCTCTTTTTGTATCAATTAGTTTTGCTTTCTCCTTTGCATAAATATTACATCATATTAAATCTGTTTTTCTTTGACATGTCCATATTTCTTCTTCAGATGTTTCCTGATCTTCCTGTTTCTCCTTACTTTGGGGACTTATCCTGTTGTGACGTAACTGGTATTAGACCTTCTACACCAAATCCTTCACTTCGCAGGCACTCCATAACTTCAACTTCTGTGTTTTTAACTTCTACTTTACTAATCTTCTTTACTACGTTCCATCTTTGTGATGATATTTTTTTATTGTAAAATTTTCCATATCCAGATGCCTTTGCCTGTATTTATCTTCAAATATCTTTGGGGCTGCCTTCTTCATGTTGATTCATTTGGCTTTCTCCCATGTCCATATTTCTTTTTATATTGTTCAAATATCTCTATGTTTTGTTGTTTATATATTCGCACTTCCACGGATGTTCTTTTTCCCAACAGATCATTTTTTTTATCTATATACTGTTTTTCACAAATCTGTTGTATTAATGAACGCAAATTTTCTCTAATTTCTCTCTTAATCATTTTGTATATCTTGTGTCTGGAAATTCGGGGCTTTTTGCATGATAGTAGCAATACATACTTTCTTTCTTATCCCAAATAGTCCACTCTATCATATTTATGGCTCTTCTTTGGCCTATCAGTTTTTGTGTTTTTTGTGGACTGCTACTTCCTTCTACAACAGGGGGACCATCCTCCCCCTGGGCCTGACCTGGTCCCATTGTAGGAATGTTTCCATATTTTGAGGATTCTACACTGTCATTTTTTTCCAGTCCTGGCACCAGTGCACCTACCAGGATTGAGCACTTTTTTATCCTGGGTCTTGTGCATCCAGCTATCTCTTTTAATTTTTGACCTACTTCTGTCCATGATATATGCTATATAAATACAGTTTATATATCAGTGTCGCCTTGGTGAGATTTTGTGAAAACATGGTCCACCTCGTGAATGTACTCACTAAGACTTGAGGATGAATTCAGTTTCAGCACTACTCCTCTCCTTTGCTTTCTGACTTTTCATCTCACCATTTGGACCCCTTCGTCTCTCTATTTGGACCACTTCATCTCCCCATTCGGATCCCATTTTATCTTCTGGTGAGGAACTCTTCATGATGAATGTGGTTATTCATCTCCTTCCAAAGTTTTTATGTTTGATTTCTGGCTTTTCAGAAGGGATTTTGGGCTTGAAATAATCCAGAGTCATTACTGCCTCTTAAGCCACCTCTCCTGTCATTAAAATATTTGTTCCGGATGGATTTATTTCCTCAGGATGGATTTAATGAGAAAAGTAAATATATCTCAGGCATGAGTGGGGTTGCTATACATGTACTGAGGAGACAAGTATGGGTCACTTATTTCATGTTATGCTTATTATCACTGGAGATACTTTGAGAGATTTAAATTGCGGAGTAGCCTGGATGGGGAGGTGAACATTTAGGGCATTAGGGATATTCCAATTTAAAATAATTTATCTTGAGTTTAGGAGACTGATGCTATTGTTATATGGGTTGGGTCTGGAAACTACATTAATTAATTAGTTACATTTATTCTGAGTGAGGCAATGGTTACTGTATGACCTCTTGGATACCAAAAGAGTAGTCAGCCTTATGATTTCTTGGGTACCAAAAGAGTAGTCAGCCCTTATGATTTCTTTTACAATGCTTTAGGGTACCATAAACAGCTGCTTCAAACATGTTAGGACTGGTAGGAGGGGACATAAACTATGACTGCAAGCATTTTAGTGTTATTGCTAATTGTGACTGATGCTAGTGCCCAGACTAGTGAGTAGTTACTTTTGTAGTTATTATTTCCAGCTATTGTAACTATAGTTGGGGGTGTCTTCCTTATTAAGATTACAGTACCCTATCTATTTTTGACTGGATCTGTTAAGAAGGAAACTGTAAGAATGTTGAAGGACAAATAAGGTACTTGACCCAGATTTCATTTATACCTAGAATACCTGGTTGGTTTTCAATGATCCAAGTTGTCAGGCAGTTCATTCTATTTCTTATGTTGTCTGTGTATTTAAGTGACATATTGTTTGGTATTGGTTCCTTAAGATCAGATTGTTTTGTCTTGTTTCAGACATTAATTTGTAGAAGTCCTAGAACTTATCAAATGAAAGAAGAAGTGCAGGAAGAAGTGGAATACAGAAAACTTGGACCAGTCTAAGAAGGAATGCAGGCTAGTTAACACAAAGGTGCTAAGAGAGTAATTGAAACAGCAAAGAACAAGTTGTCAAAGACGCTCTACCAGCTTTTAGAAAATGACTCAGCAGATGGCATGAAGATCCTCTGCATGACAAATACAGAAAGATAAAGAAGATAGTTGACAGATGCCATTCATAATGGATGGTGGCATCACTCTGCTTACCAATGGAAAGGACATCAAGGTTCATAGATTAGTACTAAGCTAACTGCCCTTGCGAGCCATTTTAAGCCTAGCCAATTACCCCTTGTGAGACTTAAAACATGAACCTTGTGTTTGTAAGGCAAACACCTTAACCATTAGGCCACCCACCCAACTGGTGGAGTTGAGGATGTAAGGAGCACATAAGGAGCACTTCAATACATTTCTGAATGAATAAAACCCAAGATAATCTTTATTACCATGTGCACAGCCTACACTGTTTTTTTTCAGTTAAAATAGGTGATTGGATAGATAACTACAAAGGATGTTTTTTTTGCATTCTAATACTGGCCTGATGAGGGGTGAATAGATGGAAATGATGACCTCATTTAACCTAGAGGACATGCCCTTAATAATCAGTTGAATGAAGTAGAAGGTTTTCCTATTGAGAAAAGATACATGATCATCAAAGGAAAGTTCATTATCCATAAATGTGCCCAGGTCTCTAATGACAGTGTCTATTCTAAGAGGGATGTCATTTGCATGGAAGGTGTGCAAAAGCACCTGTTTCTCAAACTGCATGATGCTACATGTTTTGCTGTTCACTTTATACCATGATCTTGGTGCCAAGAGTTTTTTTCTGAGATCCACCCTCTTGTGGAACTATTTTCAAGGGAGTTGATAATATTTCCAAGCTTACAATCATCCAAGAACTTGGTCAGCCTGATGCTGTTAATGTCAGATCTGACATCAGTGAAGTAAATGCTAAATAGAAGAGGTCTCAAAACACAGTCATAGAGTATCACATGTGGTAAATCCATTGAACATGTGGGAGAAACAGAGAAATGTAGGTTTTGTAAAATTGTTGCTGGTTCTGACATACTAATGGCAGATGGACTGCATACTGAAAGGCATAATAATGTGGTAAGACTGCTGCCCTGAGGATTGTGCAAATATTATGGTAATGAAGTGGCTGAAAAGCACTGGAAACATAAGCCACAAAGCATCATAGAAAATGATGAAGTTTACATCAAGTGGGATCATCCATTACCAACAGTTCAAAAGATAGATGCTAGAAAATATAGTGGTCCAAGAAATGAAAACAAAAATAGAATTAATCATTGAAATCACCACACCCCATGACTACAGTGTCTTGCGTACAGAGAGACACAAAGAAATAAAATATAAAGATTTGCAAGCAGAAATGAGTTACGGTGGTGGTGCTGCAGTAGCATTGTCGCCTCATAGTAAGACGTTGTCCTGTTCGATTTTCAGCTAAAGCGTCTTCTGTGTGGAGACATGCGTGAATGGGCGTACCTTCGTTGAAGGTTGTGCATCAGAGCTGGCAACTCGGCATGTAAAAATCTACTGCCAATCATTAGCAGACAGGAGTTCCACTGTGGTGACCCCTAACCGGGAAAAGCCGAAAGACACAACAACAACCGATACATGTAACCCCGTATGAATTGCAGAAGGAGTCATTACTGGGGATGTTGCGGGTGCTGCGAAGAGCACTTTTGGCTGACATCAAAGAGTGAAACAATACTAATTTCATGAACTTTAAACTTACTTTGACTTAGGAATGGGGTCCATTCCCATCATGGTATTAGAAACCCAAAAGATTTGGAGAAATTAAAAAGTGATAAGTCCCTTAAATAATAGTGTGCTATGACTTGTCATAGAGTGTTGTCTATCAGTGAGCCAGTTGGTAATTTAGTAGATTACATAGGGATCTATATGAAGTTTTACCCATTCGTTGATGATGCCAGAATAAAGAATGATGTCAAAAAGGCTTAGCTAAATCAAGATAGGTTGTGTGAACACATTTAATGACAACAAGTGCCTCAATGACTCTTTCAAAGAAATTAACTAAGTTTAGTAGGAATAAATTAGCTCTTACAAATCATAATTGGTTTGAGTTTCTTGTGTTCTTGTTTATGTGCTTGATAGTGATGAAATCGACAGCACTAGAATAATGGTGGTGATGTTAATAGGTCTATAGTAACCAGTCTTCGCAGTGGTGCCTTCCTTGATGCAACATCTGTTCCCAAGTCTACTGATATGGATGCAGTAGAGATGCCATGATTGAATAGTTTAAAGAGAAAACTTGAGGGTATTTCATACTGATGTGAAAACAGCATGGTATGTTATCTGTTTTTTTTTGAGGTGGTATTTTTGGTCTTGTAGAGTGCTTTTAGTATCTGGAGGTAATTTCTGGGACTATATACTGGGAGGTTTGGAGTTGGCTGATGGGAAAAGTTGGATATGAATTTATATGCAAGGATATTAGTTCTAGCCTCACTGTTTGAGGAGGTAATGTCATAGAAGTAAGCTTGGTGCAGTACAATTATTTTTGTAGTTCCTTACACAATTGCCTAGGAGTTCTTTGTGGTTTTGAAAGTAATTTTGGAGTACCTCGGCACAGGAGGTTTTATGCATGTCTTGCAGTACATGGCTTATTGTTGTCTGTGGACCATCACCCTGTTTGTATGAGACGTTTGCCTCCAATTTTAATAAACATTTGTAACTCTTACAAGTGGACTCATTCTATGGTAACAAAAATAGTTATGAGTAAGCATGTGGCAACTAGCACACTGCTTCATGGTACCCAGGGCTAGGAGGCTCACAATAGATGGAATACAGATAGTGGACTTACAGTTGTTCTGCAGGTGCCAGGTGAAATACGTTTTGTGATGTTATTGTTTTTAGTGATCCATGGATTAACAAACAGGGAGGAGATCACTGTATTCTATATGAAGGAATAGTGATACACTGCAATTGGTTATTTGTTTGTTAATTTAACTGGGAGTAGATTGACTGCCCATTTTCAGAGGCAGTCTGTGGAGAAAAGCTCCATGTTACAGAACAAATATAGGTATTGAATAAAGATGCAATAATTTTACATACATTGTTAAAGAATCAATTGAAGTTGCAATCAATGAATACAAAACATCTTAGACAAGTCCAATAGTTCAAAAATGAAGCTGTACTTACATATTTATATATATATATATATATATATATATATATATATATATATATATATATATATATATATACACATATGTGATGGATTACTTCACTTCTTCTAGGCTAACAGTAAGAGAAGCGTTATCAGTGTTATTATTGATGAAGAGTAGGATGATGGTGGTGTTAGGGTAATAATTATGCAAGCAGAGAGAATCATTAAGTACAGTGAGTCTAAATATGTTACAGTGAGACATGCTGAGCAGGATAAATGGAGGATTAAGCAAGAGAGAGAGAGAGCTAGCATGCAATATTATAGAATCCTATCACTGGTAATATGCTGGGATTTACCAGTATTATGAAATTATAAGTGGTTGATAAATTTTTTCTAGGAATGTGGTTCGATACAAAGACAATTTCTGTTATCAGTTAAGTGTGTCTTTAGTTTTCTTATATAAATGGTTTGATATTTTGTTTTTTTCTGATATTTAATGGAATAGAGTTCCATATTTTGATATCTAGACAGAGTAGATAATTGCCAGAGTGGTTTTGAGATTTAGTGTTGTATATAAATTGTTTTTTTTTTAGATTTTGATAATTTTGTGGGATATATAGTATACTTAAACAGGTAGCATGCTCATCACGTCTGTGCTAGAAGATAAGAAGATACTACAGGTGCTTGGATCAATTTTCTGATACTGATGCTGGAGTGCAGCATAGGAGGGTGTGCGGCTGCACTATTGAATGTGCTGCCTATCAGATGAGATGTTAAACAAATATCCTATCTGACTGAGATGGTGGTAGCTCTGATGAATGCAAAAGATCTCACAGCATTTATCAAAAAGAATAGGTGGAGGTCCATGGTACTCTGGCCAAATTTCTAATAGTCAGTATGAATACCACCTTAAAACTCCCCTAAAAAGATGCCACTGGTGTAGTGCAAATAAATAAACACCTGAAACACTGAGTAACAAATCTATCTCATTTTGCTGCATTTAACTTTTTCAGTTCAATCAGCATATGGTGATATTGTGATTAATCAGCCTCTGTTATCCTGATCAAAATAAAACAAATATTTCTTAGTTCTCTATACTTAAGCAGGGAACTAAGAAACATTTGTTATTTCCCTGTATTTAAACAGTAAGGCATGACATGGTGGTACTGTACCCTGAAATACTAATGTGAAAAGAAGCACAACCAGCATTATACAGGACATAATTAGCAGAATCTTTTTTTAACTTGTTTCTTCAAAAGTAAGGTATAAAAGTATTGATATACAATGGTCTCTTCAACAAGACTATAATAATGTGGAAACAACAAAAAACAATGCTTTTATACATTTTCAGCATTTAATTTCAAAATTCAGAGTCTATAATTTAACATTTTTATAATAATCGGCAGTATTGCATCCTTGATATAATGTCAGATTACCAATGGTAATTTATATCTTCCTGGAAATGATAATAAAACACAATAAGCTGACCTGCTGTTGCAATTAGTCCAACTTTGGATAAAGAGCTACATCAGCTCACACAGACATGTGCATGTTTATTATACAGTTCAAATGGTAATAAACTTGTAAATCAAACTACTGTTGATAAATGTGTATAATTTTGCCAATAAGTACATTAAAATAAGGATACTTTAATGCTGACAACCAATAAGACCACTGTTTTTGTAAGGCACTATGATAATATTCATTACTTTATTTTTAGCAGAGTTAGATTAGTGGATGCCAACAGAATATTAAATGGCTTTTTTGAAATCAGTCAATATTGCAGAATGCTAGACAAGGTATGAACACCAATAGTGTACTGCACAATGAAGGGTCTCTGATCCCTTCTGACTTGAAGAACAATTATGAGGGATCAAAGTGAACCAGAAGTCTGAAATAATCACTCTCTCTAATAGGACATAATGATAAGCACTTAATAATTATCATGTGTGAAAGAACATTAAAAAGAAGAAGAAATGAAGTTATTGCATTGCTCTAGAAATGTAAAAAGAGATTTGTTGGTTGTACTATCCTGTTTTGATAGATTTGGATAATTTAAAGTGCATGATCATGTTTAGTGTAGTCTTCTCTGGATTGTGAAACTAGTGTGAGAGGAATTTTCAGACAAAACAAAAATCACATGTATATTTTACACTTAAATTAAAAGTACTGCGTAAGATGACCCAACACTGATTTTCTTATTAGTTTTCATATTTGATTCACCCTTATCCTGTATTTTAATTTAAATTTAATTGAAATGTTTTGACGCAACCACAGAGACATATATAGACATTGCAGTACGTATCCCAAAACCACCTCTGCCTTAAGTCTTGTGCCTGGGTTGCCCAGTTCTTGCTTGTTTCAGTAGCTCCATTTCCACTCAAATGGTAAGGCTTAACTTAATGCCACTCTTCACTGTGAATATATTCTTGTTACTTACAGGACCAGGCCTACCAGTCACTAATTTTATACTGGCTACTGATTGGGGAAGGGGTGCAGACTCCTTATAGGACCATGCCTATCAACTGATAATTTTATACTGGTTTCTGAATTGGAGGAGGAGGTGCAGACTCCTTATAGGACCATGCCTGCCAGTCACTAACTTTATACTGACTTCTGATTTGGAGGAGGGGGTGCAGACTCTTTATAGGACCATGACTACCAGTTACTAATTTTATACTGGCCACTGGCTGTGGGAGGGGTGCAGACTCCTTATAGGACCATGCCTATCAACTGCTAATTTTATACTGGCTTCTGAATTGGAGGAGGAGGTGCAGACTCCTTATAGGACCATGCCTGCCAGTCACTAACTTTATACTAACTTCTGAGTTGGAGGGGGGGTGCAGACTCTTTATAGGACCATGACTACCAGTAACTAATTTTATACTGGCTACTGACTGGGGGAGGGGTGCAGACTCCTTATAGGATGATGCCTACCAGTCACTAACTTTATACTGGCTTCTGATTTGGAGGAGGGGGAGCAGACCCCTTATAGGAACATGCCTATCAATTGCTAATTTTATATGGGCTTCTGATTTGGAGGAAAGGGTGCAGACTGCTTATAGGACCTTGCCTGCCAATCACTAACTTTATATTAGCTTCTAATTTGGAGGACAGGGTGCAGACTCCTTATAGGGCCATGACTACCAGTCGCTAATTTTATCCTGGCTACTGACTGGGGGATGGGTGCATACTCCTTATAGGACCATGCCTACAAGTCACTACAACTGGCTACTGATTTGGGGGAGGGGTGTTGACAGTGGTATGGTCTGTCAGGTAATCTTCATCACTCAGAGGCAGATAAGATGGATCCCTATACTTTCCCTATACTTTGGATGTGTAATCTGCTGATGCAATGGCCTATAAGCCAAGAATACATTCCTAAAGTAACCTTTGCACAACCTGCTTATCTCTGAAGTGCAAATTTCACAAGACAATTGGTATCCATCACGTTTCGAACCTGTGGCTGTTAAGCAACCCCAGGAAAGGAGAAACAGGTGTTAGCTAATTAAGCCTTCTTTCTCTGGCCAGCCCTACAGTTAGTCAGACTGTCATTGAATCTATATCACTAGCAGGAGAGATATACAGTTTGCCTATACACTGGTACACCAGTGATTACGATGTGATTACTTGACTGATACTTTAGTTTTTAGAGAATTTTCAGATTCTGGCAGGTGAAAATGAGTAGGATTATCCTGCAGCCACTGATAATTCTTAAAACTGCTTGGTGTACTGTGCTACGTTTGAAAACACTACCATATACTTTATAATATAGTCTGGCAGTTTCTAGTCTGTCATATTCCTTAGCCTTTGAAACAACGTATAGCAGTATAAATTCATCTGTGATGTAGTCTCATTCACAACTGCCCCCTCACACAAATCAGCATATGAATGTCGCTGACAGACGATTATTTCATCAGACTAGTCAGAGGGCAAACAGCTCACACCTGTGCACATGCCCTTTTACATAGATTAAGCATCATTTAGTTACAATCTTTACAGCTTCTTGAAAATGATACTCATTATTTCCTCTTTGTGAAGCAGCAACTTACCTCAAGTACAGCTTGAAAGTAACCTGATAGTCTCCCTTTAGCTAGTACTGACCTGTTGTCCCTTTGCACTGAAGGTAAAGTACTTGTGAGCACATACTATTCATCAGCCAGCAAACAAAAAGAATCTGCTAAAATATTACCATATTAATTCGGGTCTATATTAGCAGATCGAATGTTTAGGTTATCGAACAACTAAACACTGAACTGGTAATATTGAAAGCAAAAAAACGTGAACGGCTGATTTAACGCAGGGAAAGAATTCCCTTGGCCATTAGCCAGATTTTGCCATTTTGTCTACTGTAGAGTGATCTTGGAATTGGTATATTTAGTTAGGGGGGGGTGGGGGGTGGGGGACAAAGCCCCCCACTTCATTTGGGTTTAAAGTTATTTATTTTTTTTTTTTTTTGTGGCCAACGAAAGTCTTTCCCTACACCATTTGCAGTTTTTAGTTTTGATATTACGAGTTCAATGTTTAGATGTTTGATATCCTAAATATTAGATCTGGTAATATAGACCTGATTAATTCCATTGTTTAACAGTTAACGTTCTTCATAACAAAGTACAGAAACAGCTTACATTTTTTGCTAACCTGCCTGTGTACATTCTTATAACAGGATGCAAGGAAACTATTCTATGAAGCGAGTACTTTTTTCTTATTATTATTATAGAGTTTTATATCTGGGAGTTCAACCATGGGTATTTATTCTTAAGTTTCCCATTATACCTGTGATTAATGAGATAGCATTCTCTATACATTTGTTGAGATGGGTATAGAGGTTAGAGGTATGTCTAGCAGCCTCAGTGACTTGGGTCTGCTTGGGACGGGGGAGCGGCTTTTGAATTTCAGGCCCTCAGACAAGGATAATATATATATATATTTTTTTTTTGAGTAATCTCTAAATACGGAAGCTATTGGGTAGGATGATACAAGTTTTGAGTGAGAAAATGGCAACTTTTTTGGTGATTCAATATACTAAAGGAAGGAATGACATCAGTAGGGTGCAGGCAGATGCATTTGTAAAGATAAGGTCAAGTTGTTGAAGATGTTAACTTACTGAGATGGTTATCATGTTCATGAGGAGATGATGAGGGAGTTGTGCAGCTGGCAATAATATGGTGGATGGTTTTATTTAGTGTGACTAAAATTTACAGATCTGTACCTTGAGAGATTTGGTACAAGTTAATCAGGAAGCTGGTAAATGTAGATACCCCCCATGGCTCCCAGATGGTCTGAGTGAGTGACGTGTGCAATACCCAGGTATGGACTGACTGCTATTGACATACTGAAACCATGCTTCAGTAACTCAGTAACTGCACACACACACACACACACACACACACACACACACACAAACATGTATATATATATATATATATATATATATATATATATATATATATATATATATATATATATATGGGTATACTTTGGTAGACCAACATTTTACTTACCTGACACTTACTTACCCTAGACGAAAGCACAAACAACTACAGAAGACCGGCATCCGGAACACTGGCTTCGCACACAAGGTAAGTAACTGCTCCAGCTTTACTCCATCGCATATCGCCTACTCAGAGGTGATCTCTGCCTGACATACAAAGCTATGTCAAACTCAGAGCTATTGGACATGCTCCACTTAAAGAAATCACAATCCCTCTGAGCTACATGCTCTAGGGTCTGAAACCTTGTCACCACAATAAACAGAACATGCCGGAGGGATAGATTCCTATCCCAGAGACTTCCCATACTCTGGAATAAACTACCTATCTATATCAAACAAAGCTCCTCATTAGCACTCTTCAAGAAAATCTTGATGATTGGATGGAAAATAGGAAATTCACCCCGGGGATCACCTCTGTGGCTCTGCTCGACAGTGGCACAGGAAAATAATTTTCTTAGGTGGCAAAAGCCAGGGTACCTTTTTGGCTGGGCTTGTATGGGCCCCAGGGCCAATAGCCTAGTACCTACCTATGAACCTATGAACCTATGAACCTATGGCCATCCCGAACAAAAACACTTAACAAAACAAAACTAAACCCATTGATGTGGAGCTTCACCCCCCCACACACACACTCCTATGTGAGGAGCTTCACCCCCCACATCCTCTAACTAAATATACTAACTCCAAGATTGCACTACCATGAGGGGTAAGGGGCAAAGTTCAATAGGATGACCAAGTGGTTACTTACCTAGCGAATGAAGTCGGTCTTCTGGATGTCGGTCTTCTAAAGTTGTCAGTGCTTTCATCTGGGAAACTTCAGTGTTGGGTAAGTAAAAGTTCAGTCTACTGAAGTAGACCCATATATATATATATATATATATATATCTATATATATATATATATATATATATATATATATATATATATATATATGGGTCTACTTTGTTTCATTGAAAGCTCATTTCACTGAATTTGAATTCACCCTGACCAAATCGTAAAAGCTCAAATTACTGAAAACTCATTTCACTGAATCTCATTTCACTGAAGTGAAGTACTGGCACTGTGTAGAGTACTGTAAGACAAGTAAAAGGTATATGCCCTTTTCCCCACTGTAGTGTGATCCTGAAGTTAATACATATAGTTAGGGGAGGTGTGGAGAGCACAGCCCCCCCCCCCACATTGGGGGGTGTGGGAGGTGTAGCCCTCCACTTAGTTTGGGTATATATTGTCTTCTGGAAAGAGTTAATCATTGGTGTTGTAAGTATGCATGTCTATGGTTTAGAATTTATTGTTCTGAAGCTTTCAGTGAAATATAATATAAAACTAAACTAGGCAGGGGGCTATGCCCCCCACACCCCCCAATGTGGGAGGCTGTGCCCCCACACACCCCCAACTATATATACTAACTCCAGGATTGCAACTACATGAAGCTATGAATCAGTGTCTCGTTGCTACTTTTCTAACCAAGAGCAAAGCCGCAATATCAATCCCAAGCTGGTTCCTGAGACACAGATTGCAGGCTGTCCAGTGATCTGTAGCCTTGCACCACATGATGCAGGGGTCAGTCGGCTTGTTGGTGTCTTGTCCTGGTAGATGCACTGGATACCTTGTTCAGTAGCTCAGCACAAGAGATCATGCTGCAATGCTGTAAAAGTTTAACTAAAAAATTTCCTAACAAAATGGCAACCAGACCAATTGAAAATATTTTACACACACACACACACACACACACACACACACACACACACACACACACACACACACACACACACACACACACACATGCACACACCACCTAATCAAAGATGGCTATGAATAAATGTCTCCCTGCCCCCTGTCTCCCAGGAGCAAGGCAAAGTAGATGTTTCCTAATGTACACATCTCTTGTGTGACTACCCAGTACTAGGAACTAACAGAGATGTCAGTCTCTGGACCTTGTAATTTTCGGGTCTATATTATAATATCAAAGTCTTAAAACTTTGAATGTTAAAATATCGAACCCTATGCACTGAACACTGAAAATAGCGAAGCTGCAGAATATCGAATACTTTCCTAGGGAAAGTATTCGGTGGGCCATTTCTGCAGCTTCGCTATTTCCTCAACTGTGGAGCAAAGGTTATGGGCCGGGTTAAGGTAAGTGTGTGAACAGATCGGGTTAAAGTGAGTGTGTGATAGTTAGGGACCTTAGGGTTAGGGAGCAGGTAAGGTGAGTGTGCGATAGGGACCTTAGGGTTAGGGAGCGGGTAAGGTGAGTGTGCAATAGGGACCTTAGGGTAAGGGAGCGGGTAAGATGAGTGTGCGATAGGGACTTTAGGGTTAGGGAGCGGGTAAGGTGAGTGTGCGATAGGGACTTTAGGGTTAGGGAGTGGGTAAGGTGAGTGTGCGATAGGGAATTTAGAGTTAGGGAGCGGGTAAGGTGAGTATTATAATATCAAAGTCTTAAAACTTTTAATGTTATAATATCAAACCCTATGCACTGAATGCTGAAAATAGCAAAGCTGCAGAATATCGAATACTTTCCAAGGGAAAGTATTCGGTGGGCCATTTCTGCAGCTTCGCTATTTCCTCGACTGTGGAGCAAAGGTTACGGACCGAGTTAAGGTAAGTGTGTGAACAGATCAGGTTAAGGTGAGTGTGTGATAGTTAGGGACCTTAGGGATAGGGAGCAGGTAAGGTGAGTGTGCGATAGGGACCTTAGGGTTAGGGAGCAGGTAAGGTGAATGTGTGATAGGGACCTTAGGGTTAGAGAGCGGGTAAGGTGAGTGTGCAGTAGTTACGGACCTTAGGGGTAGGGTTGGGTTAAGGTAAGTGGATAGCTAGTTGTGTATGTATGGTTTAGTGTAGGGTTTTGTGAAGTGTATGTGTGTGGATTATTTATTTTGGTGTGCTTGTGTTGTGTGTATGTTTGTCGGAACAGCAAATTTTTTCCCTGGGAAAAAAATTGCTATTCTGAGTGTTCGATGTTATAGTCTTTCGATCAAAATGGTTCGATATTATAACATTCGAAGTTTTAAGACTTTGATGTTATAATATAGACCTGTAATTTTTATACACTGGTTACTGTTAGGGTATGCTGTCACATGATAAAACTGTAACTTTTGTTATTTCCTTATAACTTCTCACTGTCTGATTACTTCTTGCCTAGTAACATTATTTTGGGAGCAGTCCAGAAACCTATCTATTAAATTATTTCATTTAATTCATTAGTTTGACAACCAAGTAAGACCCATTAGGTACAGAGGCTTCTTTTCTGTAGTCCTGGGATGGTTAGGCAATTTGCTTAGATCCCTAATGTATGCAAGTGGACACTGAGAACACAGACTGACTTCAGGATGAAGGCAATTAGTACCTCACAAATTTAACACTTTCTGGGAAAATGACATATGTATGCAGAATGTTTGACTTAATGGTTATAAACAGTCAAGAGACTATATCCCATTTTATAGAAAATTAAGTAATAGAAGTCAGAAAGCACATTTGCATCTTAAATTATTACAGTTGAACAATCAAACTTTGTCTTATTTCCTGACATCTGTGATGGAGTGTTAGCAAACATATTCCTAGCCATAATATGAAAAATGGTTCTACCGAGCATGTAGCTTTCTTAGGAAAATTGAAAGTAAAAGACTGAAATGACTAAAAAAGAGAAGATGATAAAGTATTAACTGAAATAGAGGGATGGTGACTGAAGTCAGCGACATGATTCAGAAAAAGTAACAAAAGTAAAATAAGCAGAGAAGATATTCATAGGCACAGACTAGCTGGGTGAGTCAATGAGGAAATATGGGGACATGGAAAGTAAGGGTAGCGAGCTGCCACGGATGAGGTCATACAGAAAAGGAACACTACTGAGGTAGGAGAACAAGGTGAAAGGAAGATGTTAAACAACAGGATATACTGATCAGAGGTAACAAATTTAAAGGCAGATGGTGTAACTGCATGTGGTGACCATAAAGAGGTAAAGAATGTTGTGATATGTGATATAAAAGTGATCATAACAATGAAGCTGTCCTTAAACAACCATGACAGAGAAGACTTCATGGGCTTCATGAAGGAAACTGTGCAGGGCAGACCTGTAAAAGAGGTGCAGGAAAGGAGGCATGGGATCTAAAATAAAAGCTAATGAACTTGAGAGAGTGTGCATATAGCTTAGGATCAAGCGAGAGAAACAGTAATGGAAAAGAAAGCAGAAAGAGAAAACTAGTGCCTGCCTGACTATACAATAACAGGCAGGCAAGATGTGGTCACATAAGATATATGTGAATCCAATATAACAGAAATGAGTTAATAAAAACAAATAATTTGGAATAGTATAATTATTACAGAATACTAAATATATTGTACAGAATGGCAGTATAATTGTTTTCTGACCTGTATCCCCCTTGCTTAACAAATATACCAACTCTGTTGGTATATTTCCCAATGCCCCATTCGGTATGTACCTCACAAAGCACATGCAGCAGCTGGAGAGACCACACAGGTTCCTCACCAGGAGAATCCAGGGCGTCAAAAATCTACCATACACAGATAGGCTAAAAGCCCTATCCCTCTACTCTATTTCATACATACTCCTCAGAGGTGACCTCTGTCTGGCATATAAGACGATCTCGGAGACCTCCTTGATGCGACTGCTGCATATCTGCAAGTCAAGCTCCACTCAAGTAACCCACACACGTGGCCTCAACCTGGACTGTGACATCAATAGGACTTGCTGACAAGACCAATTTGTGTCCCAGAGTCTCCCCCATCTATGGAATAAACTCCCTCTCCATGTCAAGCAGAGTACCTCTTTACCCCTTTTTAAGCGCAATCTGGATAACAGGATGGGGAATAGATAATACATCCCTGGGATTCCACCCATGTCCCTGCTGGACAGGGACATCAGGTGCTGATTTGTCTATACATGGGCTAAACTCTTGGCTAGGCTTATAAGGGCCTCAGGGCCAATAGCCTAGTAACTTCCTATGATCCTATAATCCTATGTGACTAAAGTGACAGAGATGATAGGTGGGATTCACTAAGATATGGTGTGCTGCTGTGCAAAGCTTGTACACGGACATACTAGTGCTCACCATAAGAAACACTCGATACATATGAATATCCAGGGCATTATGATTTCCTACTTGGCTCCTATATGATGGTCAGGAGTATTGGAATGCAACAAGTTTAGCTAACTATGTAATACTCATGGTGTATAACAGAGCAGAGGAATGAGAACATGCAGTGTGTAGTCCTACATCAGGCATGCTTCCTAATAAAACTGCCACGTAACTCTGATATATCCTTTCTCACGAATGGCGAGTTACTTGTGGGTAATTGATCATGTTGTAATGGTTTTGAGTATGATCCCATATCTCTGTTGGTTTGAGTCAATAATGTACCAATGTTCTCAATAAAATAGTTAAAAAAATACAAAACTGCCATGTAATGCAAGGCTAGGTCATGTGTAGTCCATGGGACCATTGGTACTGGTACTTGGCATTTTGTACCAGTAATCAGTACAAAGTGTTGTGTTCTGTTGAAGCACTGAATATGAATATACCCTTAGTCTATTCTTACTCTATCCAAGTATAATCTGGATGGGAAACTGAAAATGCACCCCCAGATTAGCACCTTTGTCCCTTATGAATAGGGGGTAACATGTAAGTGTCCGGGCTTTGGGCTAGATGTACATAAAACATAAGGGCTTTTTGTTATTTGGACTTATACTGCATTAGCTATATATGCCATGGGAATGTATGGTTAGGCTTCAAAAGATCCTTATGGATCACAAAACTAGTAAATACTTATGAACCTAAGAAGTGGCCAAAAGTACACTGCCTCTATTACCAAAGCTATAATATAGAGGAAAATAGATGCTCAGGATGCAATGAAAGATGGTAGGCAAGGGAAGCATATAAGACAAGCAAACAGGACTGTGGTATGAAAGTGAAAGTGGGAAGGCAGAGTACTTTTTGGGAGAAAAGAGTCAATTTTATTTAAATAAAGAGGAAAGGGGTGAGGGATACAGTATGCAAGTGGAAACTGAGAATGGAAACAGGGTGCAGTAGCAAATAAACATAAAACAGTGCTGACAAATGGGTTGTTTTGCATGCACAAGGATGGGGTGACAAAAACATTAGACACAGACATGCAAAAGGTGGACATATGGTGATGAGGAGCATTAGACAAAGCACAATGTCTGGAGCAGGGCTTCTAGAAAGGAGGCCACACCAGATGGGGTATAAGGTGGATGTTGCTACAGTGCTGGTTGTTAAGGCAGCCCAAAGTCCTACCTACATAGAACTATCTCCAGCAGATGATTTCAAACGGACACTGCCACATGGTGACTAACCCTACAATGGCCGGGGTAGCAATCTGATAATACAGTGAATCTGCAGTTTGATACAAGATAGCTGTGCTGGTCAAGACATTGATCTAATATGAAGCTGGGCTACATTATCCCCCTCAACCTCAGTCATATCCTGCAGCTGTGGTTGGTTAACAGGTTGAAGTGCATGGGTTTTAATCGGAGAGGGATGTTCATTCCTCTACAGTTAGTCACCCATACTGTCACATCAGACTGCCTGTGAGCCTCAACAGATGGAAAGGTGCTTGGGCATGCTGATCCTTATCTTCTTGATCATGTGGATCCACAGAGGAGAGACACAATGGGGAAAGTGTCATAAGTGTCTCATGTCATTAAAATACACTAAACTCTCGGGCAGATATCGGAGACACATATCCCATCTTGCAACCTCTCTTTCCTTTCTGCTATGATACCAACATTGAAATGTATCTATTTTCAAGCTGAGAGATAAAAGTGATCACATTATTAGTATCTCCTAGAAGGTTATAAGTTTATCTTTCAGCTAAAACAAAATAAAACAAAAAAAATCACGTTTACACAGTACATCTTTGTGCACTCTCTTTGCATTTGAGTTTGCCACTCCTGCAGGGCTTCAGGAGAGCATGGCTTCAGGTAATCAGAGTCATACCTATGTATGACACCTAGGTCATGCCAGGTATCCACTTTTTAGAGTCCACCATTATGAACTAGAAATTGCAGCTTGAAGTGGGTGTGAAGGAGACAAAGAAATACGTTTGTCTCCTTCATACTCCAAGCAGGAGCCATGTGTCTGCAATTGTTAACCATCTCCTTCATACTCCATGTAACAGTCATGTGTCTGGAAGCATTACTAGCCATCTCTTCCTCACTAGATGCCAAATGACAGTAACCTGAATACATGTACATGGCACGTCCATGATTGTCACTTCATTCAAGCATTTATTGCTCAGTTGTACAGTGCATGTTGATATGTCTTCTCCATGCACCCATCATGGGAATTTGAGAATGTGAGAGGGATATTGTGGACATGTTGCTCATTAATGCAAAATTAAGTAATTCATTATCATCCATGACAGGTGGCCTCCTTGACCTATGTACTCCACAAAAAGGGTTTTAATCTGAGGAGTTTAGCTTGGTGCCAGTATTTTAGTTACTATTATTCTGTGAGTTGCATACTGCAGTGATTATCTTTGTGAGACTTCACATAGGTTGCTAGATCCCTAGATATGTTCTAGGTATGTAGCCTAGATAACCAATAAGAAGCTTAGCCAGGCTAAGCCAAATATACTTAAAGCATCAGTTGTCCTAATCAAAGACAGGCATGTAACATCACACACTTTCCACTTTAATGATTAATATGACTTTTATCTTTTTTACTTCAACTATAACATCTGTGGTTATTGCTTCTCCTTTCTTTACAGTTGGTACTGAATGAGCCCATGTGGTCCATACTTCTAGATTAATTCTTTGTCATTCATGTTTCCAATACTTCTACACTAGCTATATGTTGAAGTGTTTTCAGTCACCAGTGTGGCAGTCTTGCAACATTATTGTACATTTCAGTGAATGGAACATCAGTTATAACCATACCACTCAACTGTCCAGATTTTGGCAGAATGTCCAGGTTTTTGCCTTATATTTTTGGTCTGTTTCTCATAAAATTGTGGTTTTCTGTCAAATCATGGAGGACTGAAGTCAAAAAATAATGGCAGGCATTTAATTTTCAGACTTCATGTCCTTTAGAAAACACATGCTAATGCAAATCATGTTAGTCTAGCAACTCTGTAAGTTTGTAAGAGCAATATTTAAAAAGTGCCCCTATTTTTGGGCCTGTCCCTCCCCCCCATTATTTGGAGCTTTGTCCAGATTTCCTGATCTAAGAGGTTGACAGGTTATGGTCATAACTATATCAGAGCCAGCAACATGATGTGCAACCGCTGCTAGTTCTGCACTACAGAGTCTACATTTGTCTGTATCTCTCACTTCTGCAGACATTACAAACTGGTTTGTACATTTGTCAACTATCTTACACTACCATTTTAACCATTTAACTGCCAATGTAATAACTTCCAGTAAAGGTGCCCTGCTAGCCCAAACGTTCAAATAATTGCAAAACCTATGGTGCTCCAGTAAAAGGTTTGCATCACTTTTCTGTTCCAATGTCTTTGTGTTTTCTTACCTTAGCCATTCACATCTCAAATATTTATCAACTTGTGATTGATCCAGGAATTCTCCAGTTGTGCCACCATAATTGTGTTTTTTTCTAAGTTTTGTTTCCTTATCTTCTGATCATGATCTTTATATTCTTTTTTTTTTGTTTTTTTTTTTTTTGGAACTTTCTGCTTCTACGCGTTTTTTCTACACATCTGGTTTAATTTTCACACCTACTCTTTTCCTAAATGCTTCTGCTAATCTGAACAAAGATATCAACATACACTTGTTTTCATCATGGTTCAGATACTTTATTGTATTTGGATCTGATGATATCAACAAATATGTAAGCAGTCCCACAACTGCAGACTTATAGTCATTTCCAACAAGGTCTATACCTTCTTTGGTTTGAGGAATATATAATCGTGCCATGTACTTTTTATTTATCATTTGATAAATATGAAGCCCTCTTTAGAATTGATTGTTGGGCCTTAAGACTTCATCAATACTTATTCACAGTACATGTCAGGAAGGGAAATATTGATTACTCAAGATGCAGTATCCTGTAATGTCAATAGAAGTGAGTGAGGTGTCTGATGAACTGAGATATTTCACAGGAAAGTTGAGGGAACATGGCCATATGCTGACAGAGCATAAGATGTCATGGGACTGTTCACAGCCAGTATGAGATGTCAAGGAATTATTTACAGCCTGCATGATATTTCAAGGAAGTGTGCATGCCCAGCATGACAAATGATAAGTGTGGGTAGGTAAAAAAACAAAGTGCAAGCAAACAATATGCAATGTCATGTGCGAGTGCACAAAAAAAGCATAAAAAGATAGATGTGAAAAAGCAACATAAGAAAACAAAAACATGAAGGCAAGCATCAGACAATGCCATGAGAGTGTGCTGAAGCAGCAGGATAAAAATAATCAGGGTGTACAAAACACCATAAAAATAAAGTACTTATCACAAACAATATGCACAGTATGGGAATGTACACAGTATGTGAACACATGCAAGTGTGCACTGAATTTATGGAATTGTTAACAAACAGCATGTGAAAAATGTGATCCAAGATCATAGCATAATATTGCCCAATAAATACCTCAGGATTATGCCTTGAATGATTGGAAACCATAGGTGTTTGCACTCAATGAAATATGTACCATTAACAAATTGACCAATAATCATTGCAGTCTGAACTGGTGATAAAAGGACAAAATGTATTTTAAACTTTCATGAACAACTACTATGCTGAACTTTTATTTATTGGGATTTAATACTGAATAAAATATTGGTAGAATAACCTATGCCAAAACAGTGTATTTGCTGTCAAGAGGTTTTGAATCTCATGAGCTTCCAGAGTTCTGCTGTGAAAAGGGAATCAGAGCCTCTCTGGGGTAGAGCACATTGCATCAGCAGGGTTGCTTATCCAGCTCTGTTTATTCCTGCAATATTTATACCTTCTGGCAGCTGGAAGATGATGCCAAAAGGTAACATTGCTGTGTCTGTTTGCACAGAAAAGACTGAGGAGCCTATAATTCATTCATGCCCTTTAATTTTATGTTCATTGTTATGCACATCTAAACACACTTTTTTCTGTTGGATCAAACTTTTCCTGTGAGCCTTTCTTTGCCTCATGGGATTATAGGACATCTGCATTGCAATGAATTTACGATATTTCAAGTCTGATTTATGTTTTTCCAATACTCATTTACCCTGCTGATGTTTCTTATCAATTCTCAGGATTAATCATTTTAAGTTCTCAGGTTCTGAGTTAAAGACACACACGTCCATTGAAGCATGTATGTGCAGATACACACAAGTATGCACGTACATGCAGACATACAGATATACACAAATACACACCCAGACAAACAAGTATGCATGCACATGCCAACACATAGACATACACACAACCCCCCACCAAACACACACACACACACACACACACACACACACACACACACACACACACACACACACACACACACACACACACACACACACACACACACACACACACACACACACACACACACACACACACACAGTGTAAGAGATATTTTCATTAGCAGCGAGTATAAACAAATTCTACAGACAATTAATGCTGCTACTTACTAGCCAAACATACTTTCACT
Organism: Protopterus annectens; assembly: GCF_019279795.1. Classification (NCBI taxonomy): domain Eukaryota; kingdom Metazoa; phylum Chordata; order Ceratodontiformes; family Protopteridae; genus Protopterus; species Protopterus annectens. Next base: position 222,195,049 of record NC_056734.1, on the reverse strand, counting down.
CGCACGCTAATTGCAACATATGCACTTAATTTTGTAGCTTGAAAAAAATGAGATGCTTACACAATCAAGCTGAAGTTTGAAATACAAAATTGTAGCAATTGTGGTTTTCATTTTACAGTCTGTATGAAATCCATTGAATGCTGGTACACTGAATATGCAATATTTATCATACATGAAAAGAACAGAGTATATAAACATTTATTTTTTGCTAATCATTTAGTACATTGAAGACTAATTTATTAAACTGCAGATGGTCAACAATCAGAGCATGGGGGAGTTTTCGTTTTATAGCTCTTCACTTTTGGCATAGAGGTAATTTGATCATTTGAATTAATTTCATAATTCATTTCATACTCTGAATTCAGCATAATATGGACTACAGAAATTATACATAATATTAAGGTTGCATTTCAGATTCTGAATTTATATCATTGCAGTTTGTATAAAACTGCAACTAATGGTAAATTAAAAATACATGATAATGAATAGAATATTAACACAATAAATTTTAAGAGACAAGTGATATTTCACACTCAGCATAGCTGTAAAATTCAGCATGATTCTTAAACTGGGAATGAAGGTAAGCCATCACTGGAGATCACAGTGGTTTAAGCTCTCCTGTTTAAGGAAAAATATGAGAGAAGGAACTTGTCATTCAGCCTCCTTCACCTGGTAAGTTATATAATAAACTGGGGCAGCAGGAAATCATTTCAGTATAGCCCAGCAGGCTGCATTAGGAAATGTCTTTTAACTAATACTTGCTGTTGTTTAGTCTGAATATTGTTTTGGATAAATACAAACATGTGTCCTATTAGCTTGTTTATGATCCCCAGCATCTTATCAAAATGACAGTATCACCAAGCTACTTGTTTATGGTATACACTTTACAATCTGGCATTCATTAAGAGTTTTCAGATTACCCCCTGGGTTATGGAACTGGCATAAGGGTTAGGGCATTTACCTCACAGAAACAATACATGGTTAGATTTTCACCTTGGTTAACGTGGCTAGTCTTATAAAAGCCCCTGCAGTCATTAGCTTAGTAATTATCTATGAACCCAGATTCAACCAGTAAAAGTTCAAAAACTCATAGGAATACATTTGAATTCTATCACACTGTTATGCATCAGTCAATCAGTCGAGCTCTTCAATAAATGAATCAGTCAGACATTTTTGAATTTAAATCTTACCACTATGAAAGGAAACTATGGGGGGGATTCAGTAAAGCTTACATGATAATTTTGAACATGTGCATGTCATGCCATGATGAGCACAGGGCCACAAAAACCTTTAGATTCAGTAAACTCTGTGTAGCTGCACACACTCATGTACAAACAGAAACTTGTGTGGCATACAAATTACAGCATAAGTAGCTGAATTGTATGCTAATGAAGGAACTCAACACAGTAGAGTGATTCAACAAGCTGTAAAGTAACTGTAGACTCCATGCTCATGTTGGCCATGTATTCAAAAGTTTTCTGAATACAGCCATGCAAAGGAGTCTACACGGAAACAAGAAGAAGTAAATGTCTGTACATTTGTACAGAACAGACCCTATTGTGTAACCCTGCACACATTTTGACATTGTCAGACATGTTGGATGATCGAAAATTATATTAACAATAGCAAAAATTCCTTATTAAGTGTCACAACATAAATGCAGCTTTGCAGCCCCAACCCCCAAATCAACAATGTACTCATAACTAATGTAGACAGCTAAAAGTGTAAACCCCATGAAACATAGAATCCAAAACCTGCATTCCTCTGTGCAGATATATATCTCAGGGTGCAGATATATATCAGCAATACCCTCCCTTGACTGTACAACACTGGGCTCCCCTTCAGTTTCCCTGCCTACATGGTTACCAACAGTGTAGATTTAGGGCTGTCAGCACAGTGAAGATGTAAATGAGGTGAAAACTCATTTGAATTGCTGAATCCCAAAAACTTGTAACTGTGTAGGTATGTTCCCTTCATGTAAGCACTTCCACAGTGTTCATGTTGAATCCATGGCAACAGTGAATGATGACATCAGGGGTGTGTGTCAGGTTATACTTATAGAGGTGTACATTTTAGGCCTGTGAAGTGCAAAAGTGCATATAAACAGTGCACAATTCACAAGTTCTGTGTCATCCTCTTTATTGTTTGTGAAACTGTATTGTATTTCACTGCATTAAGTTAAAATTTATTTTTGAATTTTCGTCCTTGTTTAGGCAATGTAGCACTTAGTGCAACCACGGGAAATGGAGTAATGAATGACAGGTTTCTCAGTGCTTGTCAAACAACTATTCCTGTAGTAGCATGTGTATGTGTAGGACTGGAATGTAGAAGGTCTTGGATTCTACTACAGGATCTGCAACCTTTCCTCCACTTTATTGAGCTGCATGTTTGTGCAATATCACAGGCATGGGCAAAAGTAATAAGATTCCATCTGTTCACCTTATTTCAGCATCAGAGCATGCAGCGGCACATAGGTGCACATCATGCACTAATGGGCACCAATGGAGTTCATACATTCAGTAAAGTATCAGATGTTTTCCATAGGTGCTAATTACAGAATAAGCAGGTGTTTTTCAAAATGGTGGAGCTATTCAACAAACTATACAGCATCCATGTAGCCTACATTGTGTTTTTTTCCTGCATACTTCAATACAATGGGAGTAGATGCAAGGAAATTCTAGGCCTGAAGTAAAATTGTCTCAATTGATGCTTTTGCAAGGTAAGTCCTAAACCTAGAATTAATTCTTTAATATTATGGCATATTCTTGTATAGCTTAACTTAGTGCAGTAATGAAGTAAATAGTGGTGGATATGTAGAAAAAGTACATTAGTATGTGACAGCAGACACTTATTTTATTTATATGTGTCCATTACTAAGTTTTTCTTTTTTATTATTCTCGCTTTTCAGTATACTTTTTGCATGGTGCACCACATAGTGCAAACAGCAAAAGCAGGTAATGGCTGCTTATTTGTTTTGCACATTGCATGGTGGACCACCTGTGAAACAGACAGACAAAAATAGTAACCAGATACATTCATTTGATGCCCTTGGCCATTGTGAAAATCTGTCCTGGAGTACATATAGTACTGGGTTCTAGTACAGAGTGTGCAACCTTTGTTTAACTGCTGTGTCATTGCAGTTTACAGCAATGATGTGCAACATAGACAACTCTTTCCTCACCCATCTTGCGGCAACAGGTGTCAGTATAAGACTGCTATACACATGGTCCTGGGTTCAAATACACTATATTCCATATAGTATTATTTTACTGACATTTGCAGTGTGGCTCAGGTTTGTACAGTGCTTACCCTCATGCAAACAGGTGTAACTCACATGCGTGTACACTTTGTTAACCATTGCACAAATCTGTTGCTCACTGTGCTATGGAACTGTATATGTGATGCTGTCTTATTGGTGTTTATTGTCCATTTCCTTTGTATGACATAAACCTACATGTGGAAACATTGCAAATTCAGTGCACATTCTAAGCATATATCATATATTCACAATGCATGTATGTGTTGTTCCACCCCAAGCAGTACAACCCTGACAGATTGTTATTTTTTACACACATATATCAACCACATTACAAAGTATAATATATAATGTTGTGTGCTCCTTCATGTACAGGGTCAGTCAGTGGTACTGACAACCTTGCTCTCCCACACTCAAACATCCAACTATGCTCAGTAAGGGTACTTGTGTTTCCACACAGCTAGGCTTCTACAAATCTAGGACACACTCTACACTTAGGCTGCTGGCCTCATATGAACCTATGAATCTATATGCCTATGCAGGCCTCTCAGACTGTTGTCCCCCACATGGCCTGCTGATATTATTTTTCATAAGTTTACCTGCAGCCATGTTAAAGTCACACCTGTGCTGTGCTGCTTGCATAAAGTACTGACTTCTTTAGTCTGCATACTTAGGTAGGGGTTTTGTTCTCACTGTAGTCAAGTGCATGTGTGTGTGTGTGTGTGTGTGTGTGTGTGTGTGTGTGTGTGTGTGTGTCCAGTCAGAAGATTAAGTGTGTATCCTGCAGTTACCAGCCCAATCCCATAAATTGGCAGTATTTTGATATGCACCTGCCTACACCTGCATTTCAGACAGGCCTCCCACCTTCTTCTTTCCAACATGCACTGCTGATGTCATCTACTATAAGTTGACCTGCAGACATGTAAAAGTCAGACTTGAGCTCTGGCACGTGAATCTTATACTTAGATAGGTAGAAGTTTTGTTCTCACTGCAGTCAACTGGGTGTATGTGTTTTTACTCAACAGAGTAGATGTGCTATCCCACAGTTACCTCACCAATGGCATGATTGCCAGTATTTTGATACCTGCACCTGCCCACACATCCATCTTAAGTAGACCTCTCACCTTCTTCTATCCAACATGCATTGCTGATGTCATCCACTATAAGTTGACCTGCAGACATATAAAAGTCAGTCTTATGCTGTGGTGCATGTGTATAGTGCTATGCTCTGTAGTCTGTGTACCAATATAGACAGGGGTTCTATTCTCACTGCAGTCAATTGTGTTTGTGTGTGTGTGTGTGATATTACTTAACTTTACAGAGATCCTTTTACACCAGCATGTGCAACACTGTTATCACCATATGCTCAACAGACAATGCTGATGTACCACCATATGCTCAACAGATATTGCTGATGTACCACCACATGTTCAACATACAATTCTGATGTAATCAACTATATTAGATTATTGCATATACAATCATTCCAGCAGGACAGGATCAAACACTGGCCTGGAGACAATGCAGATATCACCTTAGGTTCATAGGAGGTCACTAGGCTATTGGCCCTAATGTATTTATAAGCTTAGCCATGTTATACTATTGTTCGCTTATTGACCAACTTGTATGGTCTATATTTGCAGTGCAAGTGTATGATCAGCACCAACTGCCCTTATCCAAGAGGGACATAGGTAACACACCTGGGGTAATTTTACAGTCTCCCATCCAGTTGTCTAAATTATGCTTAAATAGGGTAATTGAAGAGCTCTGTTTTATGTGAATTGGGAGTTTGTTCCAGAGGAGTGGCAATCTCTGGGAGACATATCTGTCTCTCCAGCATGTCCTGTTAATGTCGCAGGCTTAGAGTGAGTGAATCTTGTCCAATGTGAGTTGGGGATGTGCAGCATTCCCAATAGGCCAGGGTTTGAGACTGCTCTGTAGGCCAGACAAAATTCACCACTCAGCAGCCTATAAGATACAGAGTACAGTGACAGAGCCTTCAATCTGTCCATGCAGGTTATGTATTGGATGCAGGCCCTTTATTGTCTTGATGAGAAACCTCTGAGGTCTCTCCAGCTGCTGCAGATGTCTGGTGAGGTACATACAGAAGGGATCATTGTACCCTGTTAGTTATCTGATGAGGGATAAGTACAGGTGAGTTAAAACATCCTTAACTCTGGATGTGATGCCCTTACTTATGAGATGTCAACAGAAGGCCTTCCTTACCAGTGTGGACATAAGCATGCTCAATTTGATACAGCTGTATTAAATGCCAGCTAAGTGGTCCTTAATTTATAATGCTACTAAATTACTATACAAATTAAATTATTATTTAGACTGTACTGTTCTGATGCATACATACTGGGTCTATATCACTTCCATGAAAACACATGTACTGGAACACCTATCCATTGACCCCAGTATAGTGAAGGTCCTTTCATCAAATCTACATATTAACAAAACTTTTCCCAGGGCAAAGAGTTAACTGTCCAACATGCTGAACAATGCACACACTGCAGTATTTTAACTAACCAAAGTGGAAAGTCTATACCGCACACACACCCCTACTTAAATATACCAACTCCGAGATTGCACTACAGTGGGGAAAAGAGCAATTTCCGGATGTTGGACAGCTAACTCTTTGCCCTGGGAAAAATATTTGCTGATGTGAACATTCTATAAGCAGCTATTCACTGTACTGGGGTCAATGGATAGGTGTTTGAGTACTTGTGTTTTCGTGGAAGTGATAGACCCATGCTGATGCATACATAACACATGCTTCTTGCATCCGTAACTAATGTGTGGCATGGAACTGACCTTCAAGGCTCACTTTGCAGCAACTGTGGAAAAAACAGAACAGCATTATGAATACCAGTCTTGACTATATTCAGCTTTTAACTCTTACAAATATTCATTGAAATTGATACTTAGATATCTGTGGAGTGTCCCCTGTATGAAATTCCCTGATCCAGTTGCCGAGGGTATCCTGCTTCCTCCTCCAGAGGTCATCAAAATGATGTCTACATTGTTCACCAGTACTGGAGATACCTGTAGCAACCAGGGCTGATGCTCTTTAATTAGGAGTCCAACAAAAACTTTGGACTCCTGGACACCCCACCTCTGCACCCAAAAGTGTACACCCTCACCAGCAACTCCTGACATGCCTGCCATAGCTTAAGCTCAATGTATAATGAGCATTTCCCACCAACTGCATTTTATATGCTGAAGTTTTCCCACCTATTGCATGTCTCGTGCTTACTGAGAGTGCGCACATTTTGGTTTTGCAACATTTGAAAAGATTGTGCATCACTTACCATCATGCAAACACAGCTGGCAAAGGTACACACTGAAGGGAAACGTGTTTGTGTGATGCTAAGTGATGCACAACAGTGGCAAGCACTGCAATTTCAAAATTATTAAATCTACAGGCACTTGTGTAAATGTGCTAGTCAAATGAACCATGTGTAAGGTTCTCCTAAGAAGGTTGAGAAAACAGTTCTATATGTTGCACTTCATTGCTATAATCTGTAATGTCACAACAGTAAAACAAAATTTGTACACCCTATACTAGAACCCTGGACCATCTGCACTCCACACATATACTTAACACCTGCTGCCATGGGATTAGTGACATGATATGCCCTATCTTGGTAGCTATTGTAAAGTCCTTGCTGGTAATCATAGCACAACACCACTTACTGTGAGCGATAACCAATATTATTAATTGAATGCATCCAGTTTATGTTTTTGGCTGTCTGGGTCTTGTCTACAAATTGGGTGGTCCATTCCTTCAGTTTGTGCACTGCTGTGCTTCATGCAAACCAGGTGAGCACAGCTAAAAGTATTTTTGTCAAGTGGCACATCGGGCAAACTCTGGCCTAAAAAAAATAAAATAAAAAGACAAAAAAAGGGAGATTGTCCAGATTTTTGCAGAACATCCAGATGTTTGCATCATATTTTTGGCCTGTCCCTTGTAAAATGTGCGGTTTATTGGGAAATCACTGAAGATTGAAGTCAATACATATTGAAATACATTTCAGTTTCGTACTTCATATACTTCTGAACATGCATGCTAACACAAATCCTATTATTCTACCTACTTTCTATGGTTATCAGACCAATATACTAAATCTGTTCCTATTTTTGGCCCTTTGTCCCCTCATTAGTTTAGTGTTTGTCCAGATTTTTGCACTGAAAGGTTGGGTGGAACAATCCACATTCTCAGTCTACAGGTTTCTCGGCCAGCAACACTGGTGCAAGCCATGAAACCTTGCTCACATGTGCTGCACATCATTAATATTCATGGAACAATGTCATGCAATGCCGTGCAATGAGCAGTAACACATATGCAACACAGAGTTTATTAAATCCCACAGTATAAGTTAAACTAAACAGGACTCAACAAACTAATGTAACCAGAATAGTTTACTAAATGTAATTTAAACTCAGACAGTAAATGATAACAAAGGAGATATGAATACAAAGTAAACCAGTCAAACCTCTGTATGATTTAGTGAATAATTTTCATTATGATAACATGAGAATTATACTCAATGCCAGGAGTTTAGATCTCAAAATGCATGCGCTTGAAGCACTCCTAAGTATAGAGAACATCGACATCTGTGCAGTAACTAAAACCTGGTTCAAGGCTCCAGAGAGCACTCCAGCACTACTGGGCTACAACTCATACCACACATTTCGGCCACAGAACACGGACCGAAACACAAAAGGAGGAGGTGTATCCATATTCATCAAGGATACTCACACCTCCTGGTTAGTAGCGCAGCATGATACCTCTGAGATCATCCATGTGCAACTAACATCGGGCAATTCTGCAATGCAAATTGTGGCCTGCTACAGATCACCCTCCATGACCCAGGACCACCACTCCACCTTTCTGGAGACACTGGAAAACATGAAGGTCCTACCAAACACCCTGATCTTGGGAGATTTCAACAACCCTACCATTAACTGGGAAAGCTACTTGAGTACAAACTCCCAGGCTCAGCTTCCTGGAATTTATCAACTCAAATGCCCTGGATCAGCTGGTAAACTCCCCTGTCAGAGGCCACAACATATTGGACCTGGTCATCACCAACATGGGTGACAGGTGCTCCTTACCGGAGGTCAACCCATCACTGGTTAGATCAGCCCATAAACTAATCACCCTGGATGTCCACACCCCACCACCACCCCCAACCAAGGAAACCAAAGTGAAAAACTTTTCTAAAGCAAACTTCACCTTACTTAAGGCAGAGGTGGTAATTTTCACAGCCCCCACACTAAAGGATAACACTGCCCAAGATGCAGAATCCTTTACAATTGCACTCTATGAGCACCTACAAGGATGCATGAATTGTGCCAACCCTAGCAAAACCAAGACTCACTCCCCTAAGAGAAGGAAACCAGTCTGGTGGACCCCAGCCATAAACAGGTTATACAACAAAAGGAGGAAACTAGTTCAGAAAAAAAGCAAATCCCAAGAAGGAAAGACATCCATGATCAGAATCAGTAAGAAACTAAGGTCCCTCATAAAATCATCCAAGGCTAACTTCAAAAGAAAAATAGCCAAGGATTTGAAAGATAACCATAAAGACTTCTTTAGCTATGTCAAGAATCTAAGTGACAACTCACAGATATGCTCTGAGACAGTGCAAAATAGCACAAAATATAATGAACCTACTGATATTGCCAACATACTGGCAGATAGATTCAGTGCAAACTTCACCTCCCTCTCACCTTCAAAAGGGCCCACAACAATACTGGAAAAGTGTAATGTCCCAGAAATCACAGAAGCACAGGTGAAAACAGCCCTTTTAAAAGCCAAAAACACGGCATGAATGGGACCAGATGGTGTCCCAGGCTGCATCTTGCATGAAGTACAGAACGAACTAACCCCCCACCTAAACACACTGTTCAGCCTCAGCCTCTCCACAGGCTACATGCCCATAGAATGGCACACAGCAATGGTTATTCTGCTTCACAAAGGAGGGGCCACAACTGACCCTGGTAACTATCGCCCCATAAGCCTGACTAGCCCGGTCTGCAAGGTGATGGAGCGCATCATCATGGAACTCATTAACAAAGAAATTGGGAACCTCCAAACACTTGACCTGACCCAGTTCAGCTTTGTTAAGGGCAGATCATGCCTGCTAAACCTGGTTGACTTCTTCGAGACAGTTACCAAGACCATAAATGAGGGAAAGGTGGTTCACACAGCCTATCTTGATCTCACCAAGGCGTTCAACACCATTCCTCACTCGGGTATTATAGAAAAACTCACCAGCCTGAACATAAACCCCTACGTCACACGATGGGTTGCCAACTGGCTTACAGACAGAACTCACACGGTAAGAATAGCGGGCTCCAGGTCTGACTCTAAACCAGTCACAAGTGGTGTCCCACAAGACTCGGTTCTGGGACTCCTACTGTTCGGCATATATTTCTCAGAAATACAGGCAAACACAGGAGGACGATGGCTAACCAAGTTTGCCGATGACTGCAAACTGGAAGCCATAATTGACTCTCCGGCTGACACGGACATCTTCCAAAAAGGCCTTACTGAGACTGACACCTGGTGTCAAAGTCATGGCCTCAAGCTAAATGCCAAAAAATGCATAGTCATCCCATTTGGGAAAAACAAAACACCCACGAATTACCACATAGCCGGCAGCCCCCTTAATACAGAAGAGGTAATAAGAGATCTGGGGACCCAGGTAGATAGTAATCTCTCCTTTGACAATCATATTGCCAAAGTAGTTAGGAAATCCTTCTATGTGGCCCATCTAATTACTAAGGGGTTCACATCTAGAAATAAAGAGGTTATTGTGCCCCTCTACTCATCACTCATCAGACCCATCATAGAGTACAATGCTCCATTTGGGATGTACCTCACAAGACACTTCCAACAGCTTGAAAGACCACAAAAGCACCTCACCAAGAGGATTACTGGCCTCAAACATATGTCCTATGCAGCCCAACTGAAAAAACTCCGGCTGTACTCAGTGGCATATCGCTTACTCAGAGGTGATCTCTGCCTGACTTACAAAGCCATGTCCAACTCAGAATTGATGGACATGCTCCACCTAAAGAAATCCAAGTCACTGCGAGCCACACTCTCTAGTGAGCTAAACCTCGCCACAACAATAACTAGAACATGCTGGAGGGATAGATTCCTGTCACAATGACTCCCCATGCTTTGGAACAAAATTCCTAACTACATGAGGCAGAGCCTCTCACTAACACTCTTCAAGAGAAGCCTTGACGAGTGGATGGGTAACAGAAAATACACCCCTGGGATCACTTCATTGGCTCTGCTTGACAGAGGCTCAGTTAATTAATCAATGGGGTGGTGAAAGCCGACACACTCTGGCTAGGCTTATACATGCCCTTGGGCAAATAGCCTAGTACCTACCTATGAACCTATGAACCTATTATTAAAATGCGAATCTAAAATAAATATAATAAGTAAACATTAATAAGTTAATATGAAGAGTAATTAATTATAAAATAAACTAAAAATTACATATAGTAAACACTAGGACATAAAAATCAATGTTGTAATCTGTTTTATGAAATTCCAAACGAGATATGTGTTAGTCTCACATAAGAGTAATAAAGTATCAGAGATGTACAACAGAAATATGTCTGCATCAGATACCAGCAGTGTCTGGCACATCTTCTAGCTGATGCACAGCAGAAAGAAGCATGGGCCAAGAATATGAAACAAACCCCTAAACAACATAATGTGACTCTGTATTTCTAAGTACAAGGTTTGACAAGAGTGCTGGATTCAGTGACATGAGGGCCCTGAACACCAAATGTACTGCATGGTCCTATAGTTATCTCTGGAAAGTACTTGCAATTGCAAGATATAGAGAAAAAGGAGGAGGACCAAATTCTATACTAAATGAACTGAAGATTAAATACTGCAGAACTCATTGTATATATTATATATAGTTAATTTCTGTGTGCTCTTACCTTACTTTTGCTATCTTTTACACTCTGTACTCTATCTTTTCACAATTTCACTTTGTTCTTCTTCCTTACTTATTTTAACCATCCCAATCTATTGCCCCCTGCACTGTGTAATTTATTACCATTACTGTTATTAATTCACTACAACAAATATAAGCCATAGACTATGTATTAGATAAAACATAACTTCAACACATGGCATAACCCATGATGTAACAGTCGCCACATGCCACAGTAATAAAGCAGGCACCAATGCAGTATATCAAAACAGTTTTATTCAGATCACAAAGCATTAGTTAAAGAATAATAAATTAAAGCACACTGGATCATAAAGGTACATGCCAAAAAACTCATTCTAATCAAAAAGTACACCGCTACCTTGATCTTTGTTATCATATGTGTAGAAAAGATCCAGAGCAACAAAGCAAGTGCTTAAAAGCATTTGTAAAACTTTGTTAGGCAATCACAGTTTCCAAAAGTTATCAGACTGCAGTCGTTAAAGTAACAGGTATTTTAAAGGTAGAGCTGTATTCGGCCCCTGGAAGATACCTCCCCCCCCCATCTTGCAACTTGATTATTCCCATCTGCAAACAAAATTATCATTACAGAAATTAAAGAACTCACAACATTGAGATCTACAGGGAAATATCCAGGCCCAGGTGGCCTAAATATAGAAGGCTAAAAACTGCTGGAACCTTTACTGTGCCTACACCAGGCAACTATTTATTAACACTGCAAAATCCTCAGGCTTGCTCTTGGATATCACAAGCCTGACCAACACCATTGTTCTACCCAGACAAAACAAAACACCAGAGTTAGTGAGTGACTATAGGCCCATGTCCCTGTTAAATGGAGAAGTGAATATCTCATCAAAGTATGGGTACAGAGATTCCAAACCTTATTCTGTAGTATGAGGGGTCCACACCTTAAAGGGTTTCTTGAAGGGACATTTTGTGCCGATTACATTAGGGGACTTACCACACTTTACCAGGCAATCAGACGTATAATAAGCCAAATGCTCATCATTTCTCTTGATTCTAAAGGGGCTGTGACTCTGTCTCCTGGCCTTCTGATTAGTACTGCATACTTCTGGTTTTCCGACATTCCACAACTGCAACACAAGCCCTGAATAAAAAAAACACAGCCAAGGTACTTACTATCTTTGATATTTTAGGCTATTTGCCTGTAGGTAAAGACACCTTACAAGGTTGCTCTCTCTTCTACCTATTTCTTGTTAGCAAATGAGATACAAAGCAGAGCCCTTTTTTGCAATAAGCAAGCACATTGGTACGACTAGTGAGGGGATAAGATACTAAGATTGTCATTTGCAGATGAATGAGTTCTGGAATCTGCGGATATTAAAAAAGAACTGCTATTCACAGCAGCAGAGTTACAAGAATGTATTCCTCTTTTAGTTCTTATAGTCAACATGTCTAAAACTGTTTTTCTAATCAAGCATGTAGCAGAATTAAAGAAAGCATATTAACCATTTCTCTTCTTTCTGTGGCACCTAGCAATAACAACATACCTTGACATCTTGCTAAAGTTCTTATAGACAGGATGAGTTCCCTTAACATGAAACTGGTTGGAGATAGATCCAGGTCCATTCTTGGGGGGGGGGGAGCTGTAGCTGACTGATCTAGGTAGAATATCAGCTGTGAATATAATTTTTTTGCCAGTTCTTTACTATGTGGCCAGCCATATTCATATAGCCTTCTATGAATGCTTGCTTATTTTTAAGATCAAAAAGTTAGCTTTTTCCTTTATAGAGACAAGAAGCTCCAGCAGATCAAGAAGTGACACTGTAATATCTGACAACCACTAGGAGGCTGATGTATTGCCAACTGGGAGGTGTATGCATAATATCTTACATTGCAGAGTTTCTTTACTGTAAATTTCACCTCCCTTCCATTATAGGCTAAGATGGAAGTTAATCTTCCATATGCTTCTTCAGTTCAATGTCTGCCTTTACTTGTTTGCCAAAGCACAAGCTAAAAATTTAAACTTCTAGCACACCACAAATATAATCAAACTGAATGACCTGCTTGGCCTCCTCTTTCCACTTTAGATCCAGTTGGTTCCTAAATTTTGTGGCTCAAGCTGCATTGGTCTTCCTGGACTTATAGAGGCACTGAGCACCTATTGACTGTCTGGCAAACTACAGATCATAATACAATATCTTCCTTCTTTCATATTTCTCAGCAAACCTATGGTATATCAAATACTTGCTTCTGGCCATATCCCCAGATAAGGCATGCAGTCTATTCTATCTGTCTCAAGTTGCTTGTCAAGTCAATCCCATGCCACCTTCACAATAATTTATTAAAGTTTATCCCTTAGTTTAATAAGGCAGGGTAACCTCTAAGCTGTTAAAACCTCAGTCTAATCCTCACCTCTTACAGAACCATGGGTAGACAGACTGCATTTTTTAAATATCTGTATTAAATCACAACTAAAATAGTGACATGGGCACACATACATTAATATAAAATAAAACAAGCCATAGTAACATTTTTTCATGCAGTAAATTATTCAGTTACTTCCTTCCCTTAAACCTCACTCCTCTGCCTGAGCATTATTCTGCAAGTATTATTCCACAGATTCCATTTACTCCTAAGTAATTTATAGTTTCCTTCTACTAATGATCCCACTTCCAGTTCTTTTACGTCCTTTACAATATTCAGTACTTCAGTTATAGTTGGTTTAAATTTTGTTTTCCATTTTCTATTAATTGTTTTTATTTTTTTTTTTTGGCAGCCAGTAGGATTAAACTTAATAAGGCCTTACTATATCTAGGCAATTTAAAGCTTATGTTTCAGCTCTAAAGAATCATTTCCTTAGTTACAATGATTTGCCCCACCTACATTTCTGACAAAACATTCAGCAAAGAATTTTTAAAATGTGCCAATTTCCTGAACACTTTTTTCAAATTATCCCTGTCTTTTCCATCACACATTCGGCATTTATCTTAGGAAAATTTCTCTGCTTGGGGTATACAAATATCTATGCAAACACTTACAACTAAAAATCATAAACCTTCTGGACTTTGTTGCACACTTGGGAGAAATTCAGATTTATCTCCATTGTTCCTTGGTAAGCTGCTTTTCTAGTGTCTCATCCCCTGCTCTGTTTTATTTGAATGGCTGTCATGCAGTAGTGTATATTCCCTCCTTAGCTCTTTTAACAACTGTTTTAACACTTGCTTCTTTTCTAGACACACCTAAAGCTCGACCATAGCAGGTCTTTCATTTAGCTCTCTGCTATCCCTTTCTCTTTTCCTATGTTCTGGTATGGAAGGCAATCTCTAACCTGTGGCTTAGCTTCAACCAACTCTGTTAACCTTCCCTCCTTTGTTATTTGCTCCCAATGCCTTGGTTCTTTTATCAATTTTCCTCCAGTAACTTCCAGCTTCCCCCTGCCTATTTTTTGTACCCTTACCTCTCGCCATCCTGATTGGTAAAGTTTCTTTTCTCCATTTTTGTATTGGCTTTATTTCTAGAATATTTTCTGCTGCTTTATAAATGTAATGTTCTGTATGGTTGTTATTATTCCCCTTAAGGGCCTGCATCCAAAATCCTGATCTATCCTTACCCCCACCCCATTTCATCATCATCTTTTTCCACTTTGATTTATAACCTTCTGCTTGTGTTCTATATCTATATTTATATCTATATCTATATCTATATCTATATCTATATCTATATCTGTATCTATATCTATATGAGCCTTAACTGCACAGCTGTAAAGTTTCCTTTCAAATCTGGTCTGGTAATCTTAAACCATCTTGTCCTGGGGAAGAATGAACTTATCCCTGTTAACAGGAAGAAATAAATCATTGTCTCCGTCTACTCTTCCCTCATTAGGCCAATCATCAAGTACAACGCCCCATTTGGCATGTACCTCACATAACACCTGCAACAGCTGGAGAGGCTACAAAAGTATCTCACAAAGAGGATCCTAGGCCTTAAACACTTGCCCCATATGGACAGACTCCAAAAGCACCAACTATTCTCTGACGCATATCACCTACTTAGAGGCGATCTCTGCTTGACTTACAAAGCCATGTCTGACCGAGCTCTGTTAGAAATGCTACATCTAAAGAAATCCCAATCCCTCTGCATCACATGCTTCAGAGACCTCAATCTCATTACCACAATCAACAGAACATGCTGGAGGGACAGGTTCATAACGCAGAGACCACCCATGGTACGGAATAGACTTCCCATACATGTCAAACAGAGCACCTCACTGGCCCTCTACAAGAGAAATCTTGTTGAGTGGATGGGAAATAGAAAATTCATGCCAGGGATCACTCCAGTGGCTCTACTCGACAGAGGCACGGGAACTAAGGTTGGTTGACATGATGCCAGGGTAATCCTATGGGCTAGGCTTGTAAAGGCTGCAGGGGCATTTGCCTAGTACACACCTATGAACCTATGAACCTATGAACTATTGCCATCTTCCTCTCCTAAAATGAATTCTTTCAACTCTTTATTATTTCTTATCCACCGTTTCTCATCTGGGTGATAAGAAAATGCCATGTATAAAATTAAGGTGACTAAAAACATTTTATGCTTGTATCTTACTATCCATATCCACAATTAAGAGCTTCCAGTTTCTCAATTATTGTATTATTTTTTGTTTAGTCCCTTTCCACATATCTTTAGCTGCCATGATGGAATCTTTTTTGATTCATGTAGCTCAATAATTCATCTTATTATGTCCCCAATGGGCATTGTTGAACCAACGCATGTGTGGGTACATAGTTTACTATTATAGTTTTTGTTTTATATGCATTATTCTATATCCAAAAGACCTGAAACTCTCAGAAGATAATATCATATAATATCACTGACAAATATGGCTAACTTTTTCTTGAGTGACATACAAGTTATATACTTGAATCTCTGAGTCCCTTATTTTCTGTGCAAGTGATTTTAAATATAAAGCAAATAACAAAGGGAAAGTGGACACCCCGCCTGGTTCCTCTGATCAAACACAGCTTATTGGAGAAGAACACTCCCACCATAATTCTTGCCTCTGACTCTTCATATATTCTCCTCATTAACCCTATTATTCCATTATGGAATACAAATGCTTGCATTGCCCTACTCATGAAATCCCAACAGACTCTATTGCATGGTTATTTGCATTAAAGCCCACAAGTAATAGTAGTGTCTTTTTACGTTTTTCTTCCCTCTGGATCGTTATCTTTCTGTAAATTTCAAATGTTTGCCACCTTTCCATAAAATCTCATTGATCCATTTCTATCAATTTTAGAAATATTTGCCATTATCTTAGCTAGCAGAAATATAGACATTTGATAATTGTGGGCTAAAATTGAAATCAGTCTATATGAAGCTGGGTATGAAGGTCCTTTCCCCTTTGGCTAATATAGTCAAGATGCTGACACTTCCTCACCTTTTAAAATACTGTTAAACAAACCTTTCCAAATATTTAAACATGTAGCTGTTTTGTGGCATTTGGCTGAGTCTCCAGGTATGCCATACAATTGGGGCCACTTCCCATCCTATGGGGAATATGGAGAGCTATAACCCCAAATGGCTACAGTACTCATGTTGATAAATGCTGGTACCGCTCACTTTCAAATTCATTTAGGAAAAGTGACACTGTAGATATTCACAACAACTACAAAATTCACAATTTTACTTTGAACAGAAACATTTTGGATTCTGCACTGAAATGGTTTCACTGTACCATTAGATTGAACATGCAGGGCTATTTTTAGTCTGTCTGTGTATCAAACTCATTATAGCTAGAAAATGGAAAAACCCACAGTCTAAAATGAAAAAAAATTGTAATTCTTTTGGCAATAAACTATGCTAACATTTCAGTAGAATTGTCAGTTTTCAAACTGAATATTCTTTAAAGTACAAGTTAAGATCCCCCCAGTTAAATTTCAGTGCAATGCTTATTGCCCTATAACAATCTGAAGTGATAATAGAAACTTCAATTGTTTTTTCCATAGTAACCCTTACTCTGCTGAAAAGTACTAACGATCCTTGTACATCACTAATAACTAATCACAAGCATGCTGTAAAACATTAACATTTATATGTGATTGATTTTGATACTGTCAAAAATTATACTTTACAGTAACAATTCCAAACAAATTCTTTCAGACTAATATTAAATCATACACAGTGGCATGGTGAACTGGTACAACCTTAACATCATGCTGAAAAGGAATATAGCATGTGAAAGAATTTGTAGTGGAACAGATATAAACTTGGATTTGTATGAGTAAACATGTAACTACCTGTATTAAAGTAGAAGTTAGTCAAGTTATTCAAGTTGCATTAGGGTAATGTATCCTTAAGGGATAGAGTAGTAAGTCCTAAGTTACAGACATAATGTTAGTTGTAGACAGTAGTGACAAAATATTATTCTAAGAGTAGAGCTGTAGCAGTAATTACAATAGACTTAGGTTACATGAATTTTATTTACAACTGTATCTTCACTGTTTATTAAAATGGCCCAACTGATTTGGAGAGTGAGAAAAATGTATGAAAGTTGTAGTGAGGAAAGGGTATGTTTTTTATAGAATTAGCATGGTGAGCAGTAAGAGTTTATCCAAGACTCCTTGAGATGGCCTTTTATTCAATCTTTGAAAGTGGACAGGTTGTTACAGAGTTTTAATGTTAGAGGTACTGACGTCCATAGTTTGGGATGTTAGCTACTGACTTTATTAGTGGGTAGCATGCTTTCTTTGCCGAGTAAAGGGTTCTGGGAATAGGTAGGATTGAAGGATACTTTTTAGGCAGGGACACTTGGCGGGTTTATGTAGAAGGTTCTGGACTACAATTAGTTGTGAGTAGCTGAGGTGATAATTCTATCCATGTATTTTTTTTCAGGGCAGTACAGTGATGGGCCCAATAAGGGAAGTTCCATGCAAAACTAGCAATTTTTGTAATACTGTTGCTTGGAGGTTTAATTGGCATGGATATTTGCAAGTACAGGGGAAACATAAAGGGGTTTATATCATAAGCTCGAAAGCTGATAACTCTGAAGCATATAACTCTGAACTTCAAACCTCGAAGTTAAAAAACGTTGAACCATAGAACGGAGATCGCCATAGAGTGTGGGAAGGGAAGATTTCCCTTTGCTGCACTGTAGTGCAATCTGGAGTTGGTATATTTAAGTAGCGGTGGGTGTGGGGGTACAGAGGGGCTTGCCCCCCTGCATAGAGCTTTTTTTTTGTTTTGGGTAATTGGGGGGTAGTGGATTCGATGTTGTTAGCTTTCGAAGTTTGAAGTTCGCGGTTTTGTGCTTCGGAGTTATCAGCTTTCGATCATCTGATATAGACCCAACATAAAGTACTTGTTGGTAGTAAATAGGTGGATGTCATAGTTTGTCTACTGGGCTCAGTGAGATAATGTTTTATTTATTTTATTTGGCATAATATTCTGAATGCTTCTTGTATATGGCAGATCAAATATTAGCTTTTTTTACTAAAGATTCGTAGTGGCTTAGTATGTATAGCCTTTTGAATGTTTGTGTGCGTTGTTTGATGATTTTATTTTGGTGTCCAGATAAATTCCTAAATGAGATTTAGGGGTAAAGAGAAGCAGATGGTTTTCTTTGGATTTAGCAGGCATTGGGAGCTATCTAGCCAAGTTTCAGTGTAAGATAAGTACTCTTGGGTAATTGTCTGAAGGTTAGACAGATTATCAGCTACACAGATGAAAGCTGAATGAGGGATGCATGCATGGAGGCATTGTGAAGATCATTTAAGAAGATATCATATAGTGGGAATCTTAAGATAGATCCTTAAAATACCCCAACAGTGACCGCAGGAAAGGAAGATAGAGGTGATTATCACTTTACAACTTAGTGTTTGTTTAAATAGAACTGTTGGAGTTTAAAATGCAAGAAATCTATACACAGTAGATTTTGAAGCAGTTTGTCATGTAAGACAGTGTCAAAAGCCTTTGACAAATCCACAAATTGTGAGGAAAATATTTTGCCATTGTTTCTAATAAGATTGGTGGCATTGACAAAGTCCAACAGGGCAGAACAGTTGTTGCACTATGATTTGTTTTAACTCCATGTTGGGTAAGAGAGGAGATATTGTCTTCTGTGAAGTTATAGAGAAGTAAAGCGTGAATGTATTTTTCTAAATGTTTGAGGAGGAAACAATGAAGGATAGGGATTGGCCTGTAGTTTAATAGCTCTACAAAGTGTCATTATTTTTTTTAAGAGCAGGATGTATGATTTTTTTCCAGACATCTGTAACATAGTTTTCTTGAAAGGATGTGTTTATTAATATGGATACTGGGTGTGATACTGCATCTGAAGCAATTTAAGGTATTCTTCTGGGGCTACTACTAGAGTTGGGGATTTTAATCTGAGTAGAATTTTTTAATTATAAATATGAGGAATAGTTTTAGAGTGAAAGAGTTATTGCACATCAGTCTGCAGCTAGCTAAGAGGCTCAGTATAGCTGATAGATTCAATGTGTATGATAAAGTTTGGATGAAGTGAGTTTTGACACTGGTGGTAATAGCATCTTGTTGAGGTTTGGGGATGTGGGTTAGTTGCTTGTCTCTGCCAGAATGTATGAGTCTATTCATGGATCCCAAAACCTTTAGAGCTGTTTTGCTTAGAGATCTGGAGTGTAAAGTAGTATTTTATTGTATGTGGTGACTTTACTTTTAGTAAGGTTATTGACTTACCTAATCTGGTGGCTCTGTTGTGTTTTCTATTTAACAAGGATTTCTAGGCTTTATCTCTTTTATGGATTACTTCTTCAGTTGTTTCTGTTGTCCACAGGGCAGGATTTAATTTTACTCTCTTTTTTCCTCATGAAGACTATTTAGTTGAGCATATTGAGAAAGATATGATTAAATTCCAATGTTGCACTATCTAATGGTATGACTTTCAAAGTGTTCCAGTTACATGATTTAGGGGTAGATGTGAAAGCTTATCAATATTTGTGATGTTTCAGCATTCAATAGAAAAATATGTGAAACAGAGAAAGAAAAACATTTTTGCAGCCATTTTGGATTTTGAGGCTGCTTTTGACTGTCCGTATTGCCAAATGTTTTGGCAGATACATCAAAGCATGGTATATATGTGGATTGAACATTATCATAAGTAAATTATGTATTTAAGCAATGGCTAAAGTTAGGATAAACAGACTTGGAAATCATACTGATTGGTTTAGAATAGAGAAGGGAGCCTCCCTGGCTATACTTGATATATACCTATCGATAATATGGTAAAAAGATGTCTAAAAGATAAGGCAACATGAAATATCAACATTAGGATATACTGAATATTTGCTTCTGGTTACCCTTGTGTTTTTTTCACAGGTCTTCACTGAAAACAGACTTTTATCCCACTTGGACTTTTGCAGTAAACAAAGATAAATAAATAACTAAATATATTAATAAATAAGCCAGAAGTTTAACTTGAAAATAAGTATTAGAAAAAGTAAAATCATGAGTTTCCATCTAAAGAGAGAATTAAATATAATATTTCAATAATAAAAGAGTAAAGGTGGTAACCAAGCAGAGAATTTGGATATGCAAACACGAATTTCATGGAAGATGCACATTCAACATCTAAATACTAATTTGCAAGAATACAGCTATCATTTGGATAAAAATGTGGAGAGTGCCATTTAATGTCTCATTTGACAACAAGCAAAAGCAACATCTATAGTTAAATAATTTGTGGCATACATAACTGGGGCCCCTGGAAGGAAATGCTCAGTTACTACAGAAAGAATAAAGATTAGTTATTTATATGACTTTCCCAAATATTCCGAAAAAGTTATATCAGAGAGGAATTTGAACTGATAAGTGAACTAGCATTGCAAGATATGAAGATATTATCAAAATGGATGAAAATAATCACCCCGGGTATTCATTCTACCCCAAGTTATCTGTTTTCATTTCAGAATCATCTTAGCTGCGATGAGTAAGATCTCATTAATGGCAAATTTGCATGTGTTTTGAATCACATTTACACCTACAATGTACAGATCATTGTTGTTCTGCCCATTGTGGTAGTAACCTGCTGCTCGTGTTGGCAGTGTCTTCTTCCCAGTCACACTCTCATTCACATAAGTACGCAAACAAGAATGAACACACATACATCATAGGCTCTTTATGCGTCCCTACCCTAGCTGTCCTCTAGTGGTTCCCCACACCCCCATAATAGTTTGATTGGCATTGTGTCACATATG
Organism: Protopterus annectens; assembly: GCF_019279795.1. Classification (NCBI taxonomy): domain Eukaryota; kingdom Metazoa; phylum Chordata; order Ceratodontiformes; family Protopteridae; genus Protopterus; species Protopterus annectens. The sequence continues at coordinate 222,173,603 of NC_056734.1, read as the reverse complement.
TATGATGTCATAGCACTCTAACGTATACTTCCCTCTCGCCAATCCTTGCCAGTACATCACTTTATCCGTAGTATCCAGTTGCCCCCTTCCACCACCATTATGATGTCGGTGCTATTGCAACACTTTAAACAGCAATCTCTGCTGTCTAGTGCATCCCACCACCCTCCCCCATTCCTCCTTATGCTCTCAGTGTTGTTAAAGTACTTTATAGAGTAATCCCTGGTATCTATGGCATCCTCCCACCCCCGGTCCCTGTACTATCTTTGATGCCATTATGGCACTTTAAGACTAATCCCTAGTTTAGGGGCTCCTCTATCTCCATGTTCCTGTTGAGCAGTTGAACATGGCCTTTTGGCAAAGTTCAATACTGCAATGTAGGGGGGATGGCCATGCTGACTTATATGGCAGAACATGTTGTGCTACCTTAACGAAGTGGACCCAATATCTTTTGAGGTAGTACTATTAGAATAGGTACAAACTGAAAAGAAAGATTAGGCAGAGCAATACAAATTTCAATCAGCTAGGCAAAAAAAGCATTAATAATGTTTTGAAACATTATGACTGTGCTTACTTAAAATATATTTGAAGAAAATGTGTTAAAGGAAGCAAAATATGTTGCATCTAGTTAAAGCAAAATGGCTCCCAGTAATGCTGTAGTTGACTTAGTTCCTTTATTATCATATGGAGACACCATCAGGTCTTCATACAACCTCAGATTAAATTCAGATGCAGAATGAGTTCTCCAAACTGTACAAACAAAGTTGCATTGAAATGACAACAGCTTTTCCATTATTGCCCCTCTTCTGTTTGAATTCTTTCCTACCACTCTAAGAAAAATCCAGTCTTACCCTAAATATTTTGCACAGTTTAAGAAATACATTCATAACTAAGGAAAATGCGCCCTGAGCTTAGACATCCCCTCCTGTTGTCTCTGAAATGCATCTTCTTCCTACAATCTGTCACATTGAAATACTTGTTGCTTGCTTGAGGAATATAACACTGTATTGTCTCCACACAATTAATGGAATTTGACTGAAATGCATTTCTCTTTTTGCTTTCTTTTTATTTCAACATAAGTGTGTGTTTGTCTATATATATATATATATATATATATATATATATATATATATATATACACACACACACACACACACACACACACACGTATATATATATATATATATATATATATATATATATATATATATATATATACACACACACACACACACGTATATATATATATATATATATATATATATATACACACACACACACACACACACGTATATATATATATATATATATATATATATATATATATATATATATATACATATATATATATATATATATATATATATATATATATATAAATATATATATATATATATATATATATATATATATATATACACACACACACATACCACACGTATATATATATATATATATATATATATATATATATATATATATATATATATATATATATATATATATATATGTATACACACACACACACACACACACACACACACACACATATATATATATATATATATATATATATATATATATACACACACACACACACACACACATACACACACACACATATATATATATATATATATATATATATATATATATATATATATACACACTTATGAGTCTACTTGACATTGCAGAATGCCGATATCATCAATACCCAGAAAACTGAATAAAGTCATATCATCCCAGTTGACAGGAGAGGCATAGGGGTATGGAAGGAGCACAAAGCACTGCAGTGGGGTGACATGCCCCCACTTATGCAGATTTATTTATGAGATATCTGGAGAATATGTGTATCTATGATTCCAGTCACAATTTGTATCCATATGCAATGGGTATGAGTAGAAACCTTAATGACTGCTGGCTGATTTGGACTTTTAATATTCTGGAGTTAAGGAATCTATCAAATGCCTAAATGAAAATAAATAGGAGGTTGAATTTGCATTGGAATATCATGTAGATCACATTCCCATTCTTAGATGTAGTGATGTCCAAATCAGCAGATGACACTTTTAAGTACTTCATTGTCTAGGGAACTTTTTATTAGATGGCACAGTGGTGCAGTGGTAACATTGTCGCCCCACAGCAAGAGGTTCTCCAGTTTAATTCATAGATGGGGTGCCTTCTGTGTGGAATCTGCATGTCCTCCCTGCATTCATGTTGGTTTTCTCTGGGTACTCTGGTTTTCTCCCACATTACAAAGACATGCATCTGGAGCGTTTCTCCCAAGGCCTCTGCTGAAAATTGGCTTCATTCCAAGTTGGACTTTCTCCGTAAACAAATGTAAAATAAATAAATAAGATTTCCCTGTTTCATGCTACCAGCTGTCACCCTATACATATTATTAAAAACATTTCTATGTCTCAGTTTCATAGGATTAAAAGACCTTGTTGCAGAGATTAGGCTTATAACACCACAGCTGATGAATTGAACTATATATTTTTACAGACTGGATACAGTATTGACAGTTTATCAACCAGGAATCTAGCTGATAAAACAGACAAACTTCATTGTCTTCTAGGACTCATAAGACAGATAATGCCCATGAAGTGGCTTTCATTACTACTGTACATTTGAGAGTAGCACAAATCTTGTTCACAAGATTATTAACAAGATTCAAGACATTTATAAAGGGACACAATGGTCTTATTGAACTTAATACAGAGACATTCAAGTTTACTTTTAGAAAGACAAAACACAGGCACAACACTTTGGATCTTTCAAGAAAAAATCTTAGCAAAACTTCAGCACAAACAACAGTTACTGGAACAATTCTAACTGGCTGCTCAGCTTGTGACAATTGTTCATTTCTGTCAGTACTCCATAGTTGATCACTTGTACAACTACATGGGTAATATACACAGCAATTAGTTCATGTTCTGGCATTCAGTATGGATAAGGCTTTTAGAATACTTAAAATGAAAATGTCTGAACTTTTGAGTATTAGGTACCATTGTGAAACTAATGACCTGTATAAGCTCACATTAAAACATGTCAGTTTATTTTCCCAGGCAGTGAGAGGCTGGCTCACAAAATACTATAGAAAATCAGTTAATAAGATATTCTGCCAATAAAAGAACAAAAAAAATAGGTCAATAATTTTGAGACATTGTTCTCACCAGCACCGAATGAGTATTGTTTATTCTTTTTCCTGTGTATGCCATACCCTGTTTTTTACCCTAAATGTCACTCAAAATTGAGTCGATATTTTAAATAAAAGGCTGCTTCTACAATAATGTTATATATATTTTTGATGGATCTACTTTTGAAATCCTGATGCCCATATGATCAACGGTCATATACTCGAGACAAAAATAGCAAAATTTGAAAAATCCAAACATCAACTTTTTCCCAAGGTAAGTAAACACTTCCCTAAACAAAAACAAAACTCACAACAAAGTAAGTAAAACCCATCTAGGTGGGGGGTGTACACCCCCCACTAACTATGTATACCAACCCCAGGATTGCACTACAGTGGAGAAAAGGTCATGTTGGGTAAGTGTTTACTTACCCTGGGAAAAAGTTGATGTTTGTGTTTTTCAGGTTTTGCTCTTTTCATCTTGGATATCTGACTGTCAGTCATATGGGCATCAGGATGTCAAAGCAGATCCATTTTAGATATATGTCATTATTGTAAACCTAGATATAGTAATAAAGCAGACAAACAGGCACTAAAGGTCCATGGTAGTACAAGCATAAACGTCCAAAAATAAAAATAAAAATGAAAGGAAACTACTCAAACCACCAGGATAAAACAATAAAACTTCAATGAAACCCTGGTCTAAATGGGGTGTTCCACTGAAGCCTATTTTAAAGGCGCGTAGGCCCTTTACTTCAATTCTGATTGGATGTACTTTCCTTTAAATTGTATGCTTGTATTGAGATAGTTTATCTGATGAAGGGACTTTTCCCGAAAGTGCTTACCCTCTTCACTACTGTTTTATGAGCTTCATTAAAGTTTTATTGTTTTAGCCTGGTGGTTTGAGTAGTTACCTTTCATTTTTATTGTTATTGTAAACCTGTTTTGTAATGGCTCATTTCAGAATTCTGGACTATTATAGAAGCCAGTGTCATTGTGCGATATAAACAATGATGTGTCTTTAAGAGCAGTCAGGTAATGTCATGCATTAAATATAGGAGAAAGACCAATTATTTGACTTATTCATCTGTAAAACATAGGCAAGTCTATGATATGACAGACTTGTAGAATTTCAAGGGTGTTCTCCAGCCAGGACATGGATTATCCGGAGAAAGGGATATCATCAGTTTTCTAGAGATGGAAGCTGCAGAAAAAAATTATAATTGTGGGCCTGGAGTGGGCAGATCTTGGTGGTGAAGAAAACTGTTTATTAACATGTTTTTCTTTTATGAGATCTTATTTTTTCAAAATTGTGGCTTTGAAAAGAGCAACCTGGGAGATGAATAAAATATTGTTCAATTATGTGTATCCAGTGTCTTCAAATATTTATAGGTGTGTGTGTGTGTGTGTGTGTGTGTGTGTGTGTGTGTGTGTGTGTGTGTGTGTGTGTGTGTGTCTGTAGGTGTTTATGTATATATATCTACAGATATAAATATAGCTATAGATATATAGATAGATACAGAACCACAAACTTTGAAATAGGATAAACTGAAAGTAAAAAATCTGCAGTAATAGACCTGCCCACCATCGGTAGCATCCATGTTAGCACTTGCTTCCCAGGTTGACTGGAGTTATATAGTGTGTGTGTGTGTGTGTGTGTGTGTGTGTGTGTGTGTGTGTGTGTGTGTGTGTGTGTGTGTGTGTGTGTGTGTGTGTGTGTGTGTGTGTACTTCTACATATGCCTACATATTTTCTCATCATGATATTGGCTACTCGATCATATCCTATGTTATTGAAGTTTGTTCAGCTTGAACTAAGCAATCAGATAGACAAAGTTGTGATGGGTGATATCATTTGGGCCCAATATTTGCTGACCTCAGATTAATAAGAATATGAGATGAGATTCACATAAAGTCCTCCTGAAGGAAAGATGCATGAGGGTGAAGTCTAACAGGATGAAAAAAGCTTAGTTGCCCATTCAGTCAGCTAGATTTGAATGAATAATCTTTAGTAACTTGTGTTATGATAAGGTAAACCAGATTCATAGAACAAGTACACATAAACAGACACACTGGTCACTGTGTATTTTTCTTTTACAAACATAAAACCATAATTGTTTGAAAAAGTAAAAATGAACAAGGTTCTGCAGAAGTCAGCTAAGAAAATCGCACAAAAACTAAAACAAAGTGCTGATTTATTGCCTTAGATTTGTGGTCTAATATTACAAAATATTACTGTATTAGATGAATGAATTAGATTATGTTTGGCACAAGGTTCTTCAAAAAGTTTATAAAGTGGAATCACACTTCAAAATGAATGCATTAGACTTGGAATGATAAAGCTATTAGATATTCACTTCAGGCATATTCACTGCCCACACAAAACACCTCTCTATAGACAGACCATTAAAAGACTTGACTTCTGCAGCATCCATAAAAATGTGTATAAAAATAATAAAAAGTAATTATATATCACCACTGCTTATTATTTTTATACTAAAAATAATCAGTAAATGCAATCCTTGACATAGGTATCTATTATCTGTTACTGCTTATCTTTTAGATAATTTTAGAAATAAAATTCATTTGCAAACAGAATCCCAGGATAATGCACCAACTCATCTCAGCTAACACTACACATGTACCCAGCATGGTGATTTGTTTGGTCACTATAGTTAGGTAAAAGCAAAGAACAGCTGTGGTCACACCTTTTACAATTTATATTTGCTCTTAGCATGTCAAATCTTTGTCTTATGAATGAAATGGTTAGTGTTTTACACCTTATAATCTGTTTGCTTTCAAGCAAGGAATTTCAAAATATATTTCCAAAAAGCAATAAAAATACAAAAGACAATAGTAAATGGCTGGAAATTTGCCTGGATGAAAGGATGCATAAGGTGTGTGTGGGGGGTATCACTGACTGGATATTGTGAAGATAATGTGAAGCAAGTACTGAGGTACCCTAGTTTCAGTTTTGGAAGGTTTGCTCTTTAATGTTCTTTCCACTGATAGCACATGATGCATAGAAAACAGAACCAACCTCCCTGCAGGTGACAGAGAAGCAGGGACAGCAGTAGAGAATGATGGGGATACTTTTAATGGAGACTAAAGGAAAAAAGTCAGTATAGGATGACAAAAGTATCCAAGGCAGCTGTGAGCTGCAGCCAGCTATGATGAAGCTGAATCCATTACAAATAAAAATAAATAAATACCTCAAAACAAAGTTTATGCATTAGATGCGTTATTTCATAGTTAAGAAAATAAACTTGAAGGCTTTCTGAACGAGGTGTATAGCAGCAGAGACCATACAAAAATATAAATATCCATAAAGATAAAGATTAACATATAGATATAGATGTATAGATGTACAGAAGTATAAATATGCAAATATCTTTGGATTTTATTGAGCAATATGTTAAGCCCGTAAGCTACAAAGAAACAGCTCTTGACAAATAGGAACAATAGACTGTTCATCTTTAGTCTCATAGTATAGCACAAGGGTCAAAGCTTTGAGCTGTTTACAAGCTTTATTATATAGTTCTGAGTTTGAATCTCCTCAATATATATTTGCCTACTGTATGAACTGGGGCACTTAACTGGACAGTTATTTGTGGGTCATTCACAAAAACGTAGAGCTGTGGACCCAGTGGATTTGCTGAATTAGCAAGCAAATTTAAAAAAAATCAGTAAGTGGTAGCAGAAGACAGCTGAGAAAATGCAAGGCACTGCAGCTGAAGAAACACTGTGCAGGCTGGGATTCAAGGTAAAGCACCCCCCTTAAATGGGAAGAGATTTGGGGTAGTTGTAATGGCAGCTGTGAGGTAATGGCAGCAGTGAGTCACCAGAGACAAAACTGTGTCCAGCAAGGTGTACATGGGCTGTATGTTTAGGAATATGGACCCCAGAGGCAAGAAGGTCATTCTCTCACTCTGTACGATATTGCTGAGGCCTTGTCTAGAGTATCACATCTGGTTATGTATACACCATAAAAAGGAAATAAAGATCCTAGAAGGTCCCTAGAATAATATAAAGGAAATGAGTTATGTGAGGAGTGATAAGACAGGTCAAGGCTTCTCTCTACAGAGGTGACAAAAGAAGTGGAATATATTATGGAATTAAATAGAAAAAGAACGAAAGGAGATGATGTCTTGAGTTCTGAGGTGAAGATTCAATCTTCATCTTGAACAGGTAGAAGTATTATTTCAATTAGCAGGAAGTGGGTAAATTGAATAGGCTTCTAGACTGGACTACACTGAATAAAGCAGGACGTGGGTAAATGGAATGGGCTTCTAGACTGGATTACTCAGAATAAAACAAATTAATTTTTACAAACTCATGTAAAAAGTGGAAAATTGGGGGAGAAATGGAGGGAAGTTACAGGATGCTATCTGCAATCCATCAGCAGATTAGACAAACCATCTGTCTTCTATTGCAAGGTCAAATATGCATGCATGTATGCATCAAAGAGTGCACAGTAAGCAACAAAGCATTCACAATGATGATGATGATGATGATGATGCAAGCCTAAATATGTGTGTATATATGCAAGAGAAATCATGCATGATTCATCTGCAAACCTAAATATGCATGCACATATATAGCAAAGAATGCACAGTGATTATGCTGCAAGCCTAAATGTGCATGCATGCATGCAAAAGAGTGTGCAGTGATAATTCTTCTAGCCTAATCATGAATGCTTGCATGCAATAAAGAGTGTACTGTGATTCCACTGCAAGCTAATATATAAAAATGAAATATATATTCAAGCATGCAACAGACAAAGCAAAGGATTCCAGATGATAGTCATTTTCTCAGAGCAAAATTCAGTTGGCACTCTTCTTTATAGTTTTTACATCCTTTTCACAAAAGTTGCACCTTTTATCAAAATATCATCCTTATTCATACTCAATCCTCTTACCATCTTACTTAATTGCTGTCTTCATTTCTTTTATCACTCCCTTCTGTACATATCTCTTGCCATGACCCATCTTCTTCTTTAAGAAGGCCTCTGTATCTCTTCCCTGCCATGCTAAGAACCTTTGTTCATATTGTTTTCCTTAGTTTTCCTTTTCTTTATTTCCATTATTCTAGGTGCTTCTGTCCCCAGTCTTTTCTTTAGTTTTCCTGGACGTTTTACAATTATTCTCATCATTTTTACCCTTTTTCAGGTTACTTGACTCATTTCCATCCTTTGCAGTTATTACCTGCCATCCTGCTGATCTCACACACACTCATATTACTGTTATTCTCACTTTTCCACACAAGACTCAACCCTGCAGAGACAAATCAAACAAGCTCAAGACACAGGGGGGTTTCTTGAATGAAGAGTTCTCTAGTTACACATACTATTTCCTTGGAAATACTACAATGAGTACACACTCCTAGAACATGTACAAAAATGCATTTCATTCTGCAGGTTACTAACAGTTTCCTCCTACTATGACCCCCTTCTTTACCAGCAACCCTTGTGTTTGATGCTACCCATGTTCAAACTTCATCTGCTTAAAAGGGCATTGTAGCAAAAACTCTCAAACCATCCATTACAATACATGCCCTTCTGTTTACATCACCGTCCTACTTTTTGTTCTTTACCTTCCTTATTTTATAGATGGCTTCCTCATTTCTTTTCATCATATGTTCTTGCCTTCATCTTTTCCTATTACCCGGGTGGGGAATCAGGATTTTTATTATGTACTCTACATGTGGTGTGTTTGGTGAAAGCGTAGTTTATTAAACAGCAAATAAAACAGTGTGATGCAGCTCAAAGAAAAAAGGGTAAACCATTTATGTTACTATGCAGCTGACTAAAGCAATATAGAAAATAATATATCAACAGAGTAACACAAATGCTGAACCAGTAAACAGACAAGACATTATAATACTGACACCAACAGCAGTGTATAAAAGTTCTCTCTTAAGCAACTTTTTATGATTCTATGATTACAGAAATAAAAATAAATACTGGACTATATATAAATAAAAACTTTAAAAATTACTGGACTACATATATATGTATATATATATATATATATATATATATATATATATATATATATATATATATGTGTGTGTGTGTGTGTGTGTGTGTGTGTGTGTGTGTACATACACATATATGTGTACCCATGCTTGTAATGTATTGTATGACTACTTTTTTGTGGAAAATCAAATCTTCCTACATTAGGTGACACGTGTTTTGTAGCAGCAAACAGATTATTGAAGTATGCCTTCAGATGCAACCTTAGAAATCTTTTAATAATAACATTCTATAACATCAAAACATTGGCTAAGAGGGCTCATCCTGACCAGTATCACTAGCTCAGTTATGATTAGAAGGGTCATGTAGCATAGTGGTGGGTGGTCCCTTTAAGAATACTAACTTAGCAACAGGCACTGCGTTCATAGTTAATGAGGGACATTTGCACACAGTGACATTTAAAGCCTTGTGCTGGGGGATAGAGCCAATGCATGACCTCTGGGTCTGAAGACAATCCTGGCAAAACACTAGAATGAGTCACATATACAATAAAGAAGAAAGGAAAACAAACTGTATGCCTTAATTTAATTTACCACCTACTATGCCAAAACCGTGTCTATAAGGAAATGTTGCATCTGAGTGTAAAGGAATATTGACTTTGATTTGATCAGTGAAAGGCCTGCAGGGTAGGAACCTGCAAGATAATTTATTCTGACTGCAGGATGAACTGCTTAGTATGAACTTGTTTTTTTTTTTTTTTTTTTTTTTTTGCATTACAAACAAAACAGTGCAGTATACTGTGTTTTTAGTGGATGAAAAAACAGTCTATTTAAAATGTGACTTTCTGAAAAGCTGTTCAGTTGTGGTTGATTTATATTCTGCCTATTAGAATCATTTTGCAGACTATCAAATTACATAAGGCTGTGGGGATTGTTGATCACATTGGGGTGTCTGTCTCTGTATTGACACCAGTTTTTGTGTAAAATGATTGTGGTCACTGAGTTCTAGTACATACATTGAGAATAGTTTGAGGCATTATTAGAAACCACCACAGTGCTTCAGGAGAGATGTAGGGCACTGACCAAACACTTGGTCCAGCTTCAGCAAATTAGTGCAGTCACTGGACAACACCTGCTCAGCCTCCTGCAGCAGATTTGCACCTTAATGACCCAAACGTCATTCATTTGGGAACCCCTAAGTCCAGTGCAACTCTGAAGAAGGTTGGAACAGAGAATATTGTGGAAGATTGTCTAGTTGATTTTGAAAGGAATGGGGTCCAGACAGAAATGACCATATTTGCCATAATTCTATTATCTCACCTAACTGGAGAGACACTGAAAACTTATATCCAGGTATTGTACAGTTAATTACATTGATTCTATACTTGAGAATCTGTTAATACTAGTCTGTTAACTACAGTGTGCCTGCGAGTATACCAGATGAGTATGGCAATGTTCAGGTGTTAACTTTAACAGTACTTCCCAGAGTTGCCACAGAGAAAGACTTTAAGCACTGTAAAATCTGCATTCTGTCTTTGTGGTACACTTATGAAGTCTAATACTGTAATAGAAGGGAAATAATTAATATGATTGCTGGATTCAGGAAGTAGAAACAACTACAAAACAGAACTGAAATTATAGGTGTACATAGAGATGAGGGAATACCCTGCAACACAAGTAGAAATGCAAACTTCTTTATTTAAAGTTTTGCATCCTATGGATCTCCTACCCATTCTGTCTAGCAATGTAATAATTGGGTAATATTTTACCCAGTTTAATGAACTAAGGATGTTGTGTAGGAAAAGATTCAGGCAAATATACTGCCAAAAGTATATAGTCCTGATAAAGAGAAACCATAACTATAATACACAAATGAAGCTAGCATTTGGCTCTTGATGGAAGGGAAAAATAAATGTACTGAGTCTTGTTAAAGGAATACTGTTAAAATAGTGAAGGAAGTCAATCACACCTCTCAACTTCTTAGTGCAAGAAATCTGACAAAGCCTGACAAAATGAGGAGCTAAAGGCCCAAAAATAGGGACAGATTTTAAATATTGCTCTTATAAGCTTAGAAAGTTGCTAGAGTAAACAAGGTTTGTGTTACATATATTTTCTGAAGGAGTTAAAGTCTGAAACTCAAATGTATGTCATTATTTGGTGACTTCACTCCTCAAATCAAGCCAATGATTTGCCAGAAAATCACAAAGTTTATGAGGAACACACTAAAAATATGAGGCAAAAATCTGGACAGTTATGAGATATGAAGTAAGTGTGCCAATTGGCATGGAGTGACTTTTACCAAAAGACTCTTCAAGAGTTAAAGTAATAACAGAAGTCAGCAAAGAGGTTTATAAAGTCCTTTAGTTAACAATGCACTAAAGGGAATAGGACCAGAAACTGGGGAAGGGGCTGATGGGTCTTGCCCTAAAATAAAACAAAAAGACATACCTAGCAGTCTTAAGATTCTGCCTGCTGCACAATAGCAGACAGATATAAACATAAGCAAGAAGAAAAAGCTAGTACTTCTGTTAGAAGAAAATTATTTTCAAGACAAGTCCTTCATAGGGGATTAACTAGATGAAGGAGAAAACTATGTTCCTGTATTTGTAGGAGAACAGGCTATGGCCTTTATTTCCCAGTAGAATAGTGAATAGAATTCTGACTTGTTTGATCTCCTGATAATCCATATCAATTTCAAGAAAACTAAGTGGAAGGATAAAACCCTAAGGAGAGCTAGAGCAAACATATAGAGGAGATGGATAACAAAAAGAACAAACAAGCCCACTGCATACACTTACTTTGAGCTAGGAAATGATATGTTTTATGGAGTAACTAACGACAGACAGGTAATAATTCCACCACCATTTAGGCCACCCAAACATAAATTAGCATACGGATACATTTTGGTTAGTAATTTACAAACAGATAAAACAAAGGCTGGCGTTTCAGCTAGATTTTACTGGCATAGTGAAGTCTGACCAGAAAACCAAAGGACAGTATTCTAGCCAAGATTAAGAAAGTTCTAGTAACTTTGCCCTTCGAACACATGCATTGTTGTTCCACTTGTGAACGAGAATAATGGTCATCGGTATATGCTAGCAATTAATGATTACGCAACCAAATGTCCTGATGCAGTGCAGCAGAGAAGATCCAATGCAAAGTCTGTAGTGACACAACTAGCAGTGCTCCTCTCTAAGGTAGGGACTCACCAAGAAAGGCATGCTGACCAAGGCAACCTATTCATGTCGAAAGTGATGCCTACTGCCCCTAAAAAGATGATCTAGCCAAACACTTTAACAAAACTCTAAAGTCTATGTCATGAAAGGCTATGGAGGTGGAGGGGAGAATGGGAACAGCCATGGCCAGATTTTATCTTTATAGTAAGAGAAGTATCCCAAGTTTCAGATGATTTACACAATTTGAATCGATACATGTCAGAAAGCCGAGAGACTTGATAGGTCTTGCAAAAGCAACATGGAAGGAATAATTTTGCCAGTATTGCCTGCCCTGTAACATGGCTAAGGCTCTGCTAAAATGGACAAATGCAATGATACAAGCCTTTAGGTAGCTAAAGAATGTGCTGTGATCAAAGCCATACTCATAACCACTGATTTTTTAAAACAAATCCTTTTACATAAAGATGCTGCATAGGTGGGATATCTATTTGTTTGTTTGTTTGCTTTTACCAGGTAGGTAGTCTGGTCAACCTGACCATTTTCAGGCATTCTCTAGGCTCATTGAGTAGATAGAATACAGAATAGCAGACATTACATATTAACCAAAGTAATTATTGATATAAAACAAATACCACCACTATATATGGATATAGGTGCAGTCTTGTCTCAGGTTTATAGAGGGGGAGGAACATCCCAACTGTTATATTAGTAGGAAGCTTAGTAACACTGAAAAATACTGCTTAGCTATAGAAAGAGAGTGTTATGCCATTAAATGGGCTATCAGCATGCTGATATATTACCTCTTTGGCAGAGAAGTTGCTTTATTCACAGATAATGTCCCCTTCAATGGCTATTCTGACACAAAGATATCAACCCAAAACTATCTTATTGGGCACTTACCTTCCAGCTTTTCTGCTGCACTGACCATCCAGTAGCTACCTGAATGTAGATGGTCTACTGTAGGCAGACAGCCCATCTGCTCAGTCTCAAAGTGATGGTTCTACAGTGGGAGGGCAGCCCCTCAAAGCTCTGTCCTCTTTACCTTACTTATCTTCAGCTGTATAAACAGGCTACCCTATAACCTTTCCCAGCTACATATTATACTTTATTCAGATGACATGGCTATCTACAGATCAATATCACATTATACTTTATTTAGATGACCCGACTATCTACAGATCAATATTTATTTTTATTTATTTCCATTTGTTGTAGGGTCCATATTAAAATCACACAAGTACATATTATAGAAAAAAACTTAGTTTAGGTACATAACATAGGAAAGCACTGGAACAAAATGATAGAAAGTTAAAGGCTAAGAAGGTGTTAGGTTAGTGAGATAGATGCACAAGAAAGCATGTGGTCAGTCAACTAAAAGGAGGAGAAAAAGGTGTATAGGGTAAGGGTATGTTATGTAAGGAATAAGGGTATATATTACGAGATCGAATGCTTAGGTGATCGAATACCTTAACATCGAACTTGTAATATCGAAAGCAAAAAACAGCAAATGGCCAATTTAATGCAGAGAACGATTTCCCTTGGCCGTTCGCCAGATTTTGCCATTTTGTCTGCTGTAGAGTAATCTTAGAGTTGGTATATTTAGTTAAGGGGGGTGTGGGGGGTGTAAAGTTATTTTTTTCCCATGGCCATCCGACATGTTTTCCTGCGCCATTCAATATTTTTGGGTTCAATATTACAAGTTGAATGTTTAGGTGTTCAATCACCTAAGCATTCGATCTTGTAATATAGATGCGAGGAACAAGCAGGAGTAGGAACATAATGGTATGTGGTAAGAGAAGCACTAACATTTAGACCAGCTAACCAGGGTTGGTGCAGGAACAAATCCAATTGTATCCACACCCACTTCCTCTCTACACCTATCAAACTCCAACACCCTAGACACGCCCTGTACCACCCACTTACCTTCCTATAACCACACCCACTTCTATTCTACACTATCAGACTCCAATTCTAAAATCTCACTCAGATAATTGGTCTTCCTTTCTCCTCTAACACCTACTCCAACAACCCCACCCCCTCCAAACCTACTTAACTCTATACTCCCCACTATCTTTCAGGCTTTTACCACCGTATCCTTGTATAACAATCTTTATATACACATAAAATACAATTACAACACTATACCACCAAGCAACCTTAATCAACATGCTCTTAAAACCTTCATCCATCTCTATTTTACTACTACTACTTCTTAAACTTTCATATCTTCACTACCTCACCCAACCCAGTACCTCCTACCATTCACAATTCTATCATATAACTAACCATCTTAATTCCCCTCTCTCACATTCACACTCATCTATCTCTCCTCATCTATACCCTATAAAACACCTCCTATCCTTCACATACAAATTATTCACCTCTCAGAAAAACTCCATCCCCATAGCAACCAGAAACCCCTTCACCACCACTATAGAACCCAATCCTTTTATTAAACTGCTCAATTACCTCTCTAACCCAATCCTCCATCTGATTACCAGTCTTCTATCAGGTGATATCCATCCCAACCCAGGCCCCTCCACCTCCACCTCCATACGCAAGCCTATATTACTTACTTCTTTAAACTCCCAAAGTATAGTCAACAAAGTCGCAACCCTCCATGCCTGGCTCATGCATAACAAACCAGACATCCTATCTATCTCATAAACATGGCTAAAACCCTTTATAAAAGACTCTGAAATAATTCCACCTAACTATTCTATCATTAGAAAAGACAGGTCCCACAAAAAAGGCGGTGGAGTAGCTCTCCTATATTCATCTTCTTTGCTAATTACTCCCTACAACAAACCTATTCCACACTTTAACAACGCTGATTTACTCCTCACTCTCCTTCAAGTTAATAAGCACAAACACATATGTCTAGCATCCCTCTACATCCCCCCAGGGGATAATATTTCCACACTTGAAGATATCCTCTCCTGGCTCTCCAACAACATCAGCAATGAAACCATAATCTTAGGAGATGTAAATATTAACTGGGCTTCAATTCTGTCTCCAACTAACCCCCTTAACATCAACCTATATAACTTTTCCCAGCTAATCAACACTGTAACACGTCCGTCAAAAAACCTCTCTTGTGGCAGTATTCTAGATTGGATTCTAGTGTCACATCCCCACTATTTTTCAGACAGTGGTACTCTTCCAAACCCTCTAAGCGATCATATGCCCATCTTCACTCACCGACTCCCCTGTATCTCATACCGCACCCACAATTATATTACTACCCGCAACCACAAAAACTTTAACCCAACAACCTTTTTAAATTCCCTAAAAGCAATTAACTGGAATAACCTAAAGACACTATCCTTAGAGGATGCAGTTGCCCACTTCAACTCAACATTCTTAAAAATCCTAGGCTCCCAAGCCCCTTTGAGGACAAAGAGAATAAAAACTAATTCTGCCCCCTGGCTAACCAAAAACACACTAGCAACCATGCGCCTTAGAGATAAAGCCTGGGCACTCTATCAGAAAAACAAGACCCCTGAACTCCACATTGAGTACAAAACCCTTCGAAATAAAGTAAAAAAGCTTATTATCTCTGATAGACAAAAATACTTCTTTACACTCCAAAACAATAATAAAACAAATCCTCAGAAATTCTGGAAAGGAATCTCTACCCTCCTTAACCCCAGCAAACCACACACCCCTACCCCAGACCCAAATGCCCCAGATTTAGACTTAGCTACTCAATTCAACTCCTTTTCATTGAATCTATTAGCAAACTAACTTCCTCATTCCCTAGTTCCACCTCACTATCTAATACACCCCCACCCTCTCCTGCCAACAATCCACCCTTCATTACCACTCCTTCCTCATTCCCATCTACTTACTGTCTATCCTCCACCTCCTCTCCTACTCCAACTTCCACATCATCTTTACCATCCTCTAATTCTCTCTCTCCCCACTCAGCCCTATTCTCATTAAAACCTATACCCACTTCTACTATAAAGAAACTCCTTCAGAAATTGAAGCCATGTACTAACGCACCTGATAACATTCCCTCTTACTTCCTAAGTATAGCTGCAGAAGCAATTGCCTATCCCATAAGCATTCTAATCAACTGCTCCATCCAAGAATGTACAGTGCCCCAACTCTGGAAACAAGCCTTCATCATTCCTCTGCATAAAGGTGACAATAACTGTAATATTAACAACTTCCGACCCATTGCTATCCTGTCCCCCATTTCTAAACTTCTAGAAAAGTGTGTCCAACTTCAACTCTTACCACATCTCTTAGATAATAACCTTCTCACCCCTACACAACATGGTTTTAGGCCAAATCATAGCACTATGACAGCCCTCCTCTCCTATCTTGAAATTGTTAATAAAGCACGTGACTCTGGCCAAATTGTTTCTACCCTACTACTTGACCTCTCTAAGGCCTTCGACACTATCTCACACAGCCTGCTCTTAACTAAACTTTCAAAACTTAACCTCTCTCCCTCCTCTGTGAACTGGTTCTCCAGCTACTTATCAAATAGATACCAAGCTGTAAAATGGAAAAAGGCCACTTCCTCTTTTCTCAGTACCCCCACAGGAGTTCCCCAAGGCTCCATTCTTGGTCCCCTTCTTTTCAATATATTTATAAATGATTTCCGCAAATCCATTCCATTTTCAAACATCATCCAATATGCAGATGATTCTACCATTATCTGCTCTGCCACATCTACCTCTATGCTCCAAAAGCTTACACAAGAAGCTTTTTCAATTACTGAACATTGGATGAAAATAAACCACCTAGCACTCAATGCCTCCAAAACTAAACTAATGGTATTTACCCCCTCTAAAACTACTCCTTTCAATACAAACACATTCTTGATTACTAGTCAAAATAACTCATCTCTGGAACTGGTGTCAGAAACCAAGTTACTTGGTGTCCAAATTGACAACCAGCTTAATTTCAACTCCCATCTACAACTAAATATTAAAAAAAAACATCGAAAACTAGGTATGCTCTATCGTCAAAATCAGTACCTCACAAGCTCCTCTAAAATCACTCTCTCTTCTTCCTTTCTTATCCCCTCCCTTCTCTACGGAGCACCACTGCTAACTAATCTTCAGTCCTCGATAAAAAACAACTTTCCTCTTGCTACAACAAAATCGATAAGTTTGCTAACAGCCACAGATCCTCCACCCACCACTGTTCCTCTCTTCAAAAACTAAATTGGCTTGAACTACCTAATCATCTCAACTATACTCAGTTAACTTTAGCCCATAAGCTCATTCTCAACCCCTCTCTCTGTCCCTCCCTGTCTTCTGCCTTTACGATGCACCTACCCGATAGAGTCTTAAGGTCAAACAATCAAAACCTATTAGAAGTACATAAACCAACTCGTCCCCCAGGCAAAAACTTACTATCCTTTAACCTAGCTCGTCTCTGGAACTCACTCCCACCATCCATTCGCTCCACCTCCAACCATTACATGTTCAAAAAATCTCTTCATTTACATCTAAAGTCCCAATGGGAATGCTCCCACCCCTCATAAAAATATGGTAATTTTCATCTTCCTTTCACACTCATGTTACTTCACTGTACCTTACAAAGCTTATGCTCCTTACAAAATAACTACTCTGTATGTTTAAAGTAATATTATTTTTCACAGCCTAAACACTTCACATTATCATCACTAGATTGTATTGTTTGAAATGTTTCCTGAATTTTGAACTCAAATGTTTGTATCTTTTACATTTGTTTAATTATCATTAGTAGTCTATTGTATGTACCTAGTTTGTTTGTTTTTGGAGCTTTTCTCCCCAGGACTCCATTGAAAATGGGTTATTTTTGGCCCAATGGACTATCCTGGTAAACCAACTGCAAATAAATAAATAAAATAAATAAATAAAAAATTGTTATTTAGTTGTTTTCTCAGCAGCTGTTTGAACTTAGTAGAATTACAAGTATCACATTATACTTTATTCAGTTGACATAGCTATCTACATATCAATCTCACATTATATTTTATTCAGATGACCTACAGATCACTCTCACATTATACTTTATTCAGATGACATGGCTATCTACTTATCAATCTCACATTATCTACAGACCAATTTCCTCACCTGCCACAAGGAAAACCTAGGCTAGAAACTAATTTTAATCTTCTGTTTGACTGTCTTCAAAATAATAGCCTCCTGCACAATCTCATGACAACACTGGGACCTGGCATAAATAAAAACTGTACCCTCTAACTCTCATTTACTCTGTAGCCGCAAAACCCAAGAGAAATAATGGCACCTTTGCTACCTCAGAGTCTGATTGGATTTGCAACTAAATTTCCAGTACAACAACCTCTTGATTAAAGCGAAGATTTCCTAATCTCTGTTTTGGGCAAAAAAAACTTCCCAGTTACTCACTTGAAGAAGGAAATGCCACTGGCAAATGCATCCTATAAGCAGAATTAGAATATACCTTCCATTAGCTTCATCTACCTCCAAGAAGGTAATGGCTCTTCAGACCCTTTTAAACCAAATTTGCAGATTTATTACCTTATCCCCTATAAGGGAAAAACACTATCTGTCCTTTGGAAAGCCAGCTAGTTCTTCATAAAACAACAGTGTCAGCTGCTCCTTGTCTCAGTGTCATTTCTTTCTTTCATTTCGCATCAAACTCTTCAACCAAGACTCATTCCTTGCTTTTGTTAGTCACCTTATCTTTAGATCCTCCATCTACACCTACAGATCATTACCATCCTCAAACATCCCCCTCCTCCATCCCAAGGAATAAAATGCACAGCACCAATCATGTCTTAGTCATGGACCTCATCCTTTGGGAATCTCGGCACTGTAAGTCAAAACTTTCCCAGTCCATTCCCAAATTTCACTCCCAGTTAAAAATACCTCCCCTGTACTAAAAAATCTAAACACTTCTCTTCATCTAATATGACCTAATTTCCATCACTGTACCTGTCACTCCCAGCCTTAACTGTCTTTCTTCTTTTATTTTCTTAGTAAAATTGCCTCTGTTCTAGCATTTCCTCTCTTCTTATATCATCACTTCCTCTACCCATATCCCTATTCCCCCTCCCTTTTTCCACATCCCAGTCTCTCTCTTCCTGTCTACTCACCTAACCCCCTTCTCCTCATCCCTTCATTACCTTCTATATTCCCTCTCACCTCATTTGTCCTTTCTTTATGGGCTCTAACCAGTGATAAATTGCTCCTCTATCTACTTACTTTTCTACCTCCTATGTTTCTCTTTTAAGATTAATGGTGTTATTTGATTAAGTATAAATTCTGTACACTATCATAGCTAAGAGTTTACTTCTCTAATTTACTATTGTAAGTTGTCTTTCAGTTATGGCTTATGTAGTCTCAAGTATTTTTCCTTACTGAAGAATGTTGCTTATATGTTATTTAGATCCTTTGCTTGTTATTAAGCTTCCTGCGTTACTCTTAGTAATGGCTGCTAACCCTAACTTTAATACTGACCCTTCTCCCAACAGTAATCCTACACCTTACCTTAATAAAAACATTTCCCTAACACTGCCACTATTCAGATGAATTTTAGAGAGGGTCTATATTAAATCATCAAATGCTTAGAAAAGCAAACGATGATTTATGGACCCCATGTAAGTGAAAGCTTACAAACTTGAATGCTTAGAACAGAGATTTTTATTCAAGGGAAAAAAATCGCTGTTCCAAAAAAAAAAAAAAAAAAACACTTATAACATAAAGTGGGGGATTTCACTCCATACACCCCCCACCATGGGGGGCTGTGCTCCCCACACCCCCTACTTAAATATACCAACTCTGTGATCACACTACAGTGATGAAAACGGCAAAGTAACGGAGGCTGCCAAGCGATTTCTTTCCCAGGGAAAGAATTTGCTTATATGCTGCTTCATCATTTTGCCTTTTCGTCATTTCAAGTTCGACCATGATGTATTCGAAAGAATGCATCTTCGGTCATCTAATTGGAACCCATTTTAGGCTAGTGTTATTGGGCATATTGTTCAGATCAGGAGAAGAATTAGTTTTCTTTTCTTCATCTTTTTAGTTTGATGTTTAGTTTGTTTGAAATTATATATGTCTGAACAAATTTTGTTGGTGTTTTCGGTTTAACCCCGTTAACTACATTTGGGGTTAAAACAAGTTATTTAAATAATAAGGTAGTTTGGTCTTGTAATTAGGTTCATAGGTTCATAGGTTCATACTAGACTATCTGCCCTAGGGCATTTATAAGCCTAGCCAGAATGTGTTTGGCTTTCACCACCCATTTTAAATTTATTTTGCTATGCCCTTTTTCGAGGTTAGTATACTGTGCCTCTGTCTAACAGTGACACAGAAGTGATACCCGGGGTAAACCTACGATCTCCCATCCACTCATCAAGATTCCTCTTGAAGAGAGTCAATGAGGGACTCTGCCTAACCTGGACTGGGATTTTATTCCAGAGTGAAGGGAGCCTCTGGGTTATGAATCTGTCCCTCCAGCATGTCCTATTTATTTCAGTGCTGAGGTTCAAGTCTCTCAAGCATGTAGCTCGATGGGATTTGGATTTTCTGAGGTGCAGCGTGTCCATTAATTGCAGGTTGGACATGACTTTATACGTCAGGCACAGATCGCCTCTGAACAGGCGGTATGCCACTGAGTAGAGCTGGAGTTTCTTTAACCAGGCAGCATATGGCATCTGTTTGAGCCCTTTGATCCTCTTGGTGAGGTACTTTTGGGGTCTTTCCAGTTGCTGCAGGTGTCTGGTAAGGTACATCCCAAAAGGGGCATTGTACTCAATTATGGGCCTGATGAGGGATGAGTAAAGAGGCACGATGACCTCCCCTGATCTAGATGTGAATCCCTTCATGATTAGGTGGGCTATATAAAATGTTTTTCTAACCACTTTGGCCACGTGGTTGTCAAATGAGAGATTGCTATTAATTTGGGTCCCCAGGTCCCTAATTACTTCTTCTGTACTTAATGGATTACCACCTATGTGGTAATTTGTGGGCACTTTGTTTTTGCCAAAGGGGATGACTATACACTTTTTGGCATTTAGCTTGAGGCCATGGCTCTGGCACCAGTTGTCTGTTTCTATGAGGCCCTTTTGGTGGATGCTTGTGTCGGCTGGAGAGTCTATTATGGCACCCAGTTTGCAGTCATCTGCGAACTTGGTCAGCCACAGTCCTTTCGTGTTGGCTTGTGCCTCCGAGAAATATATACCGAACAAGAGAGGTCCCAGGACTATGCCTTGTGGGACACCACTTGTAACTGGTTTGGAGTCTGACATGGCTCCAGCAATTCTAACCATGTGGGTTCTGTCCTTGAGCCAGTTTGCAATCCATCTAGTGACATAGGGGTTTATATTTAAGCTGGTGAGCTTATCTATAATGCCCGAGTGGGGTATTGTATCGAAGGCTTTTGCGAGGTCCAGGTAGGCTGTATGGACCACCTTCCCCTCGTCAATGGCCTTGCTGACTGTTTCAAAGAAATCAACCAGGTTTAAGAGGCAGGATCTGCCCTTAACAAAGCCGAACTGGGTAGGATCCAGTGTCTGTAGGTCCCCAATATCTTTATTTATGAGGTCCATTATGATCCTTTCCATAGCTTTGCAGACCAAGCTAGTCAGGCTTATGGGGCGACAGTTTCCAGCATCCGTTGATGCACCACCTTTATGGAGAGGGACCACTGTTGCTGTACGCCACTCTTTGGGCACATATCCTGTAGTAAGGCTGAGATTGAACAGTAGTTTTATGTTTGGGTTTAGCTCTTCTTGGAGTTCATGTAGGGCACAGCCCGGGACACTGTCTGGTCCCATTGATGCTGTGTTTTTTGCTTTGGAGAGGGCGGCTCTTATCTGAGCATCTGAGATGTCAGGGGGGCAGCACTCTGCTGGGATAGATATTTGCCCTTTTGGTGGGGAGGGGGAGTTTGCGCTGAACCTGTCAGCTAGGATGTTGGCAATGTCTGTGGGTTCAGTGTATTTTTTGTCATTTTGGACTAATTCTGAGCATATCTGGGAATTACCACCCAGGTTCCTAACATAACTAAAGAAAGCCTTGTGATTATCCTTAGTGTCCTGTGCAATTTTTCTCTCGAAGCTGGCCTTAGACAATTTTATGAGTGCCCGTAGTTTTTTGCTAATACTGATCAGTGATGCCTTCCCTTTTTGGGATTTTGCTCTATCATTTAGTAGCTTCCTCCTTCTATTATATAGTTTGTTTATGGCTGGGGTCCACCAGACAGGACGTCTGCCTTTGCAGGATTGGGTCTTGGTTTTATTTGGGATCGCATGATCCATGCATTCCTGAAGGTGTTCATAGAATGCGTTTATAAAGGATTCTGCGGTCTGGGCTGTATTTTCCACAGGCCCAGGGGCTTTGAAGGATTCCACCTCGGTTTTGAGGAGTGTGAAATTTGCTTTAGAGAAGTTTTTCACTATGGTTTTCTGGGCAGGGGGTGGGGTCGGGATGTGAATATCCAGTGAGATTAGTTTATGGTCTGATCTTACCAGTGAGGGATACACTTCTGGTCTGGAGCATAGAGTCCCCATGTTGGTGATGATCAGGTCCAGTATGTTTTCCCCTCTTGTTGGAGTGGTAACAAGTTGTTCCATAGCATTTGAGTTTATAAATTCTAGGAACCTTTGGGCAAGGGTGTTGGAGCTAGAGTAATGCTCCCAGTCTATGTTTGGGTAGTTGAAGTCGCCCAATATAATGGTGTTTGGAGAGACCTTCATATTTTCCAGTGTTCTCAGAAAGGCCGAGTGGGGTTCCTGGGTTTGGGAGGGTGGTCTGTAGCAGGCTATAAACTGGAAGGCAGTTTTACCCACTGTTAGTTGCACATGGATAGTCTCTGATGCTTCGTGCTTTGCCACCAACCTGGAGGTGTGGGTATCTTTGATGAATATCGATACACCCCCTCCTTTTGTGGTTCGGTCCAAGTTTTGGGGCCGAAAATAATGGTATGAGGTATAACCTGGTAGTGCTGGGGTGCTCTTGGGAGCCCTGAACCAGGTTTCTGTTACTGCACAGATATCAATGTTATCCATGCTAAGGAGAGTTTCGAGTGCATGCATCTTGAGGTTTAGACTTCTGGTGTTGAGTAGCATTACTCTTAGTTTCTTATCCCTTGTGATACCTATGGAGGTGGGTTTGTCTTTTGAGCCATGCCTAAAAAAGGCACTATGGGGGTAGCAAGAGCCTTTGCCAATATCCGAAAGCCCAGGGGTGACAGGTGCAAGCCGTCCCTAGTGAAGCATCGTGGCTTGTCGAGCATATCATCCCAAGCTGACAGGCATTGAATCCCCTTTGAATGACACCAGTACTTAAGCCAGTTGTTGAAATTGATCATCTTGTCTTCATATTTTGGCATCATTCTTGGTGAGGGTAAGATGCTACTCAAGGTCAGGGTCATACCGGCCTGGGCTACATGCTCAGAGAGCTCCTTTATGTCTCTTTTCATGTAGTCCAGGGAGGTGCGTCTCAGGTCATTCACACCAGCATGGACAATGACTGAGTCATATTTGTACTTGCCTTGGAGTGACCTGAGTGCTTGTGTTATGTGGCGGATCCTAGCACCCGACAGGCTGCTCACCGTGACCCTCTCCTTGTTCAGCCTGGTGAGCGGGACGTCAGTGTGCCTGATGATAGAGTCACCTATTACAAGTGTATCAGGTGTGTTGTTTAGTCTTAAGGGCTGTGACTGTTTGGCACACAGGCTTTGTGAGATATGTGTTGCACGTGTTTTGTTTTGGGGTAGCGGTTGCTTGGGTGTCTGCTTTGGAGGTCTCTGCTGCTTAGGCAGATCTTTATTTAGAGCCTCCGAGTATGTTTTTGTGTGATTATGTGTTTGGTTTGCTGTCGTGGTAGGTCTATGTGAGAATAGAATTGTAGTGAGTGCGGTTTCCTTCAACTCCTGACTGGTTTTGCCAGTACTGAGTTGAGAGAGCTTAGCCTCCAATTTGGCTATATGGTTGCATCTCTCACATGTGTTGGAATTTGTTGGGAGGAGGAGAGGGTTGTCTGTGTACATGAGGCAGTTGTAACATTGCCTCAAGATTCCCAGATTCACAGCTGGACCAGAGAGGAGACTGACAACTGACCTTTGGACATGCTAGAATAATATTGGGAATTCCTTAATAATTGAAAACAAGGGCCAGCGGGGAGTGAGGGTGTAGTGCTTTTAATTTTTAGTGCTGCCTTATATAATTGCTTTAGCGCGCAAGTGCCAGGTAACTTAAGTACAGTGTGTTACAGGTAACTTAAATGCAAAAACGACAAACAGTAACTTTCTTTCAAGTAAAACAAGGAAATAAGTACAGTAAGCAATGCAGATATCACTAGTGATCCCCAGAAGCGCTGAGAAGCCGCGTATTAGGTAGAATTAGCATTCCAGGGAAATAACAAGCAAACAAACAACAAGCTTATAAACAAAGCTAGATTCAGCAGGCCTGGATCTAGTCTATGCTACTGCAAACAAGGTGTACCAATTTCAGTAAGATACAGTTCAAATATTCAGGCACTATAAATCTTTAACCAGAAATTCCCAGCTCAGAAGGGCAGAGTCCAGCCTCTTCTCCCACAAGAGTGCAGACCACGAACCTTCTTAATGTAAAATAACTGGCCTGAAGCCCAAGTGCCTAAACCAGAACTAATACACTTTAAGAATAACAGACACTGGGCTCTCAATCAGCAGTTCCCAACTTAGAAGGATGAAAGCTTCCTGTCCTGCCACAACAGTGCATGCCACAAACCTTCCTAATGTAAAACAACTGGTCTGAAGCCCAAGTGCTTAATCCAAAAGACTTAGAATGATAGCTACACTTCAATCAAGTTACTACCAAGCAGTAATAAATACAATTGAATACTTTAGAGAATGCCTGGATTAGTGCTCAAGTTACACAAACAAAGCTAGATCCAACAGGCCTGAATCCAGTCTATGCCACAGCAAACAAGGCGCACCAACTTCAGTAAGAAGCAGTTCAGATATGTATGCACTCTAAACCTTTAACCAGAAATTCCCAGCTCAGAAGGGCAGAGTCCAGCCTCTCCTCCCACAAGAGTGCAGACCACGAACCCTCTTAATGTAAAATAACTGGCCTGAAAGCCCAAGTGCTTAAACCAGAATTAATACACTTTTAGAATAACAGACACTGAGCCCTCAATCAGCAGTTCCCAACCTAGAAGGATGTAAGCTACCTGTTCTGCCACTACAGTGCAGACCACAAACCCTCTCAGTGCAAAACTGGTCCGAAGCCCAAGTGTTTAAACCAAAAGGCTTAGAATGAGTTACAACAAGCAGTAATAAATACAATTGAGTACTTTTAAGATGATGCAAAAGTAAAATAAAGTAGGTAGAAACACAAGTACAGTAAAAGCAGATGAAATTTTTTTTTTTTTCTGAACAAGTGCTGAGATCAAAGAAACAGATTTGAGTGCTGAAACTAGAAAACTGGCTAGTTATAAGAAAAAAAAACTAAGCTAGAAGGCTTCCCTCCAACACAGAAGAGCTTGGGGGCTCAGAAGCCTACAAATGGTCTATACCACTTAACAGGAAAGGCAGGAAACAAGCTTAATTTTTTTTTCTGTTTCCCAGATGCTCTCTTTGTACACAGTAGGAATGCCTGAAATCAGAATATGATCTCACTGCACTCAGTTGAGTGAGCAAATGAGATGGGCCCAGAAGGAGTATCCAAACATAAATTTACAAGAGGGGCGGGCAGTTTCAACGCTACTAAGATTAACACCAAAACAAAAACAGGGAGGGTGGGTGGGACTAACTGAAGAGCAGAGTCAAAACTTCCAGTTCAGTTAATATTCCTGCAACACACAGTTAGAATCAATTTAAATACTGTATTTTTTTGAAAAAAAAGTGCAGATAAAGGTACTTAAATTCTCTTATACGTCCAGTTGAATACAGCAAGTTCTTAGCCGGCCAAAGCTGAGGTTTTTAAGCAGAAAATATTTCACACTGTACCACTTAAATAGGCAAGGACAGGAAATCAAAGAATGTAGCTACCCCCACACCTGTAATTACTAGCAAATAACAAAATTCAGCAAACACTGACTAACTTCTAGTTCAGTTACTATTCCTGCAACACACAGTTAGAATCAATTTAAATACTGTATTTTTTTTGAAAAAAAAGTGAAGATAAAGGTACTTAAATTTTCTTATACGTCCAGTTGAATACAGGAAGTTCTTAGCTGGCCAAAGCTGAGGTTTTTAAGCGTCTTTGTTTTATATTTAAAATGTTTTAAAAAAAAATGTTTTAAAGAAAAGGGTGACTGGACCTTTAAGACATTTGAGGAAGTGATGTAATGACTGTATCATTGTACTTGAGTCTTTTTAAACAGAGCTGTTACTGTGGGTGAAGAATCTGAAAAAGTTCATATATAGTTTAAGTGAACAAAAGCACTTATTTTTTATTGAAATAAAGTTTATCAATTGACTGACTAGCTTTTCTACTGAAAGTTATTGCTTTCCAGACCTGTAGCAGTATTTTGGATTATTTTGTAGTTTGTGTCATGAAATCAGACGTTTGTGGCTATATATGTATATATATATATATATATATATATATATATATATATATATATATATATATATATATATATATATATATATATATATATAGACACATAGCTGCACACACATATAAATCTAAGGAAAAGGAGGGACTACTTGCTGCAAGGATTTATTTGATGAGCTAAAATACTGTCTTCTAAATTTTTCTATTACTGATACCTTAAAAAATTGTGTCTAGATCTGATGCCTCACAATTATGATCTGGAAAGGTTACAGCTGAAGCTTATACTACAAGTAATTTCCCATTGGGGAATGAATAGGTCGCAGGGGTCTGATGGTTAGTAGACATCAGGCCCCCGTCCAAAAAAAGAAAGTTATTATAAAAAGGAATTCCAGTGGATTCTTTCTCTCCTAACAAAAAAAGGAAAACAGGAAGAGTTTCCATGAGTGTAAACTAATGAAAAGACCATTCAGGGGAGATCTGAGGGCATAATTCAAAGTCTAGGCTGTGTTCCAAATCCTTCTGGGGGATTCTTCATGTTACACTAGTAGAAATATCTATAACCCTCAAATCATGTATAATTAAATTAGAATTTAGAATACAGAACATCGGAAATGCAGTTTTTATGATAAAAATTGTTTCTGCCTAAGGTAACAAAAACAATTAGAATAGGATTAATCTATACTTATACTAAACTACAATATGTTTGTATTTATTTATTTATACATTTATACTGTTTACCAAGGCGGGGCACTGATAATTTCTGACCAATTTTAGTCTCAGCCCATGCATTCTTATGTTAGCTTTAAGTCAAAATGTGTCCTGTCCTAGAGTTCACTCTTGTTTTTAATAATTATATGCAACTATTTATTATTTAATATAAGAGCTTTTAAAATATGTTTCTGTTGAATATATTCCATTGTTATGCATAACAAATGAATATTTATATATGATCTGTTAACATATTCACAGTTCCTATAATTGTTTTCTATCCTGGTGCCAGTTTTTATATTATTATTATTATTATTATTATTATAAGGATTGTTTCATGTCACCTGATAATTGTTAAACTATGGCTTGCTGAATTATGTAGTTTGATAAATTACCACTCTTCAATATTTAATTTAAAAAGCTAAAAGCTGACAGAGCTAATCTATCTTAATGCAGTTTAATAAATAGAAATGTCTGCTTTATTAATTATCATGCAGTCCTTTTGAAATGTACAAAATATTTGAGGTATGAAGCAATCTGTACCTATCCTTTCCTGGGTTACATAACAGTAGCAAGCAGTGTTCATCCAAACAGTTAGAAGTTATTGTTACATACTTGTTATATGCAAGCTGTCAAGCCTGTCATATATCTTAATTTAACTGCAACAAGCTTGATAATTATGTTCCAAAGCAGGGGGGGGGAGAAGGGTAAACCCTACCTAGTACATTTAATGAGCATAAGATGGTAATATATCATTAGTTATTATATTAGCCTAAGGTGGTATATAGGGATATGAGTAATTTGGCAAACCATACATGTATATGCGTGTGTGTGTGTCTGCGCATGCATGCACGCGTGTGTGTGTGTGTGTGTGTGTGTGTGTGTGTGTGTGTGTGTGTATGTGTGTGTGTGTGTGTGTGTGTGTGTGTGTGTTTGTGTGGGTGTGTGTGTGTGTGTGTGTGTGTGTGTGTGTGTGTGTGTGTGTGTGTGTGTGTGTGTGTGTGTGTGTGTGTGTGTGTGTGTGTGTGTGTGTGTGTGTATGTGTGAGTGCATGTGTGTGTGTGTGTGTGTGTGTGTGTGTGTGTGTGTGTGTGTGTGTGTGTGTGTGTGTGTGTGTGTGTGTGTGTGCATTTGAGTGTGTGTATAATTTTCGGCAGGTATTCTAGGAAAGAAGTTCCAGTAAATATAAATGGTGACACTCTGAAAACAAAGTATTACACAACAACATACTGATAAATGTGTTTAAAATTAGTAATATATAAAATGAAGTTTGATAAATGTGCTAAAATTAGTAATATATAAAATGAAGTTGTGAACATTCCAGTGGTTCAGTCGCATGTGTTGCTAAGCAGCAGACAATATGGTAAGGATGATCTGAGAGAAACTGGAAGAATGTAAGAGAAGATGAGGCCACCCAGCAAAGAGATGGATGGATTGTATGAGAGAAGATCTGCAACAGTCAGACAGGACTGTCAAAGATGGTAATAGGGTGGCTCTGACTTGACAGAGGTGGTGACACTTGACAGAGCAACTTGACATCATATACAAATGGGACAAAAGTTGGTTAATAATAATGATGATGATAAAATGAAGTGGATAGTAAAGTATATAATTTACTAAAATACACATCCAAGCTGTATAATGAAAGGCCTTTTCAAAATGTTCAAAAATATAATTGTGGATCAGGTGAAATGAACAGTGCTTAATAAGTGGAAGCAAGATAAATAGTCAGCGTTAGACTTGGTTTTATTAAAACTTGCATATAAAAGGGGGAGTCCCTTAATATAGAGGCATTAGAGACAGAAGGCTCAAACTTCAGCATAACACTTAACATCTTGCAGTATTAAACAGACTTGATTATAACATTAAGGTTGTGAGCAATTCTTCCCCAGCCTTGCTATGACCATTATAAGTTGGATTTTCAAAGGGCATATCACCAAGAACACCATGGTTTGAAAGAGCAACTGCATGGATTGTGGCAGTAGACAGATTTTTTCATAACTGACCAACAGCAGGAGTTTTCCTTTAGTTTTTTCTGCTTCTGCTGGCTCAGTAGGCCTCCAATAGTGTTGACTTATTTATCAGGAAAGGATATGAATGTTTACAGTTTATGAGAACTCTTGTCAAAACAATCAAAGCTATTTCTGAGCTTCACGATTATAGGTTCGTACAGAAGCTAGGCAGTATTTCAGTTATTTTAGTGAAATATTGATACGGCACTCCTGCACCCTCCTTGTTGAAGGAAAACTGTTACTCATATATTCTCACTCTGAAATCACATCAACTCTGAGAAAGTGTTAACACGCGAGAAAATGAAAAAACAGAGATTATCTTTCTCGTAGATTAACAAAACTTACATTTTTTGAGTCCATGGGCATTATTACAATTTGTAGTTTACAAAAACATTGCAAGTAAGCAGAGCCTCAAGAAATCCTTCTAGAGCAAGAAAAATATAATTTAGGTCTGAGCTAATAGGATAACAGTTGCCACTAATCTATATCAGCTTATGTTGTATTAGTGTGGGTCACTTAAGAAAAGTTAAAGTCATTAAGGACAGTGTACAAAAATCCTAGCCATCAGTAGTGAAAATGAGGTGACCCACAAATTTCTGGCAGTACAAACCAAGAAAAAACATTCTACTATTAAAATCCACTCTTTAAATAGCTATTAACTTTATCTTCTGTGAGAAGCCAAGGCCCCTGACTCCATATAAAAATCTGTGTCCCTTCACCTCCCAACATTTTATAATCTGCTCTGTGGTCTCTTTATGTTGGTTGAAAGGATATATCAGTAACTGCAGTGGCAGTCTGCATGTCTTCAGACTCACTATGTGAGGAAAACAGCATTGTTGAATTGTTATCCTCAACAAAGTAAAATTCATGATGCACAATTTACAGATTTTTGTACTACCTTGGTCTTTGTTGTATGCATAGAGTCTAATGAATTAATCTGGCCATTTCCTCACTTTTTTCTGAGTTAGGGATAAGCAAATCTTTAGGCTTCTTCACATGCTGACTCCCCTCCTCACACTGGTTAGGGGGCTCTGCCCAAAATACTTTTCCCATTGCCTTCACAACTGCCTAAATTGGGAAGAATATTTCCTTATTATCATGCCACGTTTTTAATTAAAAGTAATAGCAACGGGATGCACTATATTCCCAAATGCAGTTTGTATTTCTATCTGAGTAATAGAATGTTGTTTGTCATAGGTTCATAGGTAAGCACTAGGCTAGGTGCCCTTGTATGCCATTTTAAGCCTAGCCTATATCCATTTTTGTGCTTGAAATAACCTATCCCATTGTTGTTATAGACTGGCCTTACCCATCCCGTGGATGATGATTATATATTATCTGTAATAAGAATAACTGGCATCATCCCTAAATAGTTTGAGGGGACCTATGCATGGAATAAAG
The DNA here is from genome assembly GCF_019279795.1 of Protopterus annectens. Lineage (NCBI taxonomy): Eukaryota > Metazoa > Chordata > Ceratodontiformes > Protopteridae > Protopterus > Protopterus annectens. Next base: position 222,142,719 of record NC_056734.1, on the reverse strand, counting down.
CATTTAGGAGCTGCCTGTGTCCATTAGTTATCACCACAAATGCATAGTATTTATGCTGTTTTGTTAGTAACAACTTCTGTTTTATAGCCATGCATACTGTCCTACTATTAATCAATAACTGATGAGTGGGTGTGGGTAAATCCTCAATATATGCACACTCACAAGTCAGTTATTGCTATTATACAATGACATTACTTAATAAAAAAATGACTTACTTTTTCTTAAATAATGTCTTGGCATAAAGGTGCTGTGGAGTTCCTTCGCATTGTTTCTGCATTCTTCCATGTCTGTTGATGTACTGCACATGTGAATGGGACTTACATTCCCACTCTTGACCAGTACTAGTACATCAGTGCTGTGGAAAACAAGCAATGGAGAATGGAAGCTCTCCTTTGTTTTTTTTTTTTTTGTTTTTTTTTTTATTTATTTATTTTTATTATTATACAATCTGTACAGTTTAGAGGTACAAGAGAGGCAGGGCAGAAACAGAAGGAAAATCAGCTATGTTTCTTCCATTTTGCAGAATGTACCTGATTTTCCTTGTACTTGCTCTTCCCTCCATATGTACCCCTCAGCATATTAGCCCAGGACATACATACATACAAATATTTCCAGCACAAGCATCAATGCCCTTCTACCTTGCCAATATACCAAAACATTTGTTTCCATAATAAGTCTGTGTTCTTAAACATATCTAAACTAATACTTGCTTTAGTGTAATTTGGTAGCCTGTTCCATGCATCAGCTACTCTGTCAGAGAACTAATCAGTACACTTCTCATTCCTATAGAATCTTCTACATAGGTTGTCTGATGATTCTCTAGCACTTTTGGATAACCCCAAACATTATCAGAGATAGTTGTCTCTAAATGCACTATATACCTGAATAAGATCTTGTGTTAGATATCTATAAGTGACACTGTACGAGTTCAGATATTTTAGTCCTTCATAATAACTTAAATTTTCACATCCATGAATGCTCTTGGTATATTTCCACTGCACTCTTTCCTGTTTACTCATGTTTGTTTTTTTATAGGGTTTCCATATTCTTATTCCATACTCAATTTGGGTCTAATGTAACAAACAAACAATGACTTCATTATTTTTGATTTCCTATACTTTATAAATCTTTTTATACAACCTATAGTTCTATAACTATCATTAACCAATTGGTTGATATGATTAGAAAAACTGATAGCTGAATATACCCGGGTCCTTAAATGAGTCTACAATTTCAATCACTGTGTGCTGTATTAAATATTCACCTTTCAATTTATGTCTCCCAAATCTCATATGCTTAGTTTTTGATGTATTTATCAGCATATTATTCTCCTGTGGACAAATGGTCCATTTATTCAAGTTATTTTGCAAACATGCCTTATCTGTAACACATGTAATCAGTTTACCCAATTTCAAGTCATCTGCATATAGACTGTAGAACACCTCAGATGAAAAAGTTTGGTCTGAAAGATGCACTTTAAACAAATAAGGGCCTAGGACAGAGCCCTGTGGGATACCCTTACTGTAACCAAGGATTTCACCTGTCCAGTTGCTGTATGATATTTGCCATGTCCAATTTGTAAGCCATGCAGTTATCCATCTTATCAAGAGTACATCAATACCTAATTGTACTAATTCATTGATTAGTGTTTTGTGTATGACCCTGTCAAATGCTGAAGTTACGTCTATATAAATTACATCACAACACAATTTTTCATTCATAGCTGTTATTATATTGTAATAGAGCATTATGTTACAGGTGGTAATAAATCTGTTTTCAACATATGCATGCTGATATATGGTTTCAAGCCCTAACCTATCCAGTTCTGACAATAACTTATCCAGCATTACCTTCTCCATTATTTTTCCACAACATGAAAGTAGACTTATGGGTCTGTATGACTCTAGGTTTATCCTACTCCCCTTTCCTTAAAGACAGGTTTAATATGCGCATGTCTCCAATCTTGAGGAATCTCCTCATATTTATATGACCTAGTGAATAATAGATATAATGGTACTGTAAGTTCTTGTAGTGTTCTCAGGTCATTATTACTAAATCTGTCTCCTCCCTGCACTTTGCTTGGATCCAGTTTGCGCATTTCTTTTTCAATATAATCTAATTTGATTCTGGTATCTGGGGTTACCTGGATGTCAATAGGACAACTTATCACCCCTTTTGTGGAGCCAAACTGTTTTGCATAACATTTTGTAAATGTATCTATAATCTGTTGTGTCTGAGAATAAATTTTAGAATTTGCACAAAGTTTATCAATTTGCGAGTCTTTCCTCTTTTCACATCTTATGTATCTATAAAAAGGTTTTCTATTATGCTCAATATCTTTATATAAATTTTCTGAAAAATTTTCTTGGTCTTGTCTCATATTATGCTTAATCTGTTTGTCCAGCTTGATCATTTCAGTTTTCAAAGTTGTAGTTCGACTATCTTCCATTTCTTATATTTTTTTGTGTCCCACCTTAATCAGATATCTTGTTCTTATGGAAATATATCCCCCTGATGTTGTATGCCTAAATCCTGATGTTAAACATTTTTTTGATTTTTTTGCACTCAAATAATTTTTCTTTCAAAATGCTTCACATTCCATCTGCAGTATTTCCACTGAACATCTCACTCCAGTTAGTTTTACATAGTGACTGTTTTGCTTCCATATAATCTGTAATTAACCTTCTGTACATTAATAGCATGCTTTAAATTACATAACTGTGAAATTATCATTTTGTTATAAGAAAATGTCCAGTTCTGTAACCCTTGTGCTTCTGCCTCTGAAGTAACACCAACACAAGCAAGCAAAGCCTTTTTTGCCTTTATCATTGTTGTGGAAATCTGCCTCCTTACATCCATGAAGGCTTTCAGTGATTGCCTGTTTAGATTGGCTGATAACATCCTGACCCAGTCAGCTCAATCCCATCTCTTCTGATGAGCATATTGCTAGAAGGTAATAAGATTTGCTTCAACATCCCCTTCATGGGTTAAGTTGTTTTAACTGTCCTTGGGTTAGCCAGCAATGTGCATGCTGTGACCATTCATTTGGCTACAACTGCTATGGTCTGCAGTAACTTCTCTACTGTCGTCATCTTAGCATATGCATTCCACATCAAGGTGCACTCAAAAAAGAACATTCCCAGCATACTACAAGATTCTTACTTTCTTTCTCCCTGTCTGTCTCTTCTTTTCTTCTGGGGGAACTTACACCCATGCTGGCAGTAATAACTATAGTCTCAGGATTTCACCATTAATAACTTTTGGCAAAATGTCTACTTCAATCCATAAATGTGTAAGATTTATATGATGAGACCAGCAGTCTTATAAAACTGCAATTTATTCTAGACAAATTAAATCAAATATGCTTTTTCCAAGCAAAACAGTATTGTTTCTTAAAGAAAAGCACAACAAATACCTTTAAGTGTCATTATACTCCTCTTAAACTGCTAGGGAAGAGTCTCTGTTGGTAGATCTGATAACATTCTAGAGAAGAGTCTCTGTCTGTAGATCTGTCTGCATTCTAGGGAAGAGGCTCCATTTGTAGATCTGTCTACATTCTAGGGAATAGTCTCTGTTGGTAGGTCTGTCTATATTCTAGGGAAGAGTCTCTGTTGGTAGGTCTGTCTACATTCTAGGGAAGAGTCTCTGTTGGTAGATCTGTCCACATTCTATGGAAGAGTCTCTGTTGGTAGATCTGTCTACATTCTAGGGAAGAGTCTCTGTTGGTAGATCTGTCTACATTCTAGGGAAGAGTCTCTGTTGGAGGGTCTGCCTACATTCTAGGGTAGAGTCTCCATTGGTATATCTGTTTACATTCTAGGAAAAATTCTCTGTTGGTAGATCTGTCTACATTCTAGAGAAGAGTCTCTGTTGGTAGATCTGTCTGCATTCTAGGGAGGAGGCTCCATTCATAGATCTGTCTACATTCTAGGGAATAGTCTCTGTTGGTAGGTCTGTCTACATTCTAGGGAAGAGTCTCTGTTTTTAGGTCTGTCTACATTCTAGGGAAGAGTCTCTGTTGGTAGATCTTTCTACATTCTAGGGAAGAGTCTTTGTTGGTAGATATGTCTATATTCATCTGTCATGAATTATTTCCAGTTTTTGCTTCCAGGTCTTTTTTCATTGTGGTTGGTTCTCTCTCTCAAAGTTGCGCTGCTCTAGACATAAATTTCCCTTTCACAAAGGGGCAAATGTTCTCCAGTTGGGCTTCCTTTGACTCTCTTTTTATATTACATTCAGTGGCTCATTAAAAAATATTGCTGTCATGAATACAGCCAGGTATATTTCTGTTAATTTATTTATTTAACAAGTCCGACTTGCAACAAAGCCAATTTTCAGCAGAGGCCCAGGGAGAAACGTTCCAGACGCATGTCTTTGTAATGTGGGAAGAAACCAGAGCACCCAGAGGAAACCCACACAAATGCAGGGAGGACATGCAGATTCTTCACAGAAGGCACCCCAACTGAGAATCAAACCGGAGATCCTCTTGCTGTGAGATGACAATGCAACCGCTGCAGCACTGCACCATCTAATGAAGATACAAGTACAGCTTAGCAGATTTACTAGTTATTTAAAGAAACATCACTCTATTTGCAATGAACTTGGTATAACATTGCTTTATATACATTATGTATTTACAGTATCAGTTACACATCTTAGAACTTATTACACATTTAACAGCCACTTTTACTGTTCCAAATGTTAAAACCACTAAACTGCGCTAAAAATATAGTTAGGAAATATCACAACACATAAATACAGAGTAAAGAAAATTCTGCATTAGTGACCAATTTAATTAATTGTTAGTCAGGTAGGTGGACTGGCCTGTAAGCCATTTTCAACTATGACCATAGCAAATTAAGGAGCAGTTACAAAAATGAATGTTATAATTACATTGGCAAGTTATATATGAGAAAATCAAATTATAAAAAACAGTACCTAGATACTGTTGGTTGCTTTCATTATTATCTGTACTCTGCTTAAAAGTTCAAAACTAAAGTATACATTACAGTAAAAAGACAAGAATAATAATGAATACAACTAATAATGTATACTGCACAGCCCGATACTGCAGTATTTTAAAAGCTGCCCATAAGCTAATTAAATGGGAACATTTTCAATTTAATACCATTATTAGATGGCAAAAAAAGATTTTATTTGGAAGCAAAGGAACAGTAATAAAATTAGCACTGAACAGATTTTTATTTATATCTTTGCTTACTGGGTACATAGACTATTGCAAAGACTGTATACACTGCAAACATAATAGCATTAAAACAGCCATATACAATTTATCAGAATCGCAGAAAAAAGAGATATGAATATACAATGAATAAATTCTAATGGCTGAACAGGACAGGCAAAAGATAAGTATGAACATTGCTGCAACATTTTGTAAAGCTACCAAGATGAAACATCTAGCTATTGAAGGAGATAGTTGCAAGCTGTTCCAGGTTGCTGTTTGCCACTTGAAAGGTTAAGTTTGCACAAACAAATGTCACTATATTTGAATATATTAGATTTTGCATAAAACCTTGCACAGCTGTACATCAGCTGTCTTAACTTTACATCAGTATTTATGCATTTGCTATAAATTTCATTAATACACTTGGAATGGCATATCAGACAATAACACAGACAGTTAATTTGGCATTCTCATGCCTTTAATATTACATCAATGCAGCTGAAACGGAATAACAGAAGTAGCACAGCTTGTATAAGAGAAAAGGTTACCTGCAGTCATATTTTAAATCAAAGTAAAAGAGACAGCATATTAAAGGATCACTAGGCAATACCAACATATCTCTCAACTGTACAGATTTTCACAGAATATCCAGATTTGTGCCTCATATTTTTGGTCTATTCCTCATAAAATGTATGATTTTTCTGGCAAATCACTTGGTTGATCTAAGGATTGAAGTCACTAAATAATGATACAGATTTGTGTTTCAGATTTCATATCCTTCACAAAATGCATGCTAAGACAAATCGTGTTATTATATCAATTTCCTCAGTTTGTAAGAGTAATATTTAAAATCTATCCCTATTTTGGGGTCTTTGCCCCCCCCCCCCCATTCTGTCAGGCTTTGTCCAGATTTTTTGTGCTAAGAGGTTGAGAGGTATAAATGAGAAGCACTGATTTAGCAGAATGGTTGCCTTCCATTTGGTGTAATTTGGGAAAAAGTCTGTAATAAAAGCAGCTGTAGGCAAATTAGAAGGTTTTGAGTTTGACATATTTGGAAAATGTTTTAGTCAAAAATATAGATCTGCAGCACTTTGAAATCTAGAAGAAATACACTAGTAACAAACTGGATATTTTTGTGCTATAAACCTCACTAATTGTATGAGATAACCAGCCAGTACTTGGGAAATTATAATATGGTAAAACAATTAATAAAGTCAGAGTCTGATTCCTATTAGAGATGCAAGTATGGTTTTATAGATCTCAATAACTGAGCTGCTTTTTTACCTTATTATTTAGAGTGGCTGGAGTTAATTTAGCTTTTGCTGTATATTTACATATTTTAAAAATACTAAATCAGAACATAATGTGGGACCATCAGACTGCCTAATAAGATTGTCTAAATTTGCTAAGGTTTGAGACAGAGGACTTTTGAATAAAAATTGCTATTTGTCCTAAAATAGAAGCATTTATTTCAGTCCCTAATGAATCCTGCTGGCTCAGCTCTTAGGTGTATATTGTTAATGTGGCAGTTCTCTGAGATATAGGACTTCCAAAAACAAAATAATGCACTTTTTTGGCATTTAATTTCAGTCCATGATTTTAGCACCAGTTACTTATTTGGAACAAATCTTCCTGCAGAGTGGCTAAGTCATCTGGGGATTCAATGACTTATCCTAGCTTGCAGTCATCTGCAAACTTAATCAGCCAGAGCCCTTTGGCAGTGGCTTTTACTTCTTAAAACTAGATGCCAAACAGGACAGGCTCCAGCACAGAACCCTGGTGGACTCCACTTGTGACTGGTCCCTTTGTGGAGGTAACTTTTCCCATTTTGATTTCCTGCATCCCATCTGTGAGCCAGTTAGCTATCTAGCAGATGATATGGGAGTTTATTCCCAGTTTATTTAGCTTTTCTACTTTATATGAGTGGGAAAGCATGTCAATAGCTTTGGCCAGATGGAATTATGTAGTGTGTATCATTTTGCTTTCATCCATTGCTTTGGTGACCTTTTCAAAATCATCCATCAGACTGAGTAAGCATGACCTGTCCTTGATGAATTCAAAGTGAGATGGGTCCAGTGTTTGCAGGTTACCTTTGTCCTGCTTGATTAATTCCATGATAAGTCTTGCCATGGCTTTGCGTACAAGGCTGATCAGACTTATGGGCCTGTAATTCGTGTGTCTATAGAATGTCCCGCTTATGCAGAGGAATGATGTATCTTTTCTCCATTCACCTGGTACAAAATCTGTAAGAAGGCTGAGACCAAATTATATTGTCAGGAGTATGGCTACATCATGATTCATGCTATTTAAGACGCATCCAAGAATATTGTCAGGACTCATTGTTACAGTATTTTTAGTTTTTGATAGCACTTTTAGGATTTAATCTTGTGTGATAGCTGAAGGCAAGCCAGTTTAGATATATCTTGCAGGACAGATGGAGGGGAGAGATGGATAAAGTTAGAGCTAAATTTATTGCGCAGTAGTTTAGATTTATCTTCAGCCTGAGTATACGTAACATAATTCACAATCAGCTTAGCACATTGCTGCATTGTGCTTTTGAGATTAGAGTTTTATTTGTTTAATTATTTTATTTGGCATTTGTTTACTGGGAAAGTCCGACTGGGCATGAATCCCATTTTCAAAGGATGCCCGGGGAGAAAAGCTCCAACATACGTGTTTCAATTAATAAACTATATAATATTATCACATGAAGTGCAGTAACAAATAGTAGAATCAACATACAGGATAAATAAAAGTCAGATCAGAAAATCATACAGTAAATATTGAACAACAATCATAGGATATTGTTCACCTAGAAAAGTATAATCAATAGTGAAATCCAGTGGTAACGTTGTTAAGCATTTTCAATATGGGCAAAAGAAAAGAAAGAGATTTTGCAGTTGGGGGAGATTAGGAAATGGAGTTAAAGTAGGGAGCTATCGGAGAAGTAACTGGTGCTTTGGCAGATAAGAGAAGGAAGGAAAGGAAAGGGGGAAAAAGAAGAGAAGGAAGGAAGAAGAAAGAGAGGGGAGATAATGGAAGAGAAGAAAGGAATAACAGGTAGTGTCAGCCTGGTGTAAGACATGGACAGAGCCAGGAGTTAGCAGGACATTCTACAGACCCACCAATTACAGGCCCATAAGTCTGATCAGCCTTGTATGCAAAGCCATGGAAAGACTTATGCCGAACCACAAAGGGAGGGGGAGTGTCCATATTCATCAAGGACACCCACACCTCCAGGTTAGTAGCAACACATGAAGCATCAGAGACCATACAGGTGCAACTAACCATAGGCAAAACTCCTATACAACTGGTAGCATGTTACAGACCACCCTCCCAATCTCAGGAACCCCACTCAGCCTTCCTGAAGACATTGGAGGATATGAATGTATCACAAAATACCATCATACTGGGAGACTTCAACTACCCAAACATAGATTGGGTACATTATTCTAGCCCTAACACCCTAGCCCAAAGGTTCCTGGAATTCATAAATTCAAATGCACTGGAACAACTAGTCACCTCTCCCACTAGGGGAGATAATATACTAGACGTGATCATCACAAACATGGGGACAAAATGCTCCACACTGGAAGTATACCCCTCACTAGTGAGATCTGACCACAAACTAATCACCCACAGTGAAAAACTTCTCAAAAGCAGACTTCACTCTTCTTAAGACTGAGATGGTATCCTTTAAGCCCACTGTGCCAGTGGATACCACATCCCACAATGCCGAATCCTTCACAAATGCTTTCTATGGACATCTCCAAGAATGCATGGATCATGCAATCCCAAATAAATCCAAGTCCCTCTCCACCAAAGGCAAGCGTCCTGTCTGGTGGACCTCAGCCATTAACAAATTGTACAACAAAAGAAGGAAGTTACTGCACGTCAGAGCAAAATCCCATCAAGGGAAGACATCTCTGATCAACATTAGCAGAAAACTACATTCTCTTATAAAAACATCCAAGGCCAACTTTGAGAGAAAAATCGCTAAGGGCACTAAAGATAACCACAAAGCCTTCTTCAGCTATGTTAGAAACCTGGGCGGAAACCCTCAGATATGCTCAGAGTTAGTTCACAACAACAAAAAATACACTGAACCCACAGATATTGCCAACATTCTGGCTGACAGGTTCAGTGCAAATTTCTCCCCTCCCTCACCCCCAAAAGAAGAAATACTTATCCCAGCTGAATGTAATCTCCCTCTCATCTCAGATGTCCAAGTGAGAACCGCCCTAAACAAAGCTAAAAGCACAGCATAAATGGGACCTGACGGTATCCCGGGTTGCATGCTACGTGAACTCCAAGAGGAGCTAAACCCGCACATAAAAATGCTATTTAACCTTAGCCTTACTTCAGGATATGTACCTGAACACTGGCGTACAGCAACAGTGGTCTCACTCCACAAAGGGGGTACCTCTACAGACCCTGGGAACTACCGCCCCATAAGCTTAACCAGCCTGGTCTGCAAAGCTATGGAAAGAATCATTATGGAACTCATAAACAGAGACATAGGGGACCTACAGACACTTGACCCCACCCAGTTCAGCTTTGTAAAGGGCAGATCCTACCTTTTGAACCTGGTTGACTTTTTTGAAATAGTCACTAGAGCCATTGATGAGGGCAAAGCAGTCCATACAGCCTACCTGGACTTGGCTAAGGCCTTCGACACAATACCCCACTCAGGCATCATTGATAAGCTCAACAGCTTAAGCGTAAACCCTTATGTCACTAGATGGGTTGCAAACTGGCTAAAGGACAGAACCCATAAAGTTAAAATCGCTGGAGCAATGTCAGACTCAAAGCCAGACACAAGTGGAGTCCCACAGGGATCTGTCCTGGGACCCCTCTTGTTCGGCATTTATTTCTCAGATGTTAAAGCAAACATGGGAGGGTTGTGGCTGACAAAGTTCGCAGATTACTGCAAACTAGGCGCCATAGTCGATACACCAGCAGACACATACATCCTACAAAAAGGCCTCACAGAAATGGACAACTGGTGCCAGAGTCACAGCCTTAAACTAAATGCCAAAAAATGTATAGTCATCCCCTTTGGGAAAAACAAAGTACCCACAAATTATCACATAGACAGCAACCCACTGAGTACGGAAAAAGTAATCAGAGACTTGCGGACCCAAGTCGACACCGACCTCTCATTTGACACCCACATTGCCAAAGTGGTTAGGAAAAACATTCTACCTTGTGCACCTCATCATGAAGGGATTCACATCCAGATCCAAGGATGTCATTGTACCCCTATACTCCTCCCTCATCAGACCCATGATTGAGTACAATGCCCCATTTGGTATGTACCCCACCCGGCATTTGCAATAGCTGGAGAGACCACAAACGTACCTCACCAAGAGGATCAAGGGTGTCCAACATATGTCTTATTCTGCCAGACTAAAGAAACTTCAGCTCTATTCAATAGCATACCGCCTGCTCAGAGGTGATCTCTGCCTGACATACAAGGCCATGTCAAATCAGGATCTGATGGACATGCTCCACCTCAAAAAATCCAAATCCATCAGGACCACGAAAGCTAAAGACTTAAACCTTGGCACAAGTATGAATAGGACATGCTGGAGGGATAGATTCATAACCCAGAGGCTTCCCATGCTTTGGAACAGGATCCCAGTTCGTATTAGGCAGAGTCCCTCACTGACTCTCTTCAAGAGAAATCTTGATTAGTGTATGGGAGATCGTAAGTTTACCCCAGGGGTCACATCTGTGTCACTGCTAGACAGGGGCACAGTAAACTAACTCTATTACATAAGGGGGCCTTCATTGTGTCACTACTAGACAGAGTCACATTATTCTAAATTTATTCTGTACATTTTTGTACTAATTCATGGGGTGGCAAAAGCCACATCACTATGGCTAGGCTTACAAATGCCCCAGGGCAGATAGCCTAGTACTAAACTATGAAACTATGAAACTATGAAATCTCTTTAGAGATTGTTTGAATATGTAACTACATGGCATTACTCTAATATTTGTAGGAATACTGTTCCAGACCTTGGCTACTGAGTACGAATATAGGCAGTGACTGATAGATTTTTTGCTTTATGGATTTCAAGGAGGTGTTTCTCAGATGAGCCAAGAGAATAGGGAGGTAATGGTTAAGAATAGTGTTGGTTGCTTGGCAGGATTAGGATTTGTATACCATTTTATGAGCAAGGAAGAGGAGTTGGGTAAACTTGAGGTAGTAAGGTAACTCAAGGCAGTTTAAATATCTGAGGGTGGATCAATGGTGGGAATTGTATGACTCATTGGGCTAGAGTCACAAAGGCTTGCACGGAGTCTAAGAGTAGAGTAAGACTCCATGCAGCCAACATGTCTGCCGAGCAATCCAGGAACAGCCGGCAGGGGCGTGCAACAGAGCTCCTAAAATGACTCTTACACGGACAGGGCTAGGTTATGCAAATTTCCTCATTTGCTGGTGAAAGCCATGCAAATGAGGTAAATTTGTGATCCAGGAAACCCGAACCTGTCCGAGTAAGAGTAGTGTTATTTGCAGAAATGTACTCCATTCACAACTGAGTACCATTCTGCAAATAGCAAAACGGAACCATGACAGCTCCAAATAAAGGGTGTATCCAGTTGAGGAAGCATGCCAATGGCCAAATATACGGCCATTGGCAATGTTCCCCGATGCAAAATAAAAAAAATAAATAATTTTTTTTTACCTCGATCGCCGAAGTTTAAGCATAGCGCAGCACCATGCAAACATGCTGCGCTCTGAAAACCAGAAATTAAAAGCTACAAATAGGGATTTTGTAGCAAATCATAAGTTTCAATGCAAGTGAATGGCAGGCTGAAGACAACATGGCAACCGAGTAGAGGTTGCTAAGGGGGGAAGCTCAGTCTAAGAGATGTAACCAAGCATTACTAGGCAATCCCATGCAAATGAGGGTAAGGATAGTGAATTCCAAGTTTACATAGCAAATGAGCATAGTCAGTGGAATGTATGAGTAGGATAAGGGGAGTAACAGAGTAGAAGATAGGTGACATCACGAGGGGGGTATGTATGAAAGAATGTAAGCTCATTGGAGCAGAGTGGCATGTGTTTGCTGTCAGTTACTCATCACTGGAAGAGGTATGTCAACAGGTATCCTAGCTAAAGGCAAGAAATAGAAGGTGTATGCCGTGGATAACACTAAAGTTTCTTGTTGAAGTGCCTGCAATGTGTTTGTGCATGGGTGCGCACCTGTATATCCAAGTAAGACTGTGTGCGTGCGTTTGCGCCTGTGTGCGCGAGTTTAAGCTGGAGTAAGTATGTGTAAGGTTGTTTAAAGTTGTGTAAGCGTGTTTGCACCTGTGTGTGCATGTTTAAGCAGGAATTAGCAAGTGTTAGGCCATGTAAGCATGTGTGCGCACGTGTGAGCTGGTGTGCGCGTGTTTGTGCTTGTGTGCACGGTGCTGCCCCCCTAAGGAAACAGAAAGGGAAAAGGAAACACAACAAATAGTAGGAAGTTAACCAGGGAGAACTAGCAGAGCTAGCAGGTGAAAACAATCAGAATCAGGCAATTACACAGGCAGTACACTAGCCCAGCATACCCCAGCACTTAAAACTCTGCAAACAACATTCCACTATGTTTCTCTCGGAGACACTGCAACACTGCAGTAAGCTAATAGAAGTGAAAACTGAAAAAGCTTTACTGAGACAAAGAAATGTTAGGGGCTGCCATTGCTGTTATAAGGCAACATATGCAACATGCTGAGGGTGGTGACAATGCGAATGCTGCTGAGCAACCCCCAGAGAGGAGATGGAGAAGAGTGTACAGGCCCAGGGTAACCTACCAAGGGCTACATGAGCTAGAGATAGTGGAGTGCTATAGAGTGGACAGAGACCTCATGCAGCAAATTGTTGAGCTGTGCAGGCCACGCCTCACACACAGAACCAACAGAGGGGAACCCATCCCAGTGGAAACCAAGGTATGTGTTGGCCTAAGAATACTAGCAACAGGTACCTTCCAGAGATCAACTGGTGATATGATGGGGATATCACAGGCATCAGCATCCAGTGTTCTGCACCAGTTCCTGAATGCCATAGCAGCACATGTCGGTGATCATGTATATTTCCCCAATTCCCGTGAGGTATTGGCCAGCAATATGCGTCTTTTCCAGCAAATAGCAGAATACCCTGAGGTAGTGGGTGCAATAGACTGCACGCACATACGCATCAAAGCACCAGCTGATGAGCAGAGTAGGGCCTACATTAACCACAAGGACTTACTGCCAGGTCATGTGTGATGCCCAGGGCATAATACTGAATGTGTGTGCTGGCTGCCCTGGAAGCTACCATGATTCCCATATCTGGCATCTGACACAGTTGTACCAGACATTTGCTAATGGGGACATCCCTCATGGTCACCTAGTGGGGGATGCTGGATATGCACTGGAGCTGTGGCTGATGACACCCGTCAGAAATGCACACACTCCTGAACAGGAACGCCATAATGAGGCACACACACAAACACGAAATGTAATCGAGCATGTGTTTGGGCTGCTGAAGTCACGGTTCCGGTGCCTGGACACATCTGGTGGAGCCTTGCAGTACTCACCAACTACATGTACCCAAACTGTCATGGTATGTTCTATGCTACATAATATGATCCTGCGAAAGCAGCTGCAGCAGGAGCAGCATAGGCCCGGGCCAAACAGCCCCCCACCATTGCCAAGGCCATCACAGGCAGAGCGTGACTCAGAGGAGGAACAACCTAAGCCTGCCCCAGTAGGCAGAAGGAGGCGTGCCCAGTATGCTTTGGCCTTGGCAAAGAGGCAACACATAGCATATACACTGGCTCAGTAGGAATCCTGGAAATGATACCTCTCACTGACTCACACATATAGTAAAAGGGATGCCTAACTTGACACTACCTGTTTTCAAACATGTATAAGGAGTGTACTATGTGCATCTGACATAGGCAGCCCTGCAGCACCACCTGAGGCATGATTGCCATGTTTTAAGCAATATAAAGCAGTGCTAAACAGCTTTTACCACTATTTAGTATATGTAAACAAAATTGCACACACTAACTAGCACAACTTTGGGGAATGTTGAGCAATATTGGGCAACGTTCGGCAATGTTGGTTAATGTTGACCAATGTTGGGCACGTTTGGTCAAAGTTGGGCATAGTTGAGCAAAAGCAGGTAAACATGCTCACTGGTCAGCCTATATGAAGAAATGTTGATAAGTCTATGCAAAGTGTCTCATGGAAACCCTGCAGGCACAGCATAATCCCTGTCGAGTTATGACACAAAGGTGAGCCCTGCAGTAAAAATATAACTTGATTTTCAACACACATATAGTATAAATTTTTATATTGGGCATGTTCATACACATTAACAAATGTAGTTGACTTCAGACAGCAACATACTGAAAGGTCACACTGGGCATGCTCACACATTTGAATAAATGAGACAAATGACAGGCAACAAAACACTGAAAGGCCAAAATGGGCATGCTCACACACTTAGCCCATGTCTGAGTACAGCAGTGGGCCACACGTATCTGGCAGTTGCATGTGTTAACCCAGGAACCTCTCACTATTCCCCAATCCTGCCTTGTGCACACAGTTATATGACAACAGACACATATATAATATATTGGAACCCTGTCATAATCAAATATGTACTACAGATACCTAGGTTGTTCATAGAAAGTGGGAAAGCAAAGAAGATAAAAACCTGTAATCAGTATCATCAATAAACAATGTGCACTCCAAACATTATCATAGGTTCATAGGTTCATAGGTTGATACTAGGCTATCCACCCTAGGGCATTTATAAGCCTAGCCAGAGTGTGTTTGGCTTTTACCACCCTTTTAGATTAGTAGACTGTGCCTTTAAATAGTAAGTCACACAAGATAGCCCTTTTATGGTTAGTTTATTGTGCCTCTGTCTAGCAGGGACCCAGAAGAGATCCCAGGGGTAAACATACGATAGTTTATATAGTTTTCTTACTATTGATATAGTCAACTTATTTTCGGTGATTCCACACGTGGAAGGATTAGAAATGTTTTTTGAAAGCCTGTATACAAGTGACAAGATTGACAAGAGTAGAATAAATTTGTTGTATGACTTGATGGAGATGGTCTTAGACAATAATTTTATGAAATTTGAAGGGGAATTTTTTAAACAGTGTTCGGGGGTGGCAATGGGTGTCAAATGCACCCCGACCTTTGCAAATCTAGTGTTGTTGGCTTGGGAAAGGACATATGTGTTTACATCAATGTTTAACTCCAAAATTGTTCTCTATAATAGATTTCTGGATGATTTACTTATTTTGTGGAGTGGGGATGAAAGTGAGGCACTTCAATTTGTGAACTATTTGAATGGGACTACCAAGTTTTTAAAATTTACCCACACCTGGAGTAGGGAAAGTATTAATTTCCTGGATATCACCATCATTAAGGAAGGGGATGGTTTATTGAGTACGATTTTTAGGAAGGAGAATTATTCAAATTTGTTACTTCATTTCGATAGTTGCGACCCCTTTCACCAGAGGAAAGGGGTGGCAAAGGGTCAGATGATTCGTACATCTAGATTGGTGAGTGATGAGGAAATGTTCAGGAAGGAGATATATAAGTTAATTGGGATGTTATTGGATCGTGGGTACCCCTTGAGTTTACTACTGAAAATTAAGAAAGAGGTGTATAAAAAGAGGAGAACAGTATATTCCCCTATTTTAAGGAAGAGTGTGATGAATGAAGAGTTGGAGAGGGTTGGTGAGGTTGTGATTTCTAGTGAACATGAGATAATTGACAAAGATCCAATTTTTGTTTTACAGTTTAGTGAAAAAGCATCTGAAATGTGTACAATTATGTGGAGTTTATGGGACCATAGTTTAAGTGTGGAATTAAAGACCATTATAGGGCCTCAACCTAGAATTGTATTTAGTAAAGGACCCAATTTAAAGAGTATTCTTGAAAGGGTCCCTAAATTAGCTAGGCCCATGATGGGTAAATGTGGAACATGTAGAGCATGCAGGTTTATAGCGGAAGGGCCTTATATATGTGTGGCAAAGTTTGGGCGTACTTTGGCATGTCCGGGGGCATGTAATTGTAACAGTAAAAACGTTATTTATATTGCTTCATGCATCTCTTGTGATGCATTTTACGTTGGAATGACCACACGTAGACTAAGGGACAGGGTGTTGGAGCATGTTAGGTGTGTGAAAAACAAAGATGCTCACAACGCCCTATACTTGCACTCTGTTAAATGTTCCAGTTTTAAGAAGTTTTTGTTTTTTATTATTGACCGGGTGGTCATGGGCCAATGTGGTGATATATAATATATATTTATATTTATATAAATAATGTTTTAGCATTTATGGTTATTGAACAAGTGTATAGAGTATGTTTTGTGGACATCACCAGCATATACTAAACGCTATAGCATTTGTTGGTATAAATCTCAGTATACATTTGAACATCACGGCTGCCTTAAGAAGGAGAATGTGTTTTGAATGAATTATTAATTAGTTAGTTAATTAATGGCGCCAAAACTGGTTTAAAAGACAAGGTTTGATGTATGGTAACTGGTTCTGATGAAATCTGTATAACAGATGAAATCGCTCAACCCGTGTGTGTATGTTCTACCCGTTTTTTTCTGTTTCGTGCAATAAAGAGCATTGTGTTAACTTCTGCACCGGTCTCGAGTGTTTGGGGTTCTACTTGCCACATTTTGGACTGTTGTTGTGATTATTCTACGCTCCTATTATCTAGTGGTTTGATGGCTGAGGAGGGCTCACCGAACACTTCATTGAAACCGGAGGATTACACAGCTCTTAGAGAGGAGGTAACGTCGCTTAAGGGTGACGTCAGCAGACTACTCGACATGGTAAATAAACTTACAGCAGCCGTTTTGGAGAGCGGAGGTGCCGCTTATACCAACAAGCAAGCAGTTACAAATTTTGTTCCTAGCGGAGGTTCCGCTCACAATCAACAAATCATTTCTGAATTTTCACCGGCCAGAAATGGCAAAAATGACGAGGACAGAGTAAGGGCTAAGTTTATCATTCTGGATGATGCGGCGGATTGCAGCTACACGAGTGAGATTCCCAATGGACAGGGAGAGATTCCAGTGGTGGATAGTAATAAACACATTGATTTGAGAACTAATGCAGTTAATATTTCCTTGGAAGAAGACTTCACCTTCGATTTTAGTATGGTGAACCTGAATGCAGAGAACGAAAAACAAGGTGCACGTCCCAAAACTCAACAAACGAATGTTAGGACATATTCCACTGTGGTCAACAAAACTGCAAAAACCAACAAAGGTACTGTCAACCATGATTTTTTATATAGTCCCAAAAGCTTACATTTTAAAAGTTTGGACAACAAATGCAAAGAGTCAGGACTATATAACATATTTAATGATTTTGTAGCAGATGAATTTGAGTTTTTAAACAACAAACACAACTCTAAGGGGTATTTTAATGAAACAAGTGATTTTAGTAACTATAAAAAAGACAAAAAAGATGATATTAAAGCTAGAATTTATTCACTTGGTAAAAAACTAATACAGTTGAAATGTGTTAAGATGGATATTGCATATTTTGAAAAATGTATAGCTTTGAAAATAGTTCCTAAAGGACTAAGTTTTTTTAAATTGCCTCTAGGCATTCAGATCAACACCAGTATTAGAACTGACTTTAATTTGATGTTTGATGACTTTGGATTTACTTTTATGAAACATCTTATCCAATGTAATGAAGTCAAGGCCAAAATATTATTAGATGAAGTGTATAATTTAAATGAATCCATTATTTTGGATGAACTGTTTGAAAGATGGTACGATTGTTACTCCAGTCAATTTAGTCAGGCTACAGTTAAAGTGAAAAATGCCTATGAAAGGAAAATGCACAAACTAGACAGGGATATGGACCTGTATAGAAGAGATAGAGCATACGTGTGGCCCAAAAATGATAGGGATATGGAGGGAACATTTGAGGTGGCACATTCTAGAAGTAACAAAAGATACATGAGAAGTAATGAGGAAGAAAATTTTCAAGGGGGGCGATATTTTCCTGCACCAAAAAAACAGACAAGGAGGTATTAGTGAAACAAAGTAGTTACACTACAGTGAATTCTGCAGGTAGGGTGGCAGACAAGGACTACGACACCGGGCCTCCTAACACTCAAAGGCCAGACAATGCAGCCACTCTAGAAATTGCCCCTAGTACAGGGCCTAGTATTAGCAGCTTTAAAGGTTTTAATGTGTATAACTACACCGATACCCCTGTCACCAAAGACTTCATATCACTTTTTAGCAAAGGTATGAAGTTTATACCCACGGTCAAGTTCAACTTGTTTGACGTTATTAAAGAAATAAAGTTTTTCTGTAGAAGGCTCAATTTGGCTATTCAATTCAATGACTGTCCCAACATGACAGTCGACAACACGAATTCCAATATTTTAAAAGAAAAAAGTACATATATCCCTACTATGAATATGCAAGTCCACACATACGAGAAAATGGTGTGTCATGACATTTACCATCTTTATAAAGATATCAAATATGACAACAACTTTGGTAAAGCTTTTTCAGACAATTTAACTACAGATGAGAGAACTTGTTTGAAAGAATTAATTATTAACAAAGAGATAAGAATCATGAAACCGGATAAGGGTGGTGGTGTCGTGATATTTGACAATATACAATATTATAATGAGATTCACAATATTTTACATGACTCAGGTAATTATGAAAAGGTGTCTTTAAACCAGATTCATGTTGGATACAGGTACATTGACAATGCTTTAGAAGAATACTTCATTGACAATCGCATTACCAGCGAAATATATGAATATGCAAAAACTGACTATCCAGTGTTGGCACATATTGTCGGTATCCCAAAGATACATAAGAACCAGACCAAACCACCCTTTAGACCTATTATCTCTGGATCCAAGTCAAAGACATTTAAGATAGGTACCATCATTGACCAATGGACCAAGCACATCTACAATAAGGTCAGCCATTCGGTCAAGGATTCATGGGATTTCCTTGGTCAATTAAATATGGACAAGTGGGACGTCAACCTCACGTTTTTAACAATTGATGTCCAAGACCTCTTTTCTAGTATACCCGTGACCACGGGGCTGGAATATTTCTGTAGCAGTCTAAGAAAATATTCAGGTAGTAGCTGGGACAGAGTGAATTTGATAATGGACATGATGTCTTTGGTGTTAGACCACAACTATATAGAACATCAAGGTGAACTATATAGACAATCCAGAGGGGTGGCAATGGGAGCATCCTGTGCTCCTGTCTTTGCTAATCTGGTCATGTTAGAGTGGGAAAATTTATATATATTCCCAAGTGATTACTATAAATACATCAAGTTATACACCAGATTCTTGGACGATGTATTCATCATTTGGACAGGACCTACTGAGATTATTCCCATTTTTGTGGAATATCTCAACAACACCACGGATTTTCTTAAATTCACGCCCAACAAGACAATAAGGGCATTGCGTATCTAGACACGTGGATAGGAAATACAGGAACAGGTTTTGTGTCAAGACTATACAGGAAGCCAACCTTTTCGAATGATTACATTCATTTTACCAGTTGCCACCCACGTCATATTTTCAAAAGCATTGTGAAAGGTCAATGCATTAGAGCAGCAAGGATGTCATCAACTGCTGAAGATATGAATAGTGAAATGGATAGAATTACACAACTTTTTATAGAGAGGAATTACCCCAAGAAACTATTGAAAGATATTACTTCATATGTGAAAACACAATGGGGAAATAAATATATACCTTTATTAGGGAGGCAAACTGGGCCACAAGATAATCAAAGTGGGGCCTTCAACAAACATGTATGTGTCATCCTATTCAATCCTTTCGTTAATCTGATCAAGGATATCTTGAAGAAGAATTGGAATATCATTAGTTGTTCAGGTACTGTAGGTAGCATAGTTGGCAATGAGATACGCACTGTGTTTAAAACCGTAACAACATCAAGAGAATTTTGGAATGTGGAATACAATATGATAGGAAAATGAGTATAAAAGGGACCAGTAAATGTGGAAGATGCAATCAATGCACCCACATAAATACTACTGACATCATTAGACTGAACAATATTATGAAAACGAAGATAATATGCAAGAAAGGTAACTGTAATTCTCAACACCTAGTTTATATAGCAACATGCAAAGTGTGTCCGGCCTTTTATATAGGCAAAACAGAGAGGATGCTAAAGAAACGGATATACGAACATACGTACAAAATAAAAAAACAAGATAAGAAAAATGCACTATACAGGCACATCCATGACAAAGGCACTGATCACAAGTTTTCCTTCTCCATTATAGACCAAGTTGATATTAAAGATAAAGGAGGAAACTGGAAGACTTACCTGGCATGGAAAGAAAGCAGATGGCAAATCTGTACAGACGCCACCACACCGCCAGGGATTAATGATTTTATTAGTTTGAAACCACTGTTAGCATTTAACTAAGAATATTTGCACTATCCTGTTTTTTCAACCTATTCAACTAGGTCCAAGTGCATATGACATAAGGATGCAACAAATTGTGCCATCATAGTACGAACATCAGGGAAGTTAGGGATCACCAAAAGTTTTATTATAAGCGTTACGCTAGTTTTTATTAGTTGTTATTAGCTTTTTTAAATTGTTTCCCAATAGTTTTTTACACAGTATGTTTATAGTACACTTGAAAACCAGTTAGATTCTTGTTAAGCATAATGAAATAGTAGGGCTCAATGATAAGTTACCACATGATTCTAGTTCTCATTCATTTTTTCACACTGTATTTTATTGGAGGATTCTAGCAGCAACAAATTGATAAATATTAATTTATTTTATTATATTAATATTTTTATTATATAAACATTTTTATTACATTAATATTTACATCAATATTTTATTGTTATTAAATTCTTATATAATATATATTTATATTTATATAAATAATGTTTTAGCATTTATGGTTATTGAACAAGTGTATAGAGTATGTTTTGTGGACATCACCAGCATATACTAAACGCTATAGCATTTGTTGGTATAAATCTCAGTATACATTTGAACATCACGGCTGCCTTAAGAAGGAGAATGTGTTTTGAATGAATTATTAATTAGTTAGTTAATTAATGGCGCCAAAACTGGTTTAAAAGACAAGGTTTGATGTATGGTAACTGGTTCTGATGAAATCTGTATAACAGATGAAAGCGCTCAACCCGTGTGTGTATGTTCTACCCGTTTTTTTCTGTTTCGTGCAATAAAGAGCATTGTGTTAACTTCTGTACCGGTCTCGAGTGTTTGGGGTTCTACTTGCCACATTTTGGACTGTTGTTGTGATTATTCTACGCTCCTATTACATAGTCAGTGGAATGTATGAGTAGGATAAGGGGAGTAACAGAGTAGAAGATAGGTGACATCACGAGGGGGGTATGTATGAAAGAATGTAAGCTCATTGGAGCAGAGTGGCATGTGTTTGCTGTCAGTTACTCATCACTGGAAGAGGTATGTCAACAGGTATCCTAGCTAAAGGCAAGAAATAGAAGGTGTATGCCGTGGATAACACTAAAGTTTCTTGTTGAAGTGCCTGCAATGTGTTTGTGCATGGGTGCGCACCTGTATATCCAAGTAAGACTGTGTGCGTGCGTTTGCGCCTGTGTGCGCGAGTTTAAGCTGGAGTAAGTATGTGTAAGGTTGTTTAAAGTTGTGTGAGCGCGTTTGCGCCTGTGTGCACGCGTTTAATCAGGAATTAGCAAGTGTTAGGCCATGTAAGCATGTGTGCGTGTGTGAGCTGGTGTGCACGTGTTTGCGCTTATGTGCACGGCGCTGCCTCCCTGTGGAAACAGAAAGGGAAAAGGAAGCACAACAAATAGTAGGAAGTTAACCAGGGAGAACTAGCAGAGCTAGCAGGTGAAAACAATCAGAATCAGGCAATTACACAGGCAGTACACTAGCCCAGCATACCCCAGCACTTAAAACTCTGCAAACAACATTCCACTATGTTTCTCGGAGACACTGCAACACTGCAGTAAGCTAATAGAAGTGAAAACTGAAAAAGCTTTACTGAGACAAAGAAATGTTAGGGGCTGCCATTGCTGTTATAAGGCAACATATGCAACATGCTGAGGGTGGTGACAATGCGAATGCTGCTGAGCAACCCCCAGAGAGGAGATGGAGAAGAGTGTACAGGCCCAGGGTAACCTACCAAGGGCTACATGAGCTAGAGATAGTGGAGTGCTATAGAGTGGACAGAGACCTCATGCAGCAAATTGTTGAGCTGTGCAGGCCACGCCTCACACACAGAACCAACAGAGGGGAACCCATCCCAGTGGAAACCAAGGTATGTGTTGGCCTAAGAATACTAGCAACAGGTACCTTCCAGAGATCAACTGGTGATATGATGGGGATATCACAGGCATCAGCATCCAGTGTTCTGCACCAGTTCCTGAATGCCATAGCAGCACATGTCGGTGATCATGTATATTTCCCCAATTCCGTGAGGTATTGGCCAGCAATATGCGTCTTTTCCAGCAAATAGCAGAATACCCTGAGGTAGTGGGTGCAATAGACTGCACGCACATACGCATCAAAGCACCAGCTGATGAGCAGAGTAGGGCCTACATTAACCACAAGGACTTACTGCCAGGTCATGTGTGATGCCCAGGGCATAATACTGAATGTGTGTGCTGGCTGCCCTGGAAGCTACCATGATTCCCATATCTGGCATCTGACACAGTTGTACCAGACATTTGCTAATGGGGATATCCCTCATGGTCACCTAGTGGGGGATGCTGGATATGCACTGGAGCTGTGGCTGATGACACCCGTCAGAAATGCACACACTCCTGAACAGGAACGCCATAATGAGGCACACACACAAACACGAAATGTAATCGAGCATGTGTTTGGGCTGCTGAAGTCACGGTTCCGGTGCCTGGACACATCTGGTGGAGCCTTGCAGTACTCACCAACTACATGTACCCAAACTGTCATGGTATGTTCTATGCTACATAATATGATCCTGCGAAAGCAGCTGCAGCAGGAGCAGCATAGCCCCGGCCAAACAGCCCCCCACCATTGCCAAGGCCATCACAGGCAGAGCGTGACTCAGAGGAGGAACAACCTAAGCCTGCCCCAGTAGGCAGAAGGAGGCGTGCCCAGTATGCTTTGGCCTTGGCAAAGAGGCAACACATAGCATATACACTGGCTCAGTAGGAATCCTGGAAATGATACCTCTCACTGACTCACACATATAGTAAAAGGGATGCCTAACTTGACACTACCTGTTTTCAAACATGTATAAGGAGTGTACTATGTGCATCTGACATAGGCAGCCCTGCAGCACCACCTGAGGCATGATTGCCATGTTTTAAGCAATATAAAGCAGTGCTAAACAGCTTTTACCACTATTTAGTATATGTAAACAAAATTGCACACACTAACTAGCACAACTTTGGGGAATGTTGAGCAATATTGGGCAACGTTCGGCAATGTTGGTTAATGTTGACCAATGTTGGGCACGTTTGGTCAAAGTTGGGCATAGTTGAGCAAAAGCAGGTAAACATGCTCACTGGTCAGCCTATATGAAGAAATGTTGATAAGTCTATGCAAAGTGTCTCATGGAAACCCTGCAGGCACAGCATAATCCCTGTCGAGTTATGACACAAAGGTGAGCCCTGCAGTAAAAATATAACTTGATTTTCAACACACATATAGTATAAATTTTTATATTGGGCATGTTCATACACATTAACAAATGTAGTTGACTTCAGACAGCAACATACTGAAAGGTCACACTGGGCATGCTCACACATTTGAATAAATGAGACAAATGACAGGCAACAAAACACTGAAAGGCCAAAATGGGCATGCTCACACACTTAGCCCATGTCTGAGTACAGCAGTGGGCCACACGTATCTGGCAGTTGCATGTGTTAACCCAGGAACCTCTCACTATTCCCCAATCCTGCCTTGTGCACACAGTTATATGACAACAGACACATATATAATATATTGGAACCCTGTCATAATCAAATATGTACTACAGATACCTAGGTTGTTCATAGAAAGTGGGAAAGCAAAGAAGATAAAAACCTGTAATCAGTATCATCAATAAACAATGTGCACTCCAAACATTATCATAGGTTCATAGGTTCATAGGTTGATACTAGGCTATCCACCCTAGGGCATTTATAAGCCTAGCCAGAGTGTGTTTGGCTTTTACCACCCTTTTAGATTAGTAGACTGTGCCTTTAAATAGTAAGTCACACAAGATAGCCCTTTTATGGTTAGTTTATTGTGCCTCTGTCTAGCAGGGACCCAGAAGAGATCCCAGGGTAAACATACGATAGTTTATATAGTTTTCTTACTATTGATATAGTCAACTTATTTTCGGTGATTCCACACGTGGAAGGATTAGAAATGTTTTTTGAAAGCCTGTATACAAGTGACAAGATTGACAAGAGTAGAATAAATTTGTTGTATGACTTGATGGAGATGGTCTTAGACAATAATTTTATGAAATTTGAAGGGGAATTTTTTAAACAGTGTTCGGGGGTGGCAATGGGTGTCAAATGCACCCCGACCTTTGCAAATCTAGTGTTGTTGGCTTGGGAAAGGACATATGTGTTTACATCAATGTTTAACTCCAAAATTGTTCTCTATAATAGATTTCTGGATGATTTACTTATTTTGTGGAGTGGGGATGAAAGTGAGGCACTTCAATTTGTGAACTATTTGAATGGGACTACCAAGTTTTTAAAATTTACCCACACCTGGAGTAGGGAAAGTATTAATTTCCTGGATATCACCATCATTAAGGAAGGGGATGGTTTATTGAGTACGATTTTTAGGAAGGAGAATTATTCAAATTTGTTACTTCATTTCGATAGTTAACCCCTTTCACCAGAGGAAAGGGGTGGCAAAGGTCAGATGATTCGTACATCTAGATTGGTGAGTGATGAGGAAATGTTCAGGAAGGAGATATATAAGTTAATTGGGATGTTATTGGATCGTGGGTACCCCTTGAGTTTACTACTGAAAATTAAGAAAGGTGTATAAAAAGAGGAGAACAGTATATTCCCCTATTTTAAGGAAGAGTGTGATGAATGAAGAGTTGGAGAGGGTTGGTGAGGTTGTGATTTCTAGTGAACATGAGATAATTGACAAAGATCCAGTTTTTGTTTTACAGTTTAGTGAAAAAGCATCTGAAATGTGTACAATTATGTGGAGTTTATGGGACCATAGTTTAAGTGTGGAATTAAAGACCATTATAGGGCCTCAACCTAGAATTGTATTTAGTAAAGGACCCAATTTAAAGAGTATTCTTGAAAGGGTCCCTAAATTAGTTAGGCCCATGATGGGTAAATGTGGAACATGTAGAGCATGCAGGTTTATAGCGGAAGGGCCTTATATATGTGTGGCAAAGTTTGGGCGTACTTTGGCATGTCCGGGGGCATGTAATTGTAACAGTAAAAACGTTATTTATATTGCTTCATGCATCTCTTGTGATGCATTTTACGTTGGAATGACCACACGTAGACTAAGGGACAGGGTGTTGGAGCATGTTAGGTGTGTGAAAAACAAAGATGCTCACAACGCCCTATACTTGCACTCTGTTAAATGTTCCAGTTTTAAGAAGTTTTTGTTTTTTATTATTGACCGGGTGGTCATGGGCCAATGTGGTGATATTGGGAACAAAGTAGCTCTTCGTGAAACAGAGTGGCAATTGAGGCTAAATGCAATGAAACAGCCTGGATTAAATGATTGCATTTCATTAAAACCTATTTTGAGGCAAAAATCTTACATTATATAAGTGTTGTAATGTAATGGATTGTAAGGTTTTTTGTCAATTTTCATCATACCATTATTATTTTTTAATATTTTTGTAGCCATTATTGTATGAATGTAAACAATATATGATGTAGTATACCATAATATAAGATACAACACATAACAAGGTTAGAGAATTTTAATGATTCAAAATATTTTAGGTTGGGCATTGTAACTGTTTTATTTTATTTTACTTTTTATTTTTTTACTTTTAAGGTACTAAGGATTGGTGGAATGGTAGTGTTCGTTCAAGGATGTTACAAGCTTAATTAATGTATTAATTAATGTATTATTGAATTATTGTGGTGATCAAATTACTATTTAAACTTGGTGTCTTTTGACTGAAATGTTTGACTCTGATGATGCCACAGTTTTGTTGGTGAAAGTGCTAAGTCTTCATTAAAGCCTTTTCTACGATACACTGGCTCTCCGTGGATTCGTTTTGCAGTGGTCTGAACAGTTTTGTTGGTGATACGATCTCCCATCCAATTGTCAAAATTTCTCTTGAAGAGGGTCAGTGAGGGGCTCTGCCTAACTTGGACTGGGATTCTGTTCCAGAGTGAGAGGAGCCACTGGGATATGAATCTGTCCCACCAGCATGTCCTATTTATTTCTGTGCTGAGGTTTGAGTCCCTGGAGTGTGTAGCCCTAAAGGATTTGGATATCCTGAGGTTGAGCATGACCATTAATTCTGGGTTGGACATGGCTTTATACATCAGGCAACTGAGTAGGCGGTAAGCAACTGAGTAGAGCTGGAGTTTCTTTAGCCAAACTGAGTAGGGCATCTGTTTGAGTCCCTTAATCCACTTGGTGAGGTACTTTTGGGGTCATTACAGTTGCTGCAGGTGTCGGGTAAGGTACATCCCAAATGGGGCATTGTATTTAAATATGGGCCTGATGAGTAGAGGGGCACAATGACCTCTCTTGATTTAGATGTGAAACCTTTCATGATAAGGTGGGCTATATAGAAGGTCTTTCTAACCACTTTCTAACCACTTTCTAACCACTTTGGCAATGTGATTGTCAAAGGAGAGAATACTATCTACTTGGGTCCCCAAATCCCTAATTACTTCTTCCGTATGTAATGGATTACCACCTATGTGGTAATTTGTGGGCACTTTGTTTTCCCAAAGGGGATGACTATGCATTTTATGGCATTTAGCTTTAGGCCATGGCTCTGGCACTAGTTAACAATCTTGTAAGACCCTTTTGGAGGATGCTTGTGTCAGCCAGAGAGTCGATTATGGCACCTAGTTTGCACTCATCTGCAAACTTGGTCAGCCATAGTCCTCCCGTGTTAGCCTGTACCTCAGAGAAATATATACTGAACAAGAGAGGTCCCAAGACTGAGCCTTGTGGGATGCCACTTGTAACTGGTGTAGAGTCTGACATGGGACCTGCAATTCCGACCATGTGGGTACTATCCATGATCCAGTTTGCAATCCATCCTGTGACATATGTGTTGATATCTAAGCTGCTGAGCTAATTTATGATGCCCGAGTGGGGTATTGTGTTGAAGGCTTTTGTGAGGTCCAGGTAGGCTATGTGGACTACCTTCCCTATGTCGATGGCCCTGGTAACTGTTTCAAAGAAGTCGACCAGGTTCAAGAGGCAAGATCTGCCCTTAACAAAGCCAAATTGGGTAGGATCCAGTGTCTTTGTTTATGAGTTCCATGATGATATGCTCCATAGCTTTGCAGACCAGGCTAGTCAGGCTTATAGGGCAATATTGTCCAGGGTCCGTTGTGGCACGACCTTTGTGGAGCAGGACCACTGTTGCTGTACACCATTCCTTGGGTACATATCCTGTAGTAAGTCTGATATTGAACAGTGACTTTATGTGAGGGTTAAGTTCTTCATGAAACTCGTGTAAGACGCAGCTTGGGACACCGACCGGTCCCACTGATGCTGTGTTATTGGTTTGGAGAGGTCAGCTGTCACCTGTTCATCTGTGATGTCAGGAAGGCTACACTCTGTTGGGATGGACATTTGCTCTTTGGGGGGATGGGGGGAGAAATTTGCACTGAACCTGTCTGCCAGGATGTTGGCAATGTCTGTGGGTTCAGTGTATTTTTTTGTCATTATGCACTAACTAAGAGCATATCAGGGAGTTGGCACCCAGGTTCCTGACATAACTAAAGAAGGCCTTGTGAATGTCTTTAGTGTCATGTGCAATTTGTCTTTCGAAGCAAGCCTTAGATGATTTTATGAGTGATCGTAGTTTCATGCTAGTACTGATCAGAGATGCCTTCCCTTCTTGGTATTTTGCTATATCATGTAGTAGCCTCCTCCTTTTCGTTGTATAGCTTATTTATGCCTGGGGTCCACCAGACAGGTCCCCTGCCTTTGGAGGAGTGAGTCTTGGTTTCATTTGGGATAGCACGATCCATGCATTCCTGTAGGTGTCCATAGAATGCGTTTGTAAAGGATTCTGCGGTTTGAGCCGTATTTTCCACTGGCCCGGGGGCTTTGAAGGATACCACCTCGGTTTTGAGAAGTGTGACATTTGCTTTTGAGAAGTACTTCACCGAGAATACCTTGGCTGGGTGTGGGGATGGGATATGGATGTCCAGTGAGATAAATGTATGGTCTGACCTTAGCAATGAGGGGTATACCTCTGGTGTGGAACATAGAGCCCCCATGTTGGTGATGACCAGGTCCAATATGTTTTCCCCTCTTCTGGGGTGGTGACCAGTTGTTCCATAGCATTTGAATTTATAAATTCTAGGAACTGTTGGCCAACGATGTTGGGGCTTGAGTAGTATTCCCAGTCAATGTTTGGGTAGTTGAAGTCACCCAATATAATAGTGTTTGGAGAGACCTTCATAATCTCCAGTGTTCTCAGGAAAGCCGAGTGTGGTCCCTGAGTTTGTGAGGGTCGTCTGTAGCAGGCTACAATCTGAAAGGCAGTTTTGCCCACTGTTAGTTGCACATGGATGGTCTCCGATGCGTTGTGCAGTGCTACTAACCTGGAGGTGTGTTTATCTTTGATGTATATGGATATTCCCCCTCTTTTTGTGGTTTGGTTCAGGTTTTGTGGCAAAAAAGCATGGTATGAAGTATAACCTGGTAGTGCTGGGGTGCTTTCGGGAGCCTTGAACCAGGTTTCTGTTACTGCACAGATATCGATATTCTCCATACTGAAGAGAGCCTTGAGTGCGTGCATTTTGGGGTGTAGACTTCTGGCGTTGAGCAGCATTACCCTTAGTTTCTTTTACCTTGTATCGTCTATGGAGGTGGGTTTGTCTTTTGAGCTTTGCCTAAAAAAGGCACTATGGGGGTGGCAAGAGTCTTAGCCAGTATTTGAAAGCCCAGAAGCCATCCCTAGTGAAGCAACATGGCTTGTCGAGCATGTCATCCCAGGCTGACAGACAATGGATCCCCTTTGAATGACACCAATACATCAGGCAACTGTTAAAATTAATCATTTTGTCTTTATACTGTGGCATCATTCTTGGTGACGGTAAGATGCTACACAAGGTCAGGGTCATACTGGCCTGGGCTACATGATCAGAGATCTCCTCTATGTCTCTTCTCATGTAGTCCAGGGAGGAACATCTCGGGTCGTTCACACCAGCATGGACAATGACAGAGTCATATTTGTACTTGCTTTGGAGTGAACTGAGTGCATGTGTTATGTGGTGGATCCTGGCACCTGACAGACAGCTTACAGTGACCTTCTCCTTGTTCAGCCTGGTGAGTGAGATGTCAGTGTGTCTGACAATAGAGTCACCTATTACAAGTGTATTAGGTGTGTTGTTTAGCCTTAAGGGAAGTAACTGTGTGGCACACTGACTTTGTGAGCTATGTGATATGTGTGTATTGTTGTGGGGTAGAAGTTGTTTGGGTGTCTGCTTCGGAGGTCTCTGCTGCTTAGGCAGATTTTTATTTAGAGCCTCCGAGTGTGTTTATGTGTGTTTATGTGTTTGGTTTGCTGTTACTATCGGTCTATGTGAGACTGGATTTGTGGTGTGTGTGGTTACCTTCTCCTCCTGATAGACTGTACCAGTCATGGGATGAGAGAGCTCAGCTTCCAGTTTGTCCATATAGTTGCATCTCTCACATATATCTGAGTTTGTTGAGAGGAGGAGAGGGTTGTCTTTCTACATAAGGCAGTTGAAACATTGCCTGAAAACTCCCATATTCACCAGCTGCACTGGAGAGTACACACAAAACTGACCTTTGGAAATGTCAGGATATTATGATGAAATACTCCTTTGACTGATCGAAAAGGATCAGTAGGGTGTTCAGTGTGTAAAAGAGTATAACAGGGGTTTAGTGCTTAAGTTTGTTGGTGTTTTGGAAAGATTATCTGCGAAGGAGTGCAGACAGAACCATGACACTTCTTTCAGCTGTGTCATAAATAGCAATGTACACTCATATACGTCCTGAGTCAGGGCCAACTGTAAATGACTGACAATGCCAACATCCTGTCAGACAGGCCAATACATACATACCCACCTCCCACTGACAAAAGGCCCCATCATCATACCAGGAGATATCACATGTAGAATGGGTAAACAGCTTCTTCCAAAGCAGAAAACATGGCATCAATTGGATTACATTGTTTCCCTATATGTGTCATAAGTGAACAGCAGAACAAACAGACCCTGCACCTGAACAGTCTGTTGAGCCTCACCCTCTCTACAGGATATGAAACCATTGAATGGGTTACAGCAACATATGTCACACTTCACAAGTGTTGGCACACAACAGACCAAGGAAACTATAGTCTCATAAGCCTATGAAGTCTGATCTGCAAGACCATGGAGTCCATCACGATTGAAGTCATAAACAGAGCCATTGGAAGCTGACAAACAGACAACCCTACCAACTTTGGTTTGGTCATGGGCAGATCATGGTTCCCAAACCTGCTAGACTGTTTGCAAGGCAGCCACCCAGGACATACATCACTGAACTGAGCTACACACGTCCCACATAGACTTTGAATAGCCCTTTTCCAACATCCCAGACACATGTCGTATCCACAAAATCAACAAACTGTGCATAAATATGTATTGTCATATGATGGATTGGCAACTGGTCCACAGATAGATCACACAAGCTAAGAATTGTGGAGTCCTGTTCAAGCTGTTAACACCTGCTGTCCCCCATGGTGCAGTCCTGGGATTGCATAAAACAAAGTGCACACACATTACCATGTCTAGTCTGATGATGCTAGCATCCTACAAATATAGCAGGAGAAATGAAAGCACCCAGTAAAGCATATAGTGTGTTAATGCATATTTCTCTAGTATGGGGGGGTATATGTTTGTGTGTGATTTCGTTTGAGAGGAGTGCCCTTTTCGGAGACCAGGAAAACACATTAAAAGAGGGATATTCCTCTTTGCCAAGTCTGATGATGTCAGCATCCCACAAATAACAGCAGTGGAAATGAAAACTCCCAGTAAAGCATATAGCGCATTGTGTTAATGCATATCTGTCTAGTATCATAACATACTTAAGTTGAGGTTTGAATCCTGCAATTGCTGAGTGTGTGGGGGGTGAGGGTATATGTCTGCGTGTGATTTCCTTTGAGAGGAGTGCCCTTTTTGGAGACTAGGAAAACACATTAAAAGAAGTATATTCCTCTTTGCCAAGTCTGATTATGTCAGCATCCCACAAATACAGCAGTGGAAACAAAACCCCCCACTAAAGCATATAGAGCATCACATTAATGCGTAACTCTCTAGTGTTATAACATAGGTATGGGCTTGAATCCCACAATTGTTGTGTGTGTGTGTGACACTGTTGGTCAATGTGTTGTGGGTTTTGCTTTTACTACTGTATGACATATCAGTGAAACAACAGTATGTGCATTGCACACTTCAGGTATCTGTGTGGCAAATACATATATGTACATGTGACCTAAATTAGTTTATAGGTGTGAAGCCTGCTTTCTACATGAATACATCTGTTACTTTTGACAGATTGTGCTGCTGCTTCTCAGACCTTAGGTCACATATGTATGTTTGTGACAAGGCTAGCCACTGTAGTGATCTGTGGCCTAGGTCATCTGTGTCACACACACCCATAACAGTTTCTATAGAATAGTGTGAGTGAGGGTACATGCCTGGGGTATATTTCAGATGTGTAAAAACACAACAAAGTCTGTCAATAATGGACATTCATTACAGGTGTGTAACAACTAAGTGGATATGCATACAGACCCCTTACTGCTTATGTGATACACCGAGGGACTTCAGAATACCTTTGGAAATGTGACTACCAAAGGACAGATGACATAACATGTGGCTGTATGTACACATCGATACCCCTTCTACAAGTCGTGAGCTACTACCTATGTGGTACTGTCGGGATACTATGTTTAGTAAATGTGGATGACTATGCTATAGTTGGCTTATAGCTTTACAGCATGGGTTGGTCAACAGGTATCTGTCTGTATGATACCCTTGTGGAGGATAAGTGTCTCATCCGGAGAATACATTGTAGGCCACTGTATGCATTACCAGATGTGGACGGACATATCCCTACTGTGTTTGCTTGTACCTAAGAGGGCTACATGTCAAACAGGAGTGGTCCCAGGAATGTGTGGCGGTCAGTACTACTGGTTGCTGATATAGTATTCTACTGGAAAGATCCAAATGCTACTGTGTTTCCTACATGTGTGTCAGTTGTCAAGACATCAACTAATGATTGGTTATAGTCAGGCTGTTGAGGTTGTGTATTCTACCAGACTGCAAACCAATGACCAGTATTAACAGTATCACCCACAGCAAAGTGTCAAACCATGTCATACACACGTGTACCCAAGTTAAAACATATGTGTAGTAAAATGCATACTGTTCAGCAATAGAAACTATGAAGTGTTAACACTGTGTAATACAAGGCATGCCACCCTTCCCATGTGTCCACTATGCACATACATGCAGACAGTGCACCTCCACCATGTTCACAAATGTACACCTGCAAATCTGTACAGCACACATCACACATGAACTATCCACTCACCAACACATGCTGCCAGAACTACACACATCAGCCAAGTGGCACATGGGTGGACAATCCATTTTTGGAATTAACACTGGTGTAAACAATACTACATTGATAATCATAGCTTTAATGCATCATGCCTGCTCAGATATACCTACAAGGATATCATTACACTTTACTGTTGACAACATGCTAACATTGCTACACTGCTATTAAGTCACCCTGTGCATCAGCACCATGTTAGCCTGTTCCTGCATCAATGTTACAGATGACAGGAGGTGGCACAGTTTCATCATATGCACAGGGCGTGTTGTTGCTTTGCCAGAGCCTGACATTGACCTATCCAATCGACATGTATGTGTGTGTGTGTGTGTGTGTGTGTGTGTGTGTGTGTGTGTGTGTGTGTGTGTGTGTGTGTGTGTGTGTGTGTGTGTGTGTGTGTGTGTGTGTGTGTGTGTGTGTGTGTGAGGGACAACAGTACAGCATGGGTCAATGTTGATGTAATGTGTGTGTGTATGTGTTAGCCCTAGGTGTTTGGTTTATGTGTGTGTGTCTGCATGCACACAGTTCCACCATGTGGCTGCCAAATATGGGAGGTTGTGGGACAGCCACAGACTGTACCTGCCAGGCTGTACAGATCACCATCTCTGGCCATGGACACAGTACCTGTGCCTGGCAGGGGTGTCACAAACAGTATTGTGTACTAAGCCAGACTGGGTACTATCATCAGAGGCAGAGAGATGTTGACTGTGCACGTGGTCTTCTAGGATGGTCTAATGACAGCCCAGCCCCAACATCGTTGGGGCTGGTACTGCCACTATGGGAGCAGCTGTGGCTTGTGTGTCATCCACGACAACTGCCAGCTGACGATGTTGCTGGCATATGTCCACGTCGACGTCTCAGCCATCCTGCACTGTCCTGGCACATGGACATGACATTGTGGAGGGCATCTAGTGTCTCCCCCCAACGTCTATCAATGACCTCGGTGTAATTACGGATGGCACCGGCAAGGTCACGGATACTGTCATTGATAGCGGTGGTATGGGCCCTCTGCACCCTTAGTCCCTGTCTGGTGTACCGTTCCATACTTGCCTGTGCCTGCATTACAGCCCAGAACATACCTGAGGTTGTAAGACCTGTGGGGGCACATCTGCCAGGGGCATTATGACCAGCAGTGCTCCCACGAGAACCCCTGGACATCTGCCTATGTGGTACCATTCCAGGAGTCTGGGTATGGCTGCTGTGAGGGGATGCATGTGCCATAGATACCACACTATCCTGGTCAATGTCTACTGTATGCTGTCCCTCAGCTAAGGCCATTGGTGATGAGGGATGTATTGGCAGTATGAATGTGCGCATAGATGGGGTGGAAAGCTGTGTACTGTCGATTGGCGGGCCAATGAGAGACCCTGTCAAACCTGCATGTGCCACAACACATGTATCATCATTTCCACTATTTGTGGCAGTGACTTCAGGTTCCCTGCTGCACTCAACCAACACAACCTCAGCACCTGTGAGAGGAAGACAGGAAACACACTTTACAATCTGTACATGATGTTAGCACACATGAACACATGCACACATGCACACATGCACACATGAACACATGCACACATGCACACCTGCACACATGAACACATGAACACATGCACACATGAACACATGCACACATGCACACATGAACACATGCATACAAATACACTACTCAGTAAAGTTGACACACACACACACACACACACACACACACACACACACACACACACACACACACACACACCAACAGCAATCCAGAACATACTCATTAGTGGTTGATGGTGGAGTACAGTATCACAAGCCAAAGAATCCTATCACATGTGTCAGCATGCAGTATGTGTGTTGCTCAACAGCATGCAGTGTGAGTGTAGAGAGTCCTTGATAATAACAGTATACATGTATTTGATGCATGTGTGTTGTTCAATGATTGGTCTCACCCTAGAATACAATGGGTACATGGACACAACATTGCTGTGCAAGTATTAAATGCTTTCCAATGTCCTGTGCACCATCACTCATAGGTATACATACCATGTCCGGATGTACACAACCATCAGGTGTATAGCAATGAATGCTATGTGTAGTACTGTAGTTACTGTAACTGGATGTAGTGTAGTACCATGAGCTATCATCAGGCAGCATCATGTGGTCACTCAAGGCCACTAATGTGTGCTACGCTGGCAACTATCTTGCTGTACTTGAACTGCAGCACTTTGTCTACATTAAACATTTCACAGGCAGTTGTTACATGGGTATGTAAGGTGTTCAATATGGAGCATTGCCTAACATGAATGTGTTGTGTGTTGAAGAGTGTCACACCACCCCAAGATAGGCCTCTAACCCTCAGGTATAGTACATGTGCTGTGTGGATGACATTTGTGATACCGGAGTCTGACCTTACAGCAGGTGTCTAAATAGGCCATGTGTATCATATTAACGCTGACTGTGTATGACAATGTGGTGTATATTGTGTGCATGTGTATTGACTCTGCTTATACAATGTCCACTATAGTGTACCACAATTAGTTGGGATGCTCTGTGTATTGCATGTATTTGAGGCAGCTGCTCATGTTACTGGAATGTGCAGAGTCCCACAGAAAACATGCAGAGCATGCATTATGTTTAGGTGTTTTAGATGTGTATATGGCCTACAACCCACCTATGACATGCACATGTTATTTGCTATATTAAATGTAGAACACTCACCAGCATGGGTCTGCTGTCTTGCTGTCACACCAGAGGGAACTACAAGGATATGAGACAGTTTGTCAGTGTCAACAACTATGGCATTGTTGCTGTGAGTTTGCAACTTTACAGTAGTACATGTGACAGTCACAGGCATACAGATTATGTTCCAAATTATCAGGATTGCACAACACCAGGCTCCACATCTTCTAAATACACAGTACACATCTGACATATGCATGCTCTAACAATTGAGCTAACAGTAGCCTACAAATATGCCATGTTACCTGCATGCTCTGAATCGACTTGCTGGGTGACTCCAGCCTCCATGGTGACACATGTCTGTTGTAGTGGTTGGCCAGGAGCCACCATGCTGAGGAGCAGCTCTTCCACTCTGGTGAGGGGCAGGTGTGATGCTGCACCACCACCTGTGGCAAGCTGTTGTCTGCGGACATAGGAGGCATGCTGCCAGACGTGTCTAATTAAATCACTACAGTGATGGCGTACCTGCTCATAAGTCCGGTTATGCATGCCTACATCATTAACCCGACGGACAACATCTTGCCACAGTGCAGTACGCCCATGCTGGTCCTGGCTGGTTCTGAAGAACAGCAGGGTGTGATGTTGTAGTAGGGCATCTAGGAGTATTTCCTCCTCTTTAGGGGAATAAGCAGGTTTGCGATTGTGAGACATGTCCCGGGAAGACAATAAAACAATAATTGTGAGCAAGTCATGTGTCACACTTAACATTCTAAAGTACAGACATCAATGAAATGCCATACATAGCAACCTATTGGCTGTCAGTAGATACACACTTTTAATACCACATATCAGTGCTCAGACCACAACTGCCTGACAGTGCCTGGCACATTCTATATATTAAACCATGTTCTGCACAGCAACAAAGTGAAACCAGTATGTAAGACTATACAACAGTACATGGCACACTGTATGTGACACAATGCACCACCTAGCCACAGGAGGTATATATCAAGCTAATGGATGAAGAAAGATGTCATCCATTGCAATGAATGTAAATTACAGTTACAGTATTACCAGTATACCACAGTAGTCTTTGATGCCAAACCCCTGCCTAACATATGTGCACAGTTGTTGATATAGGTGGCATACTGCAGTACTAGATTATACATGTTGCTAGATACACACATATACCCTGTAACACAGACATGATTGAGGACATGGTACAGGTATACTTACACACACATCAGACATACATACAACACACAAATGTATGCCAACACAGATTAACTTTACCTGTGTACCATACAGTACTGTGTGTCATTACTTTCAAAACCTTATGCCTGAGGTATGCAATCTGTGAGGACTACAGGGAAGACAAAGAACAGTGTTTCCAAGCAATGTGAACATTCACCATACTGTACTGTTTAGTCCTACAGCTTCAGATAGTACTACAGTTCATATGGGAGTTGGATTCACCAGCAGTACCACTCACTAAGCATACATGTATTGCTTTAGCCTACAATGGGACACCACAGTCGACAACAAGGGACTACGTCACACTGTATGCCATACTACTTTTTCTAACTAGCAATGGCATACACATCTTTTGCTGGGATCACATCTAGGACACAAACTACCATGACAGAAACAAATTCACACTAAGCTATCACACCTTTACAGACCTTGCACACATTTACCAACACATTCACCATCACACTCAGTCAACCTCACATAGCAATTATTGCACAAAGTACATGTGTGTGTGCTTCGTGTCATGGGTAGGTAATACGCTGTTGTCCCTAGGGCCTACATAAGCCTAGCCATATGCTACCCTGGCCTTTGACACACATGTAATTTAATTTCACTTGCCCCTGTCAACCAGAGCCACAGAGGTGATTCCTGGGGTATATTTCCTATCTCCCAAACAATCATCAGGAGTATTTATGACAACTACTAATGTGGAGCTTTGTTTGCTATTGATAGAGGGTTTGTTCCAGAGTATGGCATGTCTCTGAGTTAGGACTCTATCTCTCCAGCATGTGCTGTTTAGTGAGCTGACAAGGTGTAGGGCCCTAGAGCGTGTACCTGGGAGGGATTGTAATATGTTTACATGGAGGATGTCCAACAGCTATGGGTGTGCCATAGCTCAGTATGTTAGGCAGTGGTCACCTCTGGGTAGGCACTATGCAACACAGTGTAGCTGTGGTTTTGTGAGTCGGTCTACATAGGGCATCTCTTTGAGGCCGGTATTACTCTTTGTGAGGTATGTGTATGGCCTTTCCAGTTGCTGTAGTTGGCACTGTACTCTCCAATGGGTTTTAAGTGTGATAAGTAGAGGGGAACACTGACCTATATTTCCCTAGATGACACACCTTTTGTGATGACATGTACCATGTAGACAGAATACATGACCAGTGTGGCACTGTGATTATCAAAGGGGAGGCTACTGTCCACCTGTGTCCCATGTTCCCTTATCACACCTTCGGTGTTAAGTAGACTACCACCTATGTGGTAGTTAATGTGTACAGTGTTCTGGCAAGAAGGGATGGCACTGCAGTGCCAACACTGAGCTTCAGTCCATACCTTGGTCGCCAGGCACCTGTCGCAGTAACTATGCCCCATCTCTCTCTCCCTCTCTCTCTCTCTATATATATATATATATATATATATATATATATATATATATATATGTCTATCTGTATCTATATATATCTATATATATCTATATATATCTACATATCTATATATATATATATATATATATATATATATATATATATATATATATATACACACATACATATAAACATCCATTGCTGTACATATAGATGTACATATAGGCACATATACAGTCCACTATTCATGGTGGGAATATCACTTATGCGACAGTTGTGAGATATACAGTGATGTAATAATATTGCACAGTATTGTGCAGACTGCATTGAAGGTGCCCTCAGCCCATGTAGCTTTAACAAGCCTCACTGGCTACAACACTGCAAAACTGACAGAGCATACCCACAGCGTTTAACCACCACATGTCATATACCAGCACTGCATGCTATTTTCTTTTCCACACAGTACAACCTACATAGAAATATGCACATAACAGCCTTGAACAACGTATATATGTACACCCTTCACAAACAGTTGCAGTATGTCCCTTGCCCTATGCACATGTACAGATACATAGAGATATGTACTGCTGCCACATATGGATGATTCACAGTATGTAGAGTACTCTTCATAAACATCTACTACATGCCAGCATATACATATGTGTTACATACCTTTCTTGCTGTGTTCTGTTTGTTTTTAAAGGAAATGTTTTTTTTTTGTATCTCTGTTGCTCCTTTTTCTGTGTTTCTCTGTCTGTGTCTGTGTCTCTGCCTCTGCCTCTGCCTCTGTCTCTGTCTCTGGCTCTCTCTCTCTCGCTCTCTCTCTCTCTCTCTCTTGCTGCAATGAGATTATTGCATGTGAAACAGCAAGTACAGCCTGCTTTTCTAGGTATCTGCACATGTGCATGTGATGGCCTCTGCACCAATTGGTGCCCACCATTCACTAATTGCATGCAGCCTGCTGTGTGGTAATTGCACTACTCACTGTCATAGCAGCCCACTACTATAAAATGCTAGGTTAGGTAGGCGTAGCCCTTTCAGCTTTCCAAAGTGGGGCCCATGCTTGTTTGCTGTGGACACCGTTGTGTCAGTCAGAAGGTTGGTATACTTCCTATATCTGAAGCTAGGGTTGTAGCCAGTGATTTGCATGTAGTACTCAAACCCGAATGTTGCTGCTTCTAGTACACACTTGTCAGTGTAGAACTTTACTCACCCCTCCACATGCTTACACAAGATACATGGGAGTATGTACTTTCTTTTCTGATTAGACAATTAACTGATACTGTGTGGGGTTTGTAAACTGCTACTGCAACATTATTTCCAGCTAGAATGGCTGGTTCTCATTTCACAGTCATGTCATGCAATTCCACAACAACTGCTGGTAAAGATCCACAGAACAAGAATTGTGTTATGACATTCCTATTTTCCCTTTACATTCACTCATTGTAATGCATGATATATTTATTACAGCACCAACATGTTGTAAATCTACTGTGGCCTAGTGGTACTTCATGCAGTCTAGTGTGTCCAAGGTCCAGGGTTCAAGACTGACATAGGTGTTTTATTTTGCTGCTGAGCAGAACAAGGGCCTGCCATGCAGAGTGACTAAGGCACTTTTAAGCAGTTGGGTTTGCGCGGGTTTGCGCGATGCTTAGCAATACTTAGCTAAGTGCACACATGTGCGCACTCGCTCAAACCTGCTAACTACTGCTTAAAAGTGCTTACTCTCGCTAACCCCCGCACTAATTTCTTTGAAAGAAAAGAAAATGCGGAGATAGGAAAGTGGTGAAAAAGGGGGCACAAAGAGGGAAAGACAGTAAGGGAAACAAGCTCGGGCTGTGCAGGACGGTTGTAGGGAAGATCCATGGCTGCCCATTTCTTTACCAGCAACAGCTGTGTATATGCAATACATTTGGTGTGAAATTTTAAACCTTCCTCCCCTGAGAGAGGGGTGAGGACAACAAAGTCTGTTGTACTGCCAATTATAATTATCAGTTTACATGTCCAGCGGACATGTGTGCGAAATGGGCAGCTATATGGGGCATAAATTTTTTATAGGAACAGATTGCCCTTTTATTTTTTTATTTTTTTTTCAGGTGAGAGTGGAAAGTGAGGTAAAGGAAGTAGGTATATTTGGGGAGGTAGGTTGGGGAGGTAAACAGACAAGACAAACAAGACGCATACAGGGGCGGAGTATGATACATGGGGTGGGTGAACACAATTGACAGGGATGGATATTTGGAAATAGCAAGCCCATGAGCCCACAGATAGTAACAGTGGAACTGAGATCCCCACCCATGGGCAGTCACCACTGCACCTTCACAGCCCCGAGGGTGGCTGTGCTGGGGGCTGCATAGAAGGGGCAGGCTCACCCATGAGTCATGCCACTCTTGCCTCGAGCTGGCATAGAGGATCAGCGACTGAACGCTGGATCTCCCTACGCACCACAGCGCAGACCCTTCAGAGGGTGACAGTTGGCTCTTCTCCTCCCACGCTTGCACAGGGGGGACGAGCCCCATCCCCTGCAATGCTTCCACCCAAAGGTGGCACAGGACCAACAGAGGAGGGGAGCTTGGGCTGGGCACCGGACCTGCTGGTGCCAGGTGCAATCACCAGCTGAGGAGGGACAGGTGGGTCCGCTGGGACCGAACTTCCCATACGTTCTGTGATTAGGTGTGTTTAATTACAACATAAACAACAGCATTCCAAATTA
This sequence comes from Protopterus annectens, assembly GCF_019279795.1. Classification (NCBI taxonomy): domain Eukaryota; kingdom Metazoa; phylum Chordata; order Ceratodontiformes; family Protopteridae; genus Protopterus; species Protopterus annectens. Next base: position 222,101,707 of record NC_056734.1, on the reverse strand, counting down.
GTTGTAACAGCATGCAGTAATATTCCCATTATCCCAACACACCAAGGTTCCAACAGTTGAACAGCAAGCATAACACATGCATATATTGAACAACAGTGGACATTCCAACGGCATGCAGGGATGATTGGTGGCAACAGGCCACCAAGATTGTGGTGTTTGAACAGGGCACATGCATCAAAGTAAATGAAGATATTTATAGAACAATAGGACATATGTCCTAACAAATGTTTTGAGATTAGACATACCCACTGAGGTGTGGAATTGCATTGTTTATGCACATACAGTAGGGTGTAGAAAGAAACCTCAATTAACATTTTATAAGTACTTTTAGTCTACACTACATTCCTATTGACTGCAGGTGTATATCCCCTACATGTATTATTATACTTGGCAACATGCATTAGGTTGTGTAATGGGTTTTGTTAGTTCATTATATACCTGACCTATATCTGACAAACTAACTGTCCAGGATGCAGATGTTACTGCTACATAGTTATTTATTTTATTTATATTTCTATATCTACATATCTGGATGTGTTCATGTGACATTTTCAGTTGAATTTCTACAGAACCCTACATTTCATGTAGCACACTCACATTTCTGGGGAGCACATTAACAAGCTACTCATGTGCCAGATTTACTTATGCATGCCAGCCATTAACTGACTGTTGAGGACTGTATATATGCTTCACAGCTACTGGCACTTCCATCATCCACTTTATATGGGACTGCCCAACTGTGGGTTGACAGCACTTATTACAACAGTACTATTTGTATAATGCAAGGGTACAACAACATTTCAAAGTAAGTGACACAGACACACTCCAAGTATTATACCTTTATTAATTACATTACACACTTGTCTACAGGCCCTCTCCTTTATTTGATATTACAGTGCATACGGAAGACATATTCAAGACATATTATACCTTTATTAATAGGTTACAACACTCTTTTTCAGGCTCGCTCACTTATTTTATATGACAGTACATGCAGAGATATTATTCCGGACTTATTTTACCTTTCCTAACAGGTTACTACACTATTTTTCTGGCTCTCTGACTTATTTTATATAACAGTACATGCAGAGGAATTATTCAGGGCATTTTATGGCTGTATTGGGCTACAACGCTTTCTTTCAGGCTCTCTCACCTATTTTATATAACAATACATGCAGAATAATTACTAACCTGCCTGGTGGCACAGCCTTAGCAGACTATCTGCATAGGCTTGCTGATTCGCAGCACGGACACCTGCAGCTGTGAAGTAAATGAAGGGATATTGACACATACCTCTCCATTATATAGACTAAATTATCATGTCTTACATGCTGCATTCCATGGCTGCCTACTCAGTAGTGGGGCATCTTGCATCCCACAGGCCTCCTGTATCCATCAGTTCAGTAGGTCCTGCTTCCATCTCTTCAGGTCTGCATGGTGGTGACGGACCTGCTCACCAGCCCGAGGAACGCCTGTGGCACTGGTGAGCTCATGAGCTAACCGGTTCCAAGCCTCTGCCTTGTACTCCGTCCCTTGGAACTGGCCCTGCTAGAGTCTTGTCTCATGACGGTGGACAAGGAGCCAAACCATGTATTTTGACTCCTCGATGCCCCAGCAATGCGCTCGAAAGCGTGTACCCTCTCCAGCACCAGCCATTCTAACTGCAGATGGGAGCTACAATCAGTTATGGTGAGTATTCCCGCATATGGGGCTTAAATATGCCGCATTTCCCACACTTTTTTGTGATTGGTCATTTTTGAAAATTCTTGGCTGACTGCAGACCTGCTTAGCAATGGTTAATCTACCATTTATAAGTATATGTATGTTAACAGTGGCTGTTTATCCTAAGCTGTCATGGCTTAGTGGTTCAGTACTTTGATTATGGTGCACAGTGTCCTGGGTTTGAACCTTGGCATTGCTTTTTATTTTACTACTGTCCAGACAGGCTAGGGGGTGTGGCTGTGTTTAGGCAACTTTGCTCTACGTTGCTCCATGTTGCCCGACAGTGCACTGGTTGGCGCGGCGCGCACCTCCACGCTACCCGATTGCGCTGGGTAAAGTGCTATTTAGCTATGGGCAACTATATTGCACTGGATAAAGCACTGCTTAACTACGGGCACCTATATTGCACTGGGTAAAGCGCTATTTAGCTGTTGGCAAATATATTGCACTGGGTAAAGCACTATTTAGCTATGGACAACTAGATTGCACTGGGTAAAGTGCAGCTTAACTACGGGCACCTATATTGCACTGGGTAAAGTGCTATTTAACTATTGGCAAATATATTGCGCTGGGTAAAGTGCTATTTAGCTATGGGCAACTAGATTGCGCTGGGTAAAGCGCTGCTTAACTATGGGCAATTATATATCAGGATCCTTTATAAATATACATTGTGTTCACTGATACATAGGCCATTTCAATGCTTTTTAGTAAAATTGTATTCATATATGTCAGGATTTATTTCATATACTAATGTAAAACATAAAATAGAAAGGGGAGTGATGGGACTCGAACCGTGAATGCCTCCTCTTTGTGCGAAGGCTCTTCCACTACGCTATTGCTATTTGGCTTAATTTGCATAAACATTCCTTATTATGCTCTTCAATGTCGACATTGCTAACTGCAGCTAAGCAATGGGCACACCCGCGCAAACACGCACAAATACGGGCAGCTATATCGGGAATTAGAAAAAAAAAATTAAAAGTTTTACTTTGTGCTGGGAGTTTACAATGTGAGGAAGTGTAGTGTTGGGTACGTAGACATTTGAGCAGACTCGCTCATGTGTGTTGACATTTCACAATTCAGAATCTTGCAGGGGCGTGGACCTTTGGACTGCTCGGCAGTCAGACATGCCCCCTGCCTTCCTGCATGGTCCGTGTTAGACTTGGAGTGGAGTCAGTGTGCCCTCATGAATATGCATGGCATGCTGACATCATACCGTTCAACTGCAGTTTCCGAGTAAGGCTTATTTAGTATTACACGGAGGATTTGTGAATCCGGGGAATTGTCTTCAAATCTAGCTACTTTATTATAGCCGAGCTCAAGGTTTGATCATAGGGTGATCTGAATGTTGGTGAAAATGGGTGAGGCATATAGTAGCAAATGTAAGAGGTATGTATTGGCTAAAGTAACTATTGAGGAGTTGGTAAGGAATCTTTTGATGTATAGAGCATGCCCAGTTTTTGGTGTGTTGTTTTTAAGCACTTTTGAATATGAAGATCAAATTTCAATTCATCATCTATTATGATACTAAGTAACTTTGTGTGAGGTATAACTTTAAGTTCTGTATTGTTGAGACAGGATACTTTGAAGGTATCTTTTATGTGTGTTTGGGATTTGGGGAGACATAAGTGTAGTTGTGTGTTTGGGATTTAGGGAGAAATAAGAGCAGTTTTGTTTTATTCGGATTTAGGAAAATATGACTGTCATCTAGCCAATGTTCAATAAAGTTGAAAGCCTGCTGAGTGATTGATTGTAACTGTGAAGGACTATTAGATGCATAAATGACAGTGTAGTCATTTGCATATTGTACCTTGTTGGGACGATGTTTGTAGATCATTTATAAATATGTTAAAAAAGAGAGGGCCAAGTACAGAGCCTTGTGGGCCACCTGTATTAACTGGGAGAAAAAAGGATTAAGTAGAGAGCCTTTTAACTGATTGTAGCCAGTTAGATAGGTAGCTAAAGAACCAAGTGACTGTTGTACTGGAAAAGTCTAAATCAGACATTTTTGATAGTAGTTTGGTATGTTAGACTGTATCAAAGCTTTAGAGAAATCTAAAAGAGGTAAGAAACTAAATTATTGTTATCTCTAGCTTTAATTATATGGTCCAAAAAAAAAGCAACAAGGGCAGTTATTGTGCTATGATTTGGGCAAAAGCCATGTTGGGTAGAGGTTAATAGATTTTCCTAGAGTAAGTATTGTAAAAGTTGTTGAGGAATACATTTTTCTAAGATCTTGAAAAGAGAGGGGCAAGATTGCAATTAGTCTGAAGATTGTTATTTCAGTGGAGTCCCCCCTTTATAAAGAGGAATGATATTATTTTATTTCCAGAGAAATGGCACATATGACCCACTAATGGAGTGACTGATCAAGATAGAGATTGCGTAAGCGATAGAGGGGGCAGCAGTCTTTAGATATGCAGATGGGTGATTGCCTACAGAGTGTGAGCAGGGCTTAAGTTTGTGTAATAAATTTTCTATATAGGAAGTAGAGATGGACTTTCAGTTGAAAATGACATTTTTAGAGTGTTGAAGTTTGTCAGGGATGGCAGGATTCTGTAGGGAGTTTTGTGTGAAGGTAGCTATTGAGTATATAAAGTCTGAGTTAAATTTAGAAGCAGTTTCTAAGGGCAGGATATCTGGACAAGGGTTGGGGGTACTAGGCATCCCAGGGTATAAAATTTTCTTGATAGTGTAACAAAATTTTGGGAGTTTATGAATTTAGTTATCTTGTAGGTTGAAGTAATCATATTTCTTGTCAGCAGTAACTTGTTTTTTTTACATTTCAAAGTAATTTGTAGGTCTGCAACTGAGCTTGGGATTTATATTTTTGCCAGTTTCTCCAAGCCATGTCTCTCTTATACATTAATTGTCTACTAGAAGGGGATAGCCATGGTGATTGGGTGAATTTACCTCTCTTTTCAGCAATATCCAGTGGTATGGAATAGAGGATGACCAATTAATGTTATTAAGTATGTCACTAAAGATCTTGGAAATGAAATTTGAGAGGTTGTGACAGTCTTTATAAAGGTGCTGTTTGACATGGTGAGTTGCTAGTCTATGAACATAGGTGGGGTGGTGATCACTGAGGGAGTATGGGAGGGTTTTTGGAGAGTTGTAAAGGTTTGGATTTGAGACTAGTATTCAGTCCACAGTAGTCCCAGTGTTATTAGCTTTGTTGAAGTGAATATGGAAGTTATGACTTGTTTGAAACCATATAGACAGATACTAGTGGAAGGGTAGTCTGATGTCAAGGTTTGTGAGCTAATATTGACATCACCAAAAATTATTATTTCATTAAAAATGAAACTAGCTACCTAGTGTAGGATGTCTTCCAGAATAGGGATTTTATTTCCTGGGGGAATATATAGGGCAATTATACATAGTGTTTTATGTTCATTTAATTTACAGTGAAATACAAGGATCTCAACACAGAGGAATTTAGGAAGATAAATAGAAGAAGGAGAGACAGAGATATGGTTAGAAAACATGATTGCTACATCACCACTTCTTTTATTTAATCTGTCAGAGTAGATGATAGTGTAGCCAGGGGGGGTAGTATTTCAGAGTCTTTTATATGTGGTTTGAAATAGGTTTCTGTAAGAATAACAATGTCCGGGGAGTAATGAGTGATCCAGGAATGAAATTCAGAGACTTTGTTTACTATACTTTGAATATTCATGGATATGATTTTCAAATTTTAGTAGACATATTTTGATGCCTGTGCTGTTGGGATTTTGGCTGTCAGCCCTCATTGCAGGATGGTAAGAAGCAGTACTGGAAGAAAGCAGTGAATGAGATGGATTAAGGTATGCTGCCATATTGTGTGTGGGGGGGTTGTTGTGAAGTGAATTGAGGGCCTGGGTTCATGTTACTTTCAAAATGGCAGTAAGATGGCAGTATTTATGTAACTATTTATGTATCAATGGGAACACAATAGGTAACAGTGTGATAAGTGCAATCAAACATCTCCTTTTTGGAGGGATGTTTCAGCTGGTGCCTCCATCTCATTGTTTACACCCACTATTACCTCCTGTTACACTCCTTCTCTTCAGCATTTTTTTCTTTGTCTTCTTTACATATGTTATATCTCTATAGCTGTCCTCTTTCCTCACCTTTCAGGCTTCTCTCTGCTCCACATTCTTAGCATCCTATATTCCACATACCTATTCAAATTCCTAACTAATTATTTTTATTTCCTTCTATAAAGATATCTTAGAAAGCAAAGCAAAGAGGTGAGTCTAAAATCATGTATGTGTTTTTTGGGGTGTAAGCTGTATGTATTTTTGTAAGAATAATAATGTCAGGGGAGTAATGAATGATCCAGGAATGAAATTCAGAGACTTTGTTTACTATACTTTGAAAATCCATGAATATGATTTTCAAATATGTTTAGTAGATATTGTTTCAGTACAAGAGGGAGTGGGTGGATATGACAGTCAGTCAGGACGTGGATTTGGGTGGACATCAGCATGTAATGTGATCTTTTTACAGTATGAGTACACTAGTGAGGGTTTAGGTATGTCAGTTTTAAATTTAAATGTTACCTTATATGGGTTGGGAGAAGGGTTAAGAATTTTATATATCAAAAGGAGATAGGGGGTAAGCCAAAATAAGCTAGAAGCACTAGTGATAGTGAACAGCTGGCAAGAGACATAGGCAGTGGGAATAAAAGTGGGGGATTGAGAAATAGGTGGAATAGGTATCATATAGCATGTAAGCTATGACAGTAGTAGAAGTAGATGTGTGGCTAGAAAGATGAGGAGCATATTTGGTGTGGATTAGAAACAAGAGTCTTGAAGATGATGATGGAGAATATTTGGTATATGTACATATAATTACATTATAGAAAACTATCTTAAAAATACTGCATGCTCACCTAATGGAAAACATACATAAAAATTGCTCATTGGTTCCCAAGATGAGTTCAGCTTAATCCATCAGTTGGAGGAGATTTATTTGTTGGACCCTAAAGAATGTTGTAATTTCACAGTAGATGTACTGCAGTAGGTACTGGTATTGATTCATTGCAATGCAGAGAGCATTTGTTGGTGCTGAAGTGCTGGTTAGGATAAATGTGGTGGAAAGAGAGGTTAAAGAAACTGTTACTGAATGCAAATTATTTTCTGTTGGAGGGGGCATTGCTGATATACAGCATTGAGAGAAGAATGCAATATTGTGATATTCAGGTAGGGATTGCGTGCATAATATCATTTACTGGAGGTGAGGCAAATTAAGTAACGAGTTGTGATAGTTTTAGAAGTATTGATTTTGAGAAGTTTAGGTCAGCAAAATGAGCTTTGGAAGAAAAAAGTTGGCATGAAATGAGTGGAGGAATATTGTATAGGTGTGAAGATACTGATGATAAGGATTGATCATGACTGCATCAGGGAGGTGAGTTATGTCTGGTTTAACGGAAATAATTTAATGGTTTTATTAGTTATATATCCAGCACACAGGGAAAATGTAGCAGAGGAATTAAAAAGTATACCTAAATATTTAGAGTTCTGAACCCAACAAATTTTGTATTGCATGGATCGTTTATATTTAAAGGACTAATATCTCTTATTTTTCATTAGTTCCAAATAACATGCAGGCAGTGTTAAAAATGTTGATTGTTGGTCTGTTTCTTATAAACCACTGATAGATTGTTGCAAAATCAGGTTGTAGTTACGTTCTATATAATTTAAAAAAAAAACACCTGTATTTAGTATTATATCATCTGCATAAAACCATTGGAGAAATGGCAGAAATAATTTCATTATTAACTAGCAGAAAATACCATAGACCACAGAATAATCCCTGTGGAATACCACCAGTGAAAGTACCCAAATTGGTGATTACTGTGCCATGTTTAAAGTTGAATGTTCTATGTGTCAGGCAATTGGCTAGGTATTTGAGGAAGTTTGAGCTAAAAAATAAGTAAGATTTAATTTTAAGAATTTGTGATCCATCCTATTAAATGTTTGTTCTGGGTTTTTGATGATACAACTTAGAAGATAACATTTTTCCATATCAGAGTATAACTCAATAAGTTATGGTGTAGACTGCTGGCTGCTGCAAAGGTATTATGGATGCTCTGAATTCATGTTGGGAGTCAATAATCCATGCTCTACAATGCTCACTTTGGATTAGTGAAGATATCATTTATGAGATAACCTTTTTCCATATATGAGTATATCTTAACAGTTGCAGTGTAGATTGCTGTAATGGTATGATGGCTTAAGCTGGATCCATCTTGGGAACCAATGAGCAGTTTTTATGTATGTGTTCCATTAACTGAGCATGCAATATTTTTAAAATAGTTTTCTTAGAAAACAAAGCAAGGAGGTGAGGCTAAAATCATGTATGTGTTTTTGGGGCATATGCTGTATGTATACAAAAAAATAAGTACATTTTCAAATTGCTGTGGTGCTACATCTCTGATAAGGGAGAATTATAGATATAGGTGAAGGGGCTGGTTATTGTAGGTGCATTCATGTGAAGAAAGAAGGGGAGCAGCAATCTGAAATTTGGGTGACTTTTTCCCTCATGCTTTCCTTGGAGATCTTTAATTAGGTTTGCCAAGATTTATTCAAAGTATAATATTAGTTTTAGAGAATTCCTCTTCAGAGCACTGCTATCTGAGGAATTACTTGAGTTTAGGCTTGGAAGTGTTGATGAGCTTGTTATGAAGTGTTTATACTTTTCTAGAAGTAAGAGGTCAATAGATTGAGGTGGTTTGTCTGAAGTGGATCTATAAGCCCAAACTCTGATGACCTGTCATGGGTCTATATCACAACATCGAAGTTGCAAAACTTCAAATGCTATGACATCAAACCCAAAACCACGAAGACTGACAACAGTGAAGCCGTGGAACATCGAATTATTTCCCAGGGAAAGAATTTGGTGGGAAATTTCTGTGGCTTCACTATTTCCTCTACTGTAGTGCAATCTCAGAGTTAGTATATTTAAGTAGGGGGATGTGGGGGGCACAGCCCCCCCAAATTGGAGGGTGTGTGGGGCAAAGCCCCCCACATTAGAAATGGTGTGTAGTGTTTGTGTGTTCCGTGTTTTGTGCTGGAACAGTGATTTTTTTTCCCAGGAAAAAAAAAATCACTGTTCTCAGCTTTCGGAGTTTTATGCTTTCAGGGTTTGGAGTTCGATGTTCTGGTGTTCACTGTTATTTTGTTTCAATCATGTGATATAAACCCCCTGTCACAACCTCTTCGATGTAAACCCATAATTTCTTGTTTTGATTAGAGAGATGATGATATGGTCCCTTTTACTACTAGCTTGCATGTTTCACTTAGAGTTATAAATTCATAATGCTCATTTGAAAGTTGTTTTCCTCCATTTATTTCAGGATTGTCCTTTTATTTCAAAGTTCATTCTGTATTGATAGGAAATAGTTTCTCAGTTACTGCAGTCAGTTCAGTCAGGAATAGATTGAAAAGGTTTTCAGCATTTGTTGGGCTACTTTCTTGAAAAAAGTTGAACCAATCCAGGCTCTGAAGATCTCTTAAAGGAATTTGGATTCATTTGAATAGGAAAGTGTCTAGTAGTAATAACATTTTGTATAAGTCTTGTGGTTTTAGTTAAGATAAGGACATTTACTAGATAGTGGTTACTTAAAATATTTACATGGCAAGAGGTAATTTATGAGGAATGTTGCTTATAAGAAGGGCCAGGAGTGAACACCATTTAGTGATATGATTAGGTTTAGTTGGATTGTTATTAGCTATATTGGTCCTCTGAATGATAACTGTACATTAGTATGTATGTATACCTTTAAGAAGCTTTCTAGGGGCTTGCACAAGTGCATAAATACTCAGCACATGTGAGCCTGACTGCCGTTTTGTAGTAACCTTTGAGATGTAAGCATGTATGTCTGCATAGTCTGTCAGTCAATCAGTTTGTTTATATTTTGTACTGCTGATGTGTTTCTCTGTAATAAAGCATTTAAACAAACTACCCCACCTGTTCATCTTCAATTGTAAATCAAGACAAGTGACATGGTGTCAGAATGGGATCCAGAAATCCGGAATCAGGACCAGAAGGCATTCAGTTATAGGTGAAGGAATATAGAGGAATGGATCATCCTCACTGCACATACAACTTGCAAAAAAGGTCAAAAACATATTTCAGGTATCAAAGCTTACTTAAATGATTTCTTATTCACAAAATATAAAACAAAGCACTCAGAACACTCTAAAGAAATTTCTAAGTAAACAAAATGTTCAAAACTGTGACATCTTGAAAAAATATTAGAATAACTACAGAGAATGGCTGAAATAAAGTCTGAATCACATAAAATTCATAAAATGAGGAAAACAGACACATTTTTTTCACTATGAGCTTCTTTTTCACATTAATTAAAGCTATTCAAGATATCCAAAGTATACAGAAAGTTTGCAAGTTTGTGTAGTATTACAGTACTGTTATGTCGCAAAATACAGCCATTTCAAATCATATTTTGCAAAGTACAGTATTTCAAAGATTTTTATTGTGCATTTGAATGTTCTTAAAAGTATTGGATGTGTGTACATGTTCATATACTATTACAAGGGCCATTTTTTCAGTGTGTTTGAGCAAGACTACAATATTTTCATACAAGCTGTATTTTCTTATAAAGATGCACATGCAAAGGCATTTATTCTGCTTAATTTAACTGGCTCAGAAGCCATAGAAAGAGAGCACTCATTTGTGTATGCACCTGCTATATTTGCAGGAGAGGGGGGAAAAACCATCATATAGTGGTACCGGTTGAGTCAAGGAAAGACCCAGAGCACTTAAAACATAAATTTAGAGAAATGTGTAACCCCCAAATGAACATTACAATGGAAATACACTTAATTTATACAAGAGATCAAAAGCCTGGTGAAACTTTTGCAACATATATAATAATGTGCAGATTTAGTTATTTAACGGATGAACTGATAAAAGACAGACTTGTGTGTGGTATTAAAGATTATGTTGTGAGAAAGATTTTGTTTTGTGACACTGCTTTAACTTTGAATAAGACCATTGAGATTTGTCAGATATGTGATTTCACAAAAAATCACACAAATATGCTTACAAATAAATGCATGCTTCCAGTATCTTCTAAAGCTAATGTTGATAGTATGCAGCATGTGGTAAAAAGAAACAGGTCCAAGAACATGGCAGCAACTGTAAGACATGCAACAGTCACTGGGAAACGTCATAGGTTTCTAGCAAATTCCAGAGTGTGTACAGTCTCAGTGAAGTACAAGGGTGAGTCAGAAAACTCAAAGAATGTTCCTCTACCCAGTTTCATTGCCATCTGTTGTAACTGTGGTGCAAATCATGAACCCAAAAGAAAAAAGTGCTTAGCTTTTGGTCAGCAATGTCACAAATGTAATACGTGGAATCATTTCAAAATGTTTTGTAAATCAAATAAGGGGCATTCTTTTATTAAAATGGAACATCCCAAGAGGCAAGCTGATAAATTAGAAACCTATAACCCTATTTTTTTTATGTTGATGGTGTGCCTGTGCTTAATGAAGCAGTCAATGCAGTAGATTTGTGGGCAAAGAATGTATTTTGCACTGTTCAGATGTTCAGATAAATGGAAGACACATAGAGCTCAACGTTGACACAGGTTCAAAGTGCAATGTTATGTCAGCAAAACATTTGCTAGAGTATGTGCTGGTGGGAAACTTGATTTGGCAAAGTGTGTGAAGCTTGTTGCTTATGGTGGTGAAGAAATTCAGACTAAAGATTCAGCAGTGCTTTCATGTTACTCCGCTGGGAACAGCTATGACTTGCAATTCTTTTGTGATCAAAAGGCACGTACAGTCATTATTACCCCTCAGAGACAGTTTGAAAATAGGACTACTTTCATTTAATAAGGAAGTCCACCATGTAAGCTTGAAAGACCACTGTTCCAGTTTTTTTCTACCTATGCTGATCTTTTCAAAGACAAACTAGGCAAACTACCAGTTGTGTACTCCATGAGTTACACCCAAAGGTCAGTCCAGTTGTCAGGCCAGCAGGACAGTTCCAGTAGCTATGCAGAACAGAGTCAAGGCTGAGCTAGATAAAATGGCGCGGCAAGGTGACATTTGTCCAGTTGGTTCTTCTACCACAAGTGAATGGGTATCTTCCATGATTGTTGTTCATAAGAAAAGCTCAGATGATATCTGAATAGGTATTGATCCATAAGATTTGAACAAAGCACTGAAAATATCTCATCATCCAATGTGTACAGTCAAAGAAGTCGCTGCTCAAATGCCACTGTTTTTTCTGTCTTGGATGCAAAGAGTTCATTTTGGCAAATTTTGCTTGACCATAAATCTTCCTTGCTAACCACATTCAGTACTCCTTTTAGCAGGCACAGATTTTTGAGAATGCCATTTGGGATAAATTCTGTCAGTGACTGGGGTAAATATTTTTCTGAGTATCCATGTGCTATTATAGTAGATGATATTCTGGTAGGAGGTAATGGTGAAACTGAGCATAAGAGAAACTTCAAGAAAGCTCTGAAAAGAACATGTGAAGTGAATCTTAAACTGAAGCTCAGAAGTGTAAATTCAGGCTATGAGAGGTTACTTAAGTTGGTCATTTATTTACCATTTCAGGCTTATGACCAGATCCTTCCAAGCAAACTGCTGTTCTCGAGATGCCAGCTCCAGACAATTTTCAAGCCTTACAACATTTTCTTGGCATGGTTAATTACCTAGGAAAGTTAATTCCAGACTTGAGCCAACTTAGAGAGCTGACACACAAAGATGAATCTTGATCATGGTTAAGGTGACACCAGAGAGCATTTGATGTCCTGAAGCAGAGAATTGCCAGTCCACCAACTCTCAGATACTATGATGTTCACAAACCAGTTACACTTTCTTGTGATGCTTTGAAGTTTGGTATTGGTGGAGTCATTCTTCAAGAGGGTAGACCAGTAGCCTATGCACCCAGAAATCTAACCCAAACTAAAATGCAGTATGTACAGATAGAGAAAGAACTTTTGGCAATTGTGCTTGCATGTTTGAAGTTCCATGACTATAATTATGTAGCAATATATAAAAACTCCAGACTGCTAAAGGCTGATCAACCAAACAAAAATATGCAGAAAACAAGCAGAGCTAGGCCACCACAGCAAAACATTTATTGACTAATAAAACAATAAATGGCATTAAAACAGCAAAGGCATAGAAACAGGGATAAGCACTTTCAACTCATAGAGCCTTCATTAGATCCTGCATTACTGCCAGTACCCCTCCCCTTTAAGGCAAAGAGTAGCCAGTTAAAATTCATCTAGGAAGTCTCTTCCCTTTCAAATACTGCATTACTGTCAGTGGTCCTCCCCTTTAAGGCAAAGAGTAGCCAGTTAAAATTCATCTAGGAAGTCTCTTCCCTTTCAAATACTGCATTACTGTCAGTGGTCCTCCCCTTTGAAGCAAAAAGCAGCCAATTAAAATTTAAATTATTTTTTTTTATCTAGGAAGTCTCCTCCCTTTCAACAGTGGCTTCAAAGGAATCATCCCATCCAATCCAGGGAGCCAATCAGCCTGAAAATCAGCAATCAACTGGCTGTCCGAAACTTGCGAGCCTGACTGTCATTTTGTAGTAAGGTGTTGAGATGAAAGCATGTATGTCTGTATAGTCTATCAATTAATCGGTTCATTTATATTTTGTACTGCTTATATCCATCCTGATGTATTTCTGTACAATAAAGCATTTAAACAAGCTACCCCATCTGTTTTTTTTTTCAATTGTAAACCAAGATGAGTGAAAAAATGAACATAGCACTTGTGTCTTTTATAGGGACTAACTGTTCTATGTTGAAGCCACACATAATTTTGAGGTTGTCCTTGGGTGTAAAGTTTTGAATTTTCTGTGGTGTTTATTTTACAAGTTTGGGTATTATAGGAGAGCATGGAACTTCTTGCTGTATTGACTTTAACTGCATTGGTAATCTATAACTGGGATGTGAAAAGTTAGAGGACTCATCAAGTAGGCTTGTGCTTTGTTTGATGAGCTATATTGTATTTTTGGCTCCTTTTTACAAAGTACACTGTTTCTCCTCTTGTTTTTTTTTGGTCCTGGTCAGGTTTGTAAATATGTAGTATATTAATAATTTATTAAAATAAATTAATTATCAAATGATTAAATATAATGATTCAAGATCATGCACTAGTGGATCAAAGACTGCTTTCTAATTAAAACTTCTCATATAAAGTACATATGGAACATGAAAAAAAGCCCTCGCGAGCAAGCTACTCAGGACGTAAATAAGGTAGGGTGAAGGGGTAGCTGCCATGGACACAAGGTGTTACGGGGTATGAGCAGCAGGTGTCAATGGTGCAGGAGTGCAATATTGGTATTCATATACAATGCATAAATAAAGACCATTGGAGCCATCTGAATTGTTATTTAGATGGTGGAAGGACAAGTGTTGTTACTATCAACAGTAAAGTAAGCTATGCACTGCCACTAAATGGACATATTGAATGAACTGATAAATTATGAACAACTAGTATCCATCTTTTTTGGGGGGGGAGAGTTATATGACAGACAATTGAAAACAAAAGTATATAAATACTTAACCATAATATTAATGCAGTACTATGGTTTAGTTATGTCATGTCATTTGTATAAAGTCAGTCACGGAGATAGTATGTGCATCAGTGTCTTTCCGTTGCTATCTAGTAATGTATACTTTTAAAAGATACATAAGGCTGTACTTTATTATACTTCTTTCCACTATGCTGTTATATATACAGCAACATCTTTTATTTAACACATACCGGTACCACTTGTGAGAGATGCACCTAGTTATCTAATCTCTCCATCCCACCCACTGCCAGTAAACATTATCGCAACAGCACTGCACTACATTACCACAGCACTAAAACACTACTACATATGCTAAAGTGCTAAAGTAGTAAAGAAATCCTTGCCTAAATCTCCTTAGTCTCCTAGACATCCTACTAGCTTACCTCAGTCATATACCACAAATACTAACATGACAACCAAGTCTACATCCACTCCTGCTGTTAATGGAAGGCAGCTATTCTGCAAGGCTGTATGCTTAAGGTCCCATAAGCCTGGAGCAATTACCAGAAATGTCTTAGTCAATGGTGACTCCATTGCAAGAAAAACACGCACAACTCTTACTAGGCTCACTTAGGATAGGGTGGTAGCTGCCGCTAAGGTGAAAGAATTAAGGATGTTACTAGGGTCCTTAGGTCCATACACTACCACACATACAGTTACAGTCTTGTATTTGGCCATGTGAGGGTAAATGATCTTAGATTTCCCACCCTGGAAGAAAAGCAGAAAGACATTGTTAAACTCTCTGCTCATGCCTTTAAAGAGAGCAGGGCTCTGGCATTCAGTAGCATTCTACCATCACCAAGAATCATTCCTAAATTCAAGGATAAAGTAAATGGCTTTAATAATTGGCTGGTACACTGCTGTCATTGCATTGGATGAAATGGTTAATGGACTCACCTGATTTGCAATGGATAGCCTGCATCTTTCATCCATTGTTTTTAGCATACTGGGTAAAACTTTTGCTAACCCCATAGTATCTTTTTTAGGCAGAGTTTACTTGATGGATATCTCAGCATAGCAAACTTCAATCTGGATAATATCAAGGTAGCACTACTGAATGACATAAGCCTACATGACAAAATGTATGCACTTGAGGCCTTTTAACCATGAAGAGGTCTACTTCAGAAGACAGAAAAAACAAAAGACTGAATCCAAAAAGACTGAAAATTCAAAATACTGAATGATGTAATTTGCCCTTTCTCTACTGTTTTGCAATATTGAAGTTGGTATATATAGTTAGCAGGGGGTGTGGGGGGCCGGGTTCATGTCAAACCAACGACATGTTAAAATAACGAAAGTCACTACAGCGAAACGAAACCATCGACAGTTGAAAACATCGACAGTACATGTATACGAAAGTACAGTGCTAACATGGGTCCTGCAAGGGGGAAGTAAAGGATATGATATGATACTGTACCCATATTACTTCCCCCTTGCAGGACCCATGTTAGCACTGTACTTTCGTATACATGTACTGTCAATGTTTTCAACTGTCAATGGTTTCTTTTCGCTGTAGTGACTTTCGTTATTTTAACATGTCATTGGTTTGACATGAACCCGGGGGGCCATAGCCCCCCACATGGGAGGTAAGGGTGGCTTGCCCCCTGCATTAAAAATGTGTTCAGTATTTTGAATTTTCAGTCTTTGGGGATTCGGTCTTTTAGTTTGACAGTCTTCTGAAGAAGACCACCTTGAAGATATTTCCATTTATGTAATTACAAAAATCCTGTTCCATTGTGATGAGATCACTCTCGGCAATACAGGGAACAATGTCCACCATGTATTTGTCTGCACCAACGGCCATGGGGGAGTAGTATTTATTCATAACACCATTGTTTGTCACCTGATTTCATATTAAACAATTCTGGAACTGGTTAAAGTGATAGTTACACTCAATAAAATTAATTATCTCATTATAGAAATTATAGCTCCCTATGAATAACCACATCAGAGCATGCAGAATACCGTAGCCAGTTAGAAAAGTTAGCAATCAAACCAAGTACCTTTCTTAAAGGTGACTTCAACTGTCTGCACCTAAACTAGTAGACAATTAGTGCCGATAACAAATCTGCTCAGAGATTTCTGCACCTTATAAATGCTAATACACTTGCCCAAACTGCCCCCCTCCCCATCAGAGGTGTTAATCTTCTTGATCTTGTCCTCATAGACATTTCCTCCAATAGCCCCACCCCACTTGTTACCCCTTCTTTAGTCAAATCTGACCATCTTATTGTGATTTTATTCCAAGAAAACTTGATTTATGGTCCCTAATAACTCATCTCCATTCAGGGATTACTCAAATCCAGGAATCTACTATTTATTAATGCTATTGATTATCACAAATGGTATAGCTCACCAGCAAACCTTGTAACTGAGGCTGCTGCCTACTGCTCTGAATTTTACACCCTCTTGGATAGATAGACTGAAGTATACACACCAGTCTGGAGTAAGTAGTATAGCAACTTTAACTCATTATAGCCTAGTGATTCCTGCAGGTGTTTCTGCAGTTACATCCTACTGACACTCCTAGGCATCTAATATAGTTATTATTTGCTTTAATAATTTCAGAACCATGCTAGATACAAGCTATTAAAAGATTTACCCTAGGATTCAATAAACTCTGTGTAGGCTTTGGAGCGCATGTGTTGGCATGGTGAGCAGCTGCGCTTAATGAATATTCATGCTGCGGCTCACTTTGAAACATAAGCAAGCAGGGTTTGTGGTGGCCAGGAAACTGTAAAGCAACATGGATAGCAAACTTAGTTGCAGCATAGCAAACTGAGTTAGCGGGATGGTGCGTAATGCCACAAGGACCACCAAGGTTTTTCATATATTAATGTATTATGTTGCAGAGACAGGGGTGGGCAGTGTATCAGGACATGACAGTGCATGTGTACACTCCAGCATACCCATCTAGTGAGATTGCGCAGAATGCCACATGGACCATCCGGGTTTTTAATGTATTAATGTATTATGTTGTGGGGACAGGATAGGACAGTATATCTGTACACTCCAGCATACTGGGCTAGTGGGATTGCTTGGAATGTTACACAGACTACCAGTGTTTTTCATATATTAATGTATTATGTTGCATGAAAAGGACAGGGCAGTGTATATAGTGTTGAGTATTGTGGAATCCCATTCAAGGCAGTCTGTAAAAGTTGTGTTGGTGATCTGTAAGGGGACATAGACTGCCATTTATACTAAACAGTCATGGGAAGTGTGTTTATTGAATAGAGATACGCAGATGAAATATAGTGATGAACAACAGGAAGGAGGACAGGTAAAACATTGTAATATACTGCACATATGTAAAAGGAAAACAGTTGCAGCAGGAACACTAATCACATCTCCACATGCCACAGTACGGACTGCACAATGACAAATCTATATGATGTGACTGTCACACAAGGTGGCATAGCAATGGAGGATGTCTATGTGATATAAACATCCAGACATGAACAATGGAGAGGATATGTATCGTGCATGTTAAATACAATTGGGGTTGTGTGCTTATTGTGAAGTTGTGCAAACTGTTGCTTCAGTATGCCTGTATTGTCAGCAGAGGCTTCCAACAAGTAGGACACAAATACAGGCTCATGGCCAACAGCAAAATCATCATGCACAATTATAAACAATATCAGAATAATACCACAAGTAATACCCATGTCTCTGACACAACATATGTGTTTCTGAGTGAGCATAGATGGTTCTGCACCAACATACTTGTACAACTATTAGGACATGTCAGTAATCTATGAGTGTAATCAAACACACTCTTCTGACGCTAACATATGCCGAAGGTGTGAATAAACACACTTGGCATTATGTTCACTATGGGCTAGTTGACTAGTGTGCATGGCAGAGATATATATGGCAAAAGCCACACTGTCACAAGTGTAAACCATACCATAAATGTCATTAAACAGCTATGTATGTCATGAGTGCATCACTGAAACAAATATAACACATGCATGTGATATTACACCTTGATAGGGGTTGCATGCCATCAGACAGTAAGGTTTATGAAACAAAACTAATACCTAGGTATGCACGAATAGATGTGTGACAACTCACAGTGACAAAGGTGGTACATTTTGGTTACACATAATTGGAAGATGTGTATGGGGGGACATGAGGAAGGGTGCATTGTACTCAGGTATTGGTGTGGTGAAGACTGTGAACTGTTAAGGTATTATGACCTGACATATGGATGTCCTGCACATACTCAGTAGTTGTGCTACATATAAGGGGGTACTCATCACCATGGACAAATGCTGGTAGACATTCCACATACCATATATCCCAAGACATAGGACACTTAACAACAGGCCTGCTGATAGGGTGTGACATCTACTTGATCCTTGGTTTGTGCATTTCTTTGCAAAATGAAACAAATCCCCACATTTTTTTCATCTCGTGTGTTGTTATGGCTGTGGCAGTAATCCTTGATGTGTGTTGATACTGTCCATATTATATCATAATCACAGTTGGAGTCAATGATTGTCCACAATCTGTAGTCCTCCAGATAGTTGTTGGGACACAAAATTTGTATATCATTCGTGACATCGGGATTTCAGTCATGAACAGGAAAGGAAATTTGTATATCATTCGTGACATCGGGATTTCAGTCATGAACAGGAAAGGGCCTAGCAGACAGCCCTAATATACACACTTGATCACTGGACATGAGATATAGGTCACTTCACACATTTCTACATATTTTGATGCCACGTATGTGATTCACTGTTCTAACCATTTGGTGATATACATGTTGATGGCCACATCTGTCATTGTGGAGTGAATACCTCAGTGTGGACTCCTGGTGACTATGTTGGCCCTTTCAAGTTCCACAGGATAATGCTCTCTGAGGACATCTGACAGATGTAAAAGACATAGATGTAGCATCAAAAACTCACACATGTCTGCTGCACACAGCCAGGATACTTCTACTGTCCATGTACAGACGGTCCAATATCACATGTTGGTCTACGTCACAGATCAGGTGATTCAGGATGTGTCTATACATGCATGAATTAGGTGCTGTCCTCAGCCTACTAAGATGGATGCATGTCGATCTACACCTTTCTATGGGAACATAGTCCATCTGGAGGGTGTGTTGAAGTGTGCATCATACCGTGTCAGGTAGGTGTATGTTATGAGTCGTGCAATAGGCTATCTGTGATGTTGTCACAGCCCATTGTTTCTGTGTGGTAGGCCTGCATGAAGGTAACACAGTGCATGCTGCCTATCTTTTTTCTGTCCTAGGGTTTGGACACAATCCCAATATGCAGGTATCATTAACAAACTCTACCAGCTGGAGATTAACACTTACATCACTAGATGGTAAACCAATGTCCTCACCGACAGACCACATACTGTGAAAGTTGGTGAATCAACCTCTGCCATTGCAGTTGTCAAAACTGGTACACCCCAAGAATTTGTGCTGGGCCCTATACTCTTTGGAATCTATTTCTCAACAGTCCAGGCTACAAAATATGACTTGTAGCTTACCAAGTTGACTGAGTCATGCATATTGGTTGCAATCACTGAGTGCACCAATGATGTGACTATTGTACAAGAGGAGTTAACAGACACAAATGATTGGGGCCAAAGCTACATGGTCTGTTAATAAATTCAGAATGTGTCAGGATTTGTGCCTTATGCAAAGTGGAATTTCATGGTAAATGCACCATTGACAACACTTCCCCCTATCCTGAAACCAGTGGTGCAAGAATTGGGAATGCATGTAGACAGCAATCTGAACTTTGACCAAGTGTTCACAATGGTGTGGAAAGGCCACGTCATGCACTTCAGAAGTTAGGCCACTGGGGGCAGAGCCCAGATGGCCAACTAAGAGCAATGAATTTTGAAAGGTCCAAAAACTAGTATAATAATATAGGAAAATTTTATTATTTTCAAGTTTAAAATGTCAGAAATCTATAGATAAACTTCTAAACTACATAAATATCAATTTTGGTGGAGATATGCAAAAATGTTCCTATCAAGTAACTTGGAGATATATTGAGTAACTGAATATGAACAACTCAAGATATTCTCATCCAGATGCTGGTTTAAAAAAGAACTGCAATTGATGACATCTACCTTACAGGAACTATCTTTGAAGAAGGATGGCTTTAAAAATTACTTAGAAAGACTCAAATTAAATTCTCAAAAACAGACTGATACTCTTAAGGAACTATTACAGCAACACCATACAAAAATAACAAATATAGAGACTTCTCTAAATGACATTGAAGGGAGACTCAAACAAGAAGAATTCCAAAAAGAATTTCTGCTTAAACAGAATACATGGCTGCTTAACAAAATAGATGACTTAGAAAACAGGGAAAGGAGAAACAACATAAGGATATTTGGTCTGCCTGAAAACACTGAAGGAGAAGACATTCTTAACAATCTGGATTCCTGAATTTTTAGACTTGAAAGAGGGGCTTTCATTTGGAAGTGAAAGGGCGCATAGAGCACTGAGGAAACCTGCTTCTAAATCAACAAATACTCCCAACTATATCCAGTTATAACATTTCTTTCATTTCTGGGCAAGGAACTAATATTAAAATCTGCTTGGAGAAAATCACCCTTAAAATACAGTCAAAACCTGATAAGTTTTGACAATGATTATTCTTCCAGAATGCTAGAACAAAGGAAAAAAGTCTGGCCAATAATGAAGCTGTTGAAACAAAACAACATTAAAGCACAGCTACCCTTTCCAGCCAAGATAAAAATAATTTTTGCCAATGAGATGAGAACCTTTAATGACTTAGAAGAAACTACTGTATTCATCAAGAATAACAATATAGTGTCTATCCCAGAAGAAATAGAATGGACGGTCCCTATTCGTAAAATAATAAAAGAAACAAATCATTGGACTGATGCTAGAAAGAAGAAACAAAAAACTGATTCCAAAATAGCTCTCCCTAAAAATAACTCTTACAACTACATCTCTCAAAGATTCAACTGATATAGCACATCACTTGTCATATGTTTTTATTAAAAAAGGAGGGGTTCATAAACAACTGAGAAACAGTAATTATTTATTCAGAATGTTTAAAGAGTCCAGTAATTCTTCACAAACAAAGGTAGGTCAAGATGGATTACTATTTATGTTAGATATAAGCAAAACAAAGCAACATATAATATAAACATATAAGTTTCTATTCCCCTACTTGAACTCAATGAATACTTATCTTATTCATTTTTGATTGTTTTTACTTATAATAATTTAAGTAATTAACTAACTAATTCAACAAGGTACCATTCATCAGAGTTCAGACTCAAATGTAACAAATTAACATCATATATATAATAGCAGTAACAGTAGACTGTTTTGAAAAAAAATGCTGTCATGGAGACTAATGCCTTCTTCAGTTAAAGTATGATTTAGAAATGTCAGGTATATCCTGGTTGAATAATAGTAGCAAGGTCTTAGTGCAAATGTCATAATTTTTCTGTCTAAATATAGTTAATATCAATTATGCAGGTATCACAGCTATGAGTGCTGTTTGATCAATCCTGATATGGTGTGTGTGGATGCAGCTATGTCTGGCAGCTAGTACAAATGTCATTATTATTCTGTCTAAGCATAGTTAATATCAATTACAGCAGGTATCATAGCTTCGAGAGCCATTTGATCAATCCTGATATGGTGTGTATGGATGCAGCCGTGTCTGGCAGCTAGTACAAATGTCATTATTATTCTGTCTAAACATAGTTAATATCAATTATGGCAGGTATTATAGCTTTGAGTGCTGTTTGAGTAAGCCTGACATGGTGTGTGTGGATGCAGATGTGTCTGGCAGCTGTTGTATGTTGCTGTTTTCATCTCTGGGAAGCTGTGGGTTGTAGCTTGTGATGGAGGTTTACTGATGCTTGTGTATTAGGAAGAGACATTTGGTGTTTTAGCCTGGATCCAGGGGAGGGGGTGGCTAAAACTGTGATTTGGGATATTTTGGCAGAGAATAGTTTGCTTATACATCTGCAAAGTGAGAGGTGGGAAGGCTGGAAGAATGTGTTATCTGTTGTTGTAGCGGCTTGTTGGGAGTTTTTTTTTTTTTTTTTTTTTTTTTTTTTTATCTGTTTGCTCTCCGTTCTTTCCTGGCTGCTGCCTTGCTGAACGGGAGGGAATTTAGACTTGAAGTTGCAGTGAAGTGAAGCTTTGCTTTAGGTGCATCGCAAGCCTCTGGTATGTAGTACAGAGACACACTAACAGAAACAGATGCTCCCAGGTTGTTATGGTTTTGGAGATAGAGTGATGATAATGCTTAATGGCTCTGAGGAGCCTCCAAGATGATTCTCAGCAATGTTTTTGGTTTAAAAAAAATATATATATATATATATATATATATATATATATATATATATATATATATATATAAAATAAAAGGGCTGTTTTAAACCACATGTACACATATTGATAGTCTCCCAACACTTTGTTTAGCTCATTAAATTGATTCTTGATAAAAAATAAATAAATAAATAAATTAAAAAGCATAATTTTATATTTAAAATGTATTTTGGTTCAAACACATTAAGGACTTACATAAGAGTGGAAGTCTGAGTTATTGTAAAAGACTAAGATAACGTTGTCTTGTGCAGAACTCTTTGCAGTGGTCGAGGATGTGAGCTTGTTTGGATGTGTTGGGCATATGGGGATAGCTGATTCTAGGGGTGTTTGAGGTTGCCGGGAAGTGTAAAAGAGTCATCAGATTTCCTTCATGGAAATATCTGTGGAAATGGAAGGAGTATTGAGTGGTAACATGGAACAGGACAAATATTGGTTTGGATATTTTAAGAACAACCTGAAAACACACCGCATGAACTAATGAATGGTATTCTGGAAAAACTGGGTGGGTATTGTTGCCCATGCTTGAAGTACTGATATGTGTATATGTAAGGATGGAAATATACTTATAACAAATAAGAAACTACAAGGGTGTCATAATTTAAAGTCTATGGGCTGTATAAACATGCTCGGAAGGAGCTAAGAATAATAATAAGCATTACAGCTTGTGGTCTCTCAAATAACTAAGCAACAGCCAAAAAAAAACACAATAGTTATGTAATGTATGATTTTAGTGATTCTAGACATAAAATATATAATCATCATATAAGATGAAGTCTGCTAAATTTAGATATTAAAGACAGGATTTAATAACATGGGCTTGTGTATAATAACACTACTATCTTAACTTGTCATAAATGACATACACTACACTGAACATCAAGGGGAAGGAAGCATGATGATTTTCTTATATAAGTAAATATGAATAACAAGTCATATAATTCCTTTAACTTGAATTGCAGTTTTTGTATCCCATTTTGACCATATATAATGCTTATGTGGTTACCAAGGTAACTAATGTTTATACGTGACATCAAACTGACAAAGTTGTTCAACAGAAACAATAGAAGTCTGAACTTGAAATGTCACAGAATGTAACAATCATATTCTGAGCAAATAGTATTATATTGACAATAGACACTCAGTTTAATAACAGGGGCTTGTGTATAATAACACTACTGTTTTAACTTGTCATAAATGGCATACACTGTATTGAACATCAAGGGGAAGAATGATGATTTTCTCATATAAGTAAATGTGCATAACAAGTCATATAATTGCTTTAATTTGAATTGTGGTTTTGTAACCCATCTTGACCATACATAATACTTAAGCTGTTACCAGGGTAACTAATGTTTTATACATGACATCTAACTGACAAAATTGTTCAAGAGAAACAATAGAAGCCAGAACTAGGAATGTCACAGAATGTAACAATCACATTCTGAATAAATAGTATTAAATTGACAATAATCACTCAGTTTAACCTTTGCTGATTATAAAAAATAGAATGTTGCCATTTAAATCTAAAAACTTTTAGTATATGCCATAAAATGGCAATTTATGAATATGGAAAGGGAACTTGTAATCCTTAATCACAATAAGTGAATTTGTTGTTTTTAACCTATAATTTAACTCATTTTGTAATAAGAAATGACAGATATGAAAATCCTTAGTTGTAGGAAATGGGGGGAAGAGAGATGCACTGATAATTAAAATGCACTAACTTTCATCAATGTTCACATAAAACAAACCTGATGCTTTAAGTAAGTTAGCAACAAACAAAGTGATTACTTAAATGCTGGCAAACAATGACATATAACTTCTGATATATCCAGTAAAATACATTGTATTATAAACATTAGGTATAAATATTATTACTATCTATTTATATTAATTAATACATTTTGAAATACTTCATCAATAAGGGTGAATATGTTAACTGTGTGCTATAATATTTTACTGAAGTTTTATATATGATACATCCTACTTTACTATGATTCAATTGCTTGTCATCTATCTTTCATGTAAATATTAATTGCTTATACAATAATTAGACCTTATATTGTATTAGAATTCTGTCTAATCTACAATAGTACTATATCTGTTCAAAATAATATAAATACTGCTTATTCCTATTACAAATATTCTCCATATGATAATTCAAATTATGGAGTTTAGATGTTCTTGATTGTCAAGGTATGAGTGATAATCTGATGGACTTAGGTTTATCCATCAGATTAGGAAGGATTTTGATCTTAGTTTTGTTAACATTTATTAATTTAAATTTGTTATTTCACAAAAACATTTTTAGTATGCCTGACCAAAACATTACTTTATTGGCAATCACTCAAACTATGAAACATAATTTCCTTTAAAAGTTCAAGCATATACTTTATAGTTATCAGAGGAAAATGTTTAATAGTCACAATAAAACAAAAAATACATAGTCTAAATAACTTAAGAAGTATTTAATTGTATTATCTTTAGATACCAATGGCTTAAACAATCCTAGCAAGAGATCAAATCTACTGAAATATTTAAAACTGAACAAAGCACAAATTGTCTTCCTTCAGAAATTCATTTAAATTACAATTACAAATGGAATCTTAAGGAATATATAATATTGGCACAATTCACTTATAAAGACAAAAGGGGTAACATTTTTATGGAAAACAAATGTGATTAACCCAGAAATCATTTATAAGTATGAAGATAAAGATGGCATTATGGCATTAGCAATAGTTAAATATAATAACAGAATATGGACCCTAGCCAATCTATACTGGTTCCCAAGTATTGGAACAGGAACTGTTAAAAAACTGGATTTAATTTCCAATAATTATAAAGGCAACGTAATATTAGGAGGAGATTTTAACTCTATATTTAATGTTTCTGAAACCACAAATAAAAGACTGCTGTGTACATCTGCTGTATCAAAAGCTTTAAACAAGTGGGTAGAATAATTTCATCTTGTAGATACTTTCAAATTTAAAGAAGATAAATATTTGTTGTTTCCCAGCAAGATCACAGATTTGGTACCCAAACTAGAATAAATAAAATATTTGCTGCCCTTGACTTGCACTTTAAAATCATTAATTTCTCAATCACTCCCTGCCCCCTTTCAGAATACAATTCATTGATACTAAAACTTCAAAATGGGTGCAAACATTAATCTTTAACTCCAGAATTCCAGCATATATAACTAAAATTAAAGAGTTCAAACCCTGATTATTATCTGAACTACAGTTCTTCTTAGATATTAATTGCACCACAGAGATAAATAAAATAATGATATGGGACTCATTAAAAGCTTACATATATGTTAAAACCCTAACTTGGTGTAAAAAATCAGAGAATGGGATTCTGAATTATTAGATCTACAATCCAAACTTTTGTCAGTAAAAGCTGAAAAAAAATCATAATCATTCGGAGATGAAAAAGAAAGTAAAAGTATTAAACAATAAATACAACAAAATTCTAACACATAAAACTAGTTTAGTTTTAGAAAAACTAAAAATTAATACCTTGGCCACTTCTCCCAAATATCTACATAATTTATCAAAATACAATCAAAAGTTAATAACATTAAAAGTATCTTCAATGAAAAGAAAGGGAAAATGTCTCAGATGTAGGTAACATTCTTGATGCCTATAGAAATCATTATATGGAACATTTCCAAAAAGAAAATGTGTGTGTGTATATATATATATATATATATATCAATTAAATCTAGACGAAAAATGTTCTAATATAAAAAACAGAAAAATTAAAAATAGATCTGCAAGCACCCATATACTACAAAAAAAATACAGATACAATAAAAGAGGGTAAAAATAATAAAGCTCCAGGTATAGATGGCATAATTATGGAAATATATAAACTTTTTCCTTCAAAGATACTATCCCTCTTCCATAAAACTCTATTAGAAATTTAGTCACAATCTTTAATACCACCCTCTTGGAGATATTCCTTAATCACACTTATCCTAAAGGAAAACAAATCCCCAAACCTCTGTACCTAATATAGACCTATATCATTATTAAATAATGACTATAAGGTATTTTTGACAATATTAATTAACAGAATGAAAATACCACTATCCAAAACAACAGGCCGTTTTCAGTGGAGACCCGGGGAGAAAAGCTCCATAGTACAAAGTATAAACTACATAATTCAGACTACATAGTACAAAGTAAAAGCTAGATAAATAATGATCAAACTGGATTTATATATCATAGACACACACGTGACAATATTAAAATGATAATTTCTCTTATAGATTATGTTAATAAAGAAAATAAAGAAACACTCATAATTGGCTTAGATATAGAGAAAGCCTTTGATTCCCTAAATTGGGACTATTTATTCAAAATTCCATTTGAATTTCCTGCATCCTTTGTTAATATCCTAAAGAATATATATATATATATATATATATATATATATATATATATATATATATATATATATATATATATATATATACATACATACACACATAATTTAGTGTATGTTAAGTTAGTTCCTTTTAGCTCTGAATCTATACATATAACAAAAGGCACTAAACAAGGATGTCCCATGTCACTGATTCTATTTGCTCTGGCTATTGAAATATTAGCAGATTCAATTCATAACATTATAAAAATCAAAGAAATAGATGTTTATGAACAATACAATTCTAAAGTAATGCTATTTGCTGATGACATATTACTAGTATTATCTAATACAAAAGAGACATTAGAAGAATTAGATATATTAATCAACAAATTTTACATGACTTCAGGACTCCATTTCAATAAATCAAAATCAAATTTTTTATTCTTAAATTAAAAAAAGAACTGCAGACTAAGGGGGATCACATCATACATCATAGGGAAACAAAAATCTACATTAAAATATCTAGGAATTGAGTTATGCAAGGATAATAATGAATTAGTCTAATAAAACTACAATAACATCATCAATACAATTAAAATCTCTGTGGAAAAATGGAACAAAATAATATAAACATTTGAAGATAGACTACAGTCAAAAAAATGGTTTTATTGCCCAAGATCCTATATATAGCCTTGGAAATACAACTGTTACCAGAAAGAAATATACTTAAAGAAATAAATTCATGCCTAATAAAATTGTTATGGTTTCCCAAAAGAAGCAGAATAGCTTTAATGCATCATATCAGACCAGAGAAACAGGAAGGAGTAAACTTTCCTGATATAGAAACATATATAAAAACATCAAAATCTAAAACAATCTCAGACTGGATAAGTCCAAACTACTCTGCAAATTGGAAAGAATTGTTAACTATAATATCAATAAATTAATTTGATTTACAAAAAAAATTCAAATAACAGATAAAAACAATTTCCCATGGCACTTATGTATTAGTATGCAATATAACATAACTAAACCCATTAAAACTCATATGATTAATTATTACATTGACTCATTTAGACAAATTATTAATGCAAATATAGATTTAAAAATCTGGTTTGATCTTTTAACACCATTTATATTCACAAAGAACTTTCCACAAAAAATATATAGAAAAATTATTCATTCTTGGGAACAGAAAGGATTTGTTTGTTGGCTCCAATGTATCAAAGAACTAAAAGTTTTAGATGTGCAAGTAATAAAAACAACATACAAAGTTCCACAACAGGACTGTCTAACTTTACAGAGTATTCTGTCATATTCGCAAGATTTAAGTAGAATAATTAATAATTCTTCATTTAAAGAAATACCTAACTTTATGAAATACATATATGAAATTATATATAATGACTTTGACATGGGAAACAGTATTTTAAAATTTTACAAAATATTGATAAACTATAAAACAACACCCAAAACCTCATATTGGAAATATATAACAAAAGGACACTCAATACCGTTAAATGAAGATATTAAAGCAGATATCTTATTATCGATAAAATATACATCCTTTACACAATACTGGAAAGTTTTTAATTGGAAATGCTTGCACAGAGCATTCTTTTCAAAACAGGTTTATTGTTTTAACATACAAGAGAAATATCATAACAATTTTATACAAGTAATTAAAAATAGATATGATTATAACATTCAAGAAAACAACTAAAGTATTTACAAAGACATCCACTACAATCAGATCAATTAATTAAACTAAAATACCATGCTATTGAAATTAGGATTTTTTTTAACAAATTTTGTAAATTATCCCATACAATATAATAAGATGTTTTTCTAGTTGTTCTTGACCTAATTGTGTTTATTTCCATATGGCACACTATATTCATAACATTTTTAAATTAATTGAACAAAGGAGGTGTATCTGAAATCCAATTTCTGGTTATTATTTTCCTAGCCACTGCTAGAATAGACCATAACAAGGGAAGCTTAACCTTTTTAACACTTTGAGGTACAGGTGTGTTGAATAATATAAGAGATTTAGAAATAATGAAATTATCTGTAAAAAGAGCCTGCAAAAATTCATTAATTGACTTCCAGTATTCTTTCAATTTTATACAGTCATAAAACATATGAGCCCAGTCAGCATTAATTTCTACATTACATCTCTTACATAGATTATGTTTATTATTTATTTTATTCATCATCAAAGGTGTATAAAAAGATCTATGTAAAAATTTCCATGTATAAAGTCTCCAGACAATGGGAGACGTAGTTCTACAGGCAGATTCCAATATATATTGTTTATCTTGTTGATTCGGTGGGTCCCCATTAATAGAAGTGAAATAATTCCAGTATTTATCTACACTGTAAAAAGTTTCTTGTCTGATAATTTTATGTATGTATGAAAGTTTACCTTTATCAGAAACTTTATGTTGTAAATTTAATATCAAGTAATCAATCAGTGTTGGAATAGATTCTTTAACTGTTATAGACATTAGATCTATTTTATTAATGAGATGTTGTCTAAAGGTCTGAACCTCTAACCAGCAAGTTTCTCTTAGATCAAATTCTTGTTTTAAGAAATCTAGATTTTTAACTTTATTATCAGATATCAACTGATACCAGTACTTTAGATCATTATCTATAGCTAAATTAGTTCCTTCAGAAGTAGAAGACAAAAGCATACCCTGAGTATACATTATAGGGAATATAATAAAATTCCATTCCCTATACTTAGGGTGCATGAATATAAAGTTACAATAGCTAATAATAATATTTAATGGGTAACAAACCATATGTTTAGGTGTAATAGGTGAAGTACAAAATTCCTTTAGTAACCATAACATGGAGTTATTTACAATCATATTTTTATGTGTTAAGGAGATTTTCATGAAGTGCATACTAATTAGCTCCCAATAATCTTTCCATTTTACGACATATGACTGATCTATTAATAAAGTAATAACTTTTACATAGAAGAGATAGTATATATATAAAGTCTGGAAAAGAAATACCCCCTTGAGACCAGCTATTAGTATGTTTCTTTAATGCAATCCTAGGTCTATTAGGTGCCCATAGGAAATTTAACATTAGTGTATTCAGTTTCTTGATAATTATTTTTGTAGGTGGAAGTATTATTGATTGTATTAAGTATAAAATCTTGGGGAATATTATCATTTTAATAATTGTAAGTCTCTCCTCCATAGTAAAAAACATATTATTCCAGGTATTAAAAAGATTTTGTATATGAAGAAAACAGGTGTTATAATTATTATATATAATAGATTTAATATCTTTAGATAGTATTATACCTAAATAAGTTATCTGACCTGAATTGGGTACATATTTAGTAAAATCACTAATGAGAATATTTTTTCGTGTATATATAGGTAGTATTTTAGTTTTTTCTTCATTGAATATTAAACCAGAAATACTTTTAAAATTCATCATTTTATCAAATAGAGACTGCATAGAAGAATTAGATCCTGCTGATGTAATTAGAACATCATCTGCAAAAAGTTGAATTTTGGATGTTGTATTTTCATCTATTTCAAAACCCTCTATGTCAGTACTGTTTCTGATCAAATTAGCCCAAGGCTCCATTACTAAAGTGAATAATAGTGGAGAAAGTGGACATCCTTGTTTTGTACCTTTAAAATGGGTATTTTTGTGAAACATATGTTCCTACCTTAATATAAGCCAATGTTCCTTTGTATAAATGCTCAATTAGATTTACAAATGCATCTGAGAAGTTTGTGCACTTCAGTAAGGTAAACAGATAGTCCCAACTTACTGAATCAAATGCTGAACTTATATCAAGACTAATAAGTGTTAAATCTTTCTTTTTCCTGTTTGCAAAATCAATTAATGTTAAAGTTCTTATTATATTATCAAAAGTATTTCTATTTACAATGAAGCCTGTCTGATCTATATCTATAATGTCGAGGATGATTGTCTTTAATCTATCAGCAAATATACTCATAAACATTTTATAATCAACATTAAGTAATGAGATGGGCCGATATGAAGTACATCTAGTTGGATCTTTATTAGGTTTTAAAATTGGTGAAATAAATGTATATTGCCAAGATGGGGGGGTTATTAACTCAGTTTGGGCCAAAATAAAAATCTTATGTATTAATGAATATGTACTTTTAGAAAGGATTTTATATATCTCTGGTATAATACCATCATTACCCGGTGCTTTGTTTGATTTAAGCTTGTTTATTTGTGTAATAACCTCTGTATATGAAATACTTTTGTCCAATAGTTTAATCTGTTGTTTATTAAGCTTTTTATTCATGTTTGTGGTTATAAACTCCTTTATTTTATCTTTAGGTTCCATGTTAATGTTATTATGGTTAATTTTGTGAAAGGATTTCTAAATTCATCTAGTATTTCTGGTATACTAGAAACATTCTTCTTTTCCTTAGAGAAAAGATTTCTTTGATATGGTTTTGTTTATTCAACCTTTTGTTTTATTTTTAAGTCTATGTAAGTATTTGGGGCTTATTGAATAAGACAAAAACTTGTATTTCTCTAAAGTTATTTTAACTTTATGAGTTAAAATTTCTTTGTATTTCTCATTTAGTTTGTTTATTTTTTCAATAACTTTCTTGTCCATAATATTTTCTTTATTATTATGTTTATAAGAGTCTAGTTTACTTTGAATATCTAACAATTCCTTATCCCAAGATTTCCTTTTATTATTATACCATCTGATACTTTGTCCATATAGATATGATTTTAAGGCATCCCAAACATAGACAATGGAGACTTCAGGAGCATTATTTATGTCTAAAAAATGTTTTACTTCTGAAAGTATATATTCTTATAGTCTTTTAGTTGAGTTAAGTATGCTGGTATCCTTTTGATCTGAACATTATGAGTATTTTTTATCATGAATTCAAAAACAATTGAATTATGATCAGATATAGGACATGAAATGATTTTGGAATTAATTAAATCTGTTACCATCTGGTTAGAAATAAAGACCCTATCTATTTTTGAATAAGTTTTGTATCTGTTAGAAAAAAAGGTGTAGGGTGATGATTTTGAATCTATCTGATTATTAATATCATTCAAATGATAAGAATTAGCAAAATCATTTAAATGTTTTGCATTAGATGTAATTCTTCTTTTTCCTATAGTGGTAGTATTACTTTCATGTAGTATACAATTAAAGTCACCAGCTAAAATAATATCTCCTATAGAGAATGATATGATCTTATCAAGATGATGTTTCACTGTATTAATACCAGTTCCAGGTATCCAATATACATTAATTAAAGTGTAAGTCTTCCCATTAATTTGTATTGTAGCCATACAAAACATTCCTTTGTCATCCTGATAAGACTTAATGGTTTTAGGAATGGGCATACTTTTATTCCATAAAATAGCCACTCCTCTTTTTTTCTGAGTGTGCTCTGAACTAACCAATACTGTATATTTGTTTGTGGCTAGTTTATCAATACCTTTTTTCAAGAGATGGGTTTCTTGCAGGAAGACTAAGTTGGCCTTATGTAAATTAATGTATCTTATTAGGCTTGCCGTTTTACACGGATTATTCAATCCATTAATGTTTAAAGAAATTCCTTTTAAAGATGTCATTTGGCATTTTTAAAACTTAAGAATCTTATGATCAAAATAACAAATAACAACATAAGTAATGTTACATCTCCTCCTTTAGGTGTACCTTTAAATATAGCTGTATTTATTGAAACTCTTATGGGATTTTGTATAGGATTCAATTTTGTTTGTAGTGACAATGAGTGTACAAAATATATTGTGGATGTCAAAACTATATACATATAACAATGAACAAGTGAAAATAATGTAAGGATTAAACCTTGCATCGAGCCTGAGTTAAAAACTCCAACTTAGAGTAGTATTTACCACTCAAGTTAACCCCTACCCTAAGCAGCAGTACCTCAGCTACCACCTTATCAATTTAATACTGGTTATATTTAACTTAAATTAACAGCTTTCAATTCAATTATCTAGCAAGACAAGACTACACATTTGATAAAACAGCATCATATAAACTAAAATAAACTTTTTTTTAAAAAACTATTCATACTACTATATACATCTATGTAATATAATACACTTGTATTCAAATAGCATTCAAATAATCTTGATATTAGGAACCAATAGGAGAGAGAGAGAAATAAAAGACGTGAAAGAGGAGAGAGAGTGAAAGAAAGAGAGAGAGAGAAAAAAAGGAAGGCATATTTACATATTAATTTATTCAAAGTATGTAAAAATAAGTTCTAACATTCATTTAAATCAAAAACTTTGGCTAATATGGTTCAGACATTACATATATTAAGATGCATCTATTTTCTGTCATGTAAATGCAGTCAACAGCTTCCAAAAAAAAAACTTGAATTGTTTGTATATGAGCATTTTACTCATACTCATTATTGTGAATAGAATAAAATATTATATTTATAGAAATTGTTATAAATCATACTGCATAGTTATGCAAATTCTCAGAAACACTTGCATTATTGTAAAAAAAGCCATCTGTATTTTGTATGTCTATACTACTGCTTTAAAATATATCACATGACAATTTCTTCCAGAATAGAGTTATAAAGTTATTTATGCTTGTCAATCAGATGAATTAAATGAGTTATAGTAATGTATATGTTTGGAACATAAGTTTTTAACACAGATTAGTATGCTGCAGTCAAGTAGATTTTCAAAAACACTTGAATAAATGTTTCATTTTCTATGCCTTCTAAAATAAGACATTTACTTACTACAAGAAACTGCATCATTTAAAATCATTATAACTGACATATTTTATGAATTATAACACAGATATTTAAGTAATTATATAAAATAACTCACATTTAAATGTTAAAGAGTTCATTTTCCTTCACATAGTCACATTTGCATCAGTTCTACTTCCTGGTAGAGTATTCTTCCTGAATCTGCGATGTGTCAGTGTGATATCTGGGTCAAAGGTCAAATTGACTGCTTTCAGCTTCTCTGTGAGAATTCTGAGAGTTGAAGCTTTTAAAACAACTCGAGGACACTGTTCATGAGGTAGCCCACATCCCAGATTGTCTCCTTAACATTTTGGCGGAAACTTGTTAAGAACTAGTGACAAACATTCATTTAGCAGTGTAAATGCATCTAAACATGACAAAACCT
The DNA here is from genome assembly GCF_019279795.1 of Protopterus annectens. Taxonomy (NCBI): domain Eukaryota; kingdom Metazoa; phylum Chordata; order Ceratodontiformes; family Protopteridae; genus Protopterus; species Protopterus annectens. The sequence goes on along the minus strand of NC_056734.1, from coordinate 222,067,509 downwards.
TCACGATGTATTTTACAGGTTATTACAGCCTCTATGTAAGTGGAATTAAGCCCAAAGTTATTAATAAGTAATAAAACTCAATATTTTTGTCCCAACTCAATTTTTATGCAAATCTTATTATTTACTGTGTCTATATGATCAAAAGCATTTCTATATATTAATATGAAAAAAAAAATAAAGAGAAAGAATAAAGAAAAGAAAAAGAGAGTAGAAAATAAAAGTGTAAAGCAGAAATAAAAAAAATGTAAGAGAAAGCTATAAGAAGTATATACAATGGAATATTACTTACTGTTTAGATTAATAGAGTTAAAAATAAAACCTATTATTTACTATTATTTAGTTCTAATTATTATTAGTTAAAGCATGACAGATTATTTACAAACAAGCATAAGCAGTATAATCAAGAAAGTATAATTAGGAATAGCATTTGAAGAACATATAAACTTTTTACAAGGAATAAATATGTTATTATTCCATTTATCATATTTTCATTACTCTTCTCTCCCTGCCCTCCCCCACCCTTTACCCACTACATAATCTAAATAGAATATCATTGTTTAAACAAAGAAAAGAAGAAAAGGAGAAAAAAAAGAAAAAAAATGTATCAAATTACTGACCTTACTTCTCTTTTTCAGAAAGAGAAACAAATTGAATAATAGCTTGTTATTAGTTCCTCAGATATTTTGACTGGTTATGAAACAAAACATTTATTTGCACACAGAGAATAACTTTGATTAAATCTTTTTCAGAATATTTGTGGCTTTCTGGAAATGCAGGAACTATATTTAAAAAGATTAATAATGAAATAAAATGATGAGAGAAAAAAAAGAAAACAAACATAGAACAAATCATTTGTTTTTTAGTCTCTTCTTCTTCTCTGAAGTCTTCCATGAAGTTTCAGTTGCCAGTCTCTTTAATGAAGGACTAGCCCATTCCATTTCCTCTATTTTATCCAAAATCTTATTTTTTTGATAAACAGTAAAGCAGAGTCTAAGTCATCAAAAATTTTAGGACCATCAGGAAGGAAGATTTTTAGCTTGGCAGGAAACAGAAGGTATGTTTTAAACTGTGCTTTTTAAGCTCCCTTATTAGTGGCAGAAAAACTTTTCTTTTAGCTATTACCAAGGAAGAATAGTCATTGTCAAAACGCACAGTTGTCTCATTAATCTTAACAGGAGCTTTAGCCCAAGCAGATTTAAGAACCATCTCTTTATCAAAAGATGATAGAAATCTAACTATAACTGATCTAGGATAGTTTTTGTTAGAGTTAGTATTAGCTATAGATCTATGTGCTCTTCGATACCAAAAGAGAATGCTTCTGGTAAGTCTAAAGTTTTAGGAGCCATGTTGTTAAAAAGAAGTAATATTGTTACCTTCAATATTTTCTGGCAGTCCAAAATCCTAATGTTATTGCGCCTAGATCTATTTTCCAGGTCATCCAGCTTTGTTTGTAAATGTGTATTTTGTTTCAGCAGAAACTCAATGTTGATTTCCTCTTCTTGGATTCTGTTTTCCATGTCATTCACAGCTTCTTCTATGCCTGTCATCTAGATCTTCTGTTGTTGCAGGTCTATATGTAACAAGTCTATTTGTTTTGTAGTTTTTTCTATGAAGGTATCAATTTTAGTATCCATTTTATCCATCTTAGCAGTAAGTTGCTGGATTATAGTTATCAGAGACTGAAGTTCTTTCTTGATGCTGGAGTCTTGAGAATTTGTCTTACTGGAACTCATTTCAGACTGATAAACTGACAGGAAAATTTTCCAAAGTGATTTCTGACAGGAATATTTTTAAAATGTCCTTTCTTTTTTTTTTATATAGTTCAAGAACTATATAAAACAAACATATTTAGAAAGAAAATTACTTCAAAAATTATTTTTTTAAGTAATTAATTCCTATCAGTGTAATGAAATTGGTGGAGCTGAAGAAATCTGCTGCTATCCTGTGTTCATCCTTGGCCATGCCCCTTCTGCACAGAGCATTCTTAACCACAGATAGAATCAGTAAAATTAGTTATTCAATAAAAGGAATATGTTGGAGATGTGAGCAAGTACACAATGTAGACTGGAACCACATTTTCTTTGATTGTGTTAAAATTAAGCCATTTTGGAATGGTATTAATAACTTTTTACAAGCTTTATTTAATGAATCATTTTATTTAAATAAAGCTGTTGTATTCTTAAATGTGAACAAAGGTCCTAATTTGAATAGGTCAAACATGTATCTCCTATGGACTATACTTGTAATTTCAAGGAAGTGTATAACAAGAAGATGGAATACAAATACAGCACCAACTTTGGAAGACTTATACAGCCTGCTGGAGACCACAGCATTATTGGAAATTAAAATTAAAGAACTAAGAATTTATCCAAAACCATTTATCAAGAACACTTGGGGAAAAGTCTTATCATTGATTGACACTATACAATAATTGATCAGACACTCTGATAATAGATTGGACATACTTCTAAAGTAACTGTATACATTAAGATCTGTTATAGTGTCAATGTAATGTAAATAGTGTACATAGTTATTTAAGATGTTATGTATAAATACAATGGAATTCATTTGAATGTATTTGAAAAATAAAACAAACATTTGAAAAAAAAAAAAAAAAAAGAAGTCAGGACATTGTATCTAGATCTGAGGAGGATATAACAGCACTGTACTCCAACCCCATCTGAACACTAATACAGTATAATGCTTCCTTTTGCATGTGCCTCACCAGACATCTGCAGCAGCTGGACAGACCACAAGGGTTTCATAGTATGAAAATACAGGTACTACAAACCATGACATACATGGATATACTGAAAGCCATGTTCCTGAAATCCGTATTGGAAAAGATGAGGTGACTTATGCCTGGACTACAGTATATCTCTGACCCTGCCTTAATACACAGACTACAGATCACGTTACTTTATGTGAGCGCCACAGTGCAGACCCAACTTGGAGTGTCTCAGACAACACTTTATAGATGATGATATTAGCAGTGTCTGTTGATGAGAATAGAAAAGTTTCCCACATGCTGGTGTAAAATACTCTCTGCAGTGTCAAGCAAAAGCTCTCACACACACACACACACACACACACACACACACACACACACACACACACACACACACAGTTGACTGCATTGAAAACAGAACTCCTACATATCTAAGTACACAGACTACAGAACACAGTATTTTGTGCAAGTGCACTGGTACAAACCTGACTTTTACATAGTTGCAGGTCAGCTTATAGTGTATGACATTAGCAGTGCATGTTGGACAGAAGAAGTTGGGAGGCCTGAATGAAATGGATCTGTAGGCATGCCCATGTATCAAAATACTGTCAATTCATGGGATTGGAGCAGTAACTGCAGCATAAACATTTCTGCTCTTCTGCCTAGACACACGCACAAACAGTTGACTGTAGTGAGAACAGAATCTTACCTATCTAAATACACAGACTGCAGAACCCAGTATGTTATGCAAGCACCATGGTACAAGTCTGACATTTCCACGACTGCAGGTGAACTTATAGTAGATGACATCAGCAGGCACTGTGGAAAACAAAATGTTGGGAGACCTGCATAGGCTCATAGCTTCATATATACATAGAAGGCTACTAGTCTAATAGCCTATGGTGTTTAGAAGCCTAGCTGTGTAAAAACACAAGTACCCTTACTGAGCATAGTTTGATGGTCATTGTTAGCACAGCGATTTTGTGAGCAGCACCAACTGTCTCTGTCCATGAGGGACATGGGTGCCACCCCAGAGGTGACTTTATAATTATGCAACCAGTAGTCAAGGTTGCACTTGAACAGGGTCATTGAGGAGCACTGATTCACATGGATTGGGAGCCTACTATAGAGGAGTGTGAATCACTGTGGGATATATATGTCTTCCCAGCATGTTCTGTTTATGTCACAGGCTTGATTGAGAACCCTTGGCCAAGTTATCCTTGTCCCAATTGATTTGCAGATGTGCAGCATTTCCAGTACAACAAGATCTGAGACTGCTCTGTAGGGCAGGCATAGGTCACCTCTCAGCAGCCTGCATAATACTGAGTACATTGACAGGTCTTTCAGTCTTTCCATGTATGGCATGTTTGGAGGCCCTGGAGTCTCCCAGGCACAACCCTGTGTTTTCTCCAATTGCTGCAGATGCATGGAGAGGTATAGACATAAGTGAGCATTGTACTCAATTAGAAGTCTGATAAGGATAGAGTACAGCAGAGGCATGATCACCCTAGTTTTGGATATGATGTCAATGTGTATAATGTGCACAATGCAGAAATGGTGTGTCACCACTATGGACACATAGTGATAAAAGTGTAGATTGCTATCAACATAGTTTCCTAAGTCTCACAACACTGTGTTTGAGCTAGAGGGGTGCTATGTATATCATAATTAGCAGAGGTACTTCATTGCCAAAGAGGACAATGCAATTACATGAATTGTTTATATGAAGTGTGTTGGGGCATTTGCCACAGCTCACCTTTGCTGCGCATTGATGCCCAATGCCTACCTACTCACAAACATGGAACACAAAATGTGAAGAGATCCATTGAGTTTTCTGCTACTTATGTGTGTTGTGTGTGATTCTATTTTTGACTAGCTAAATGTATTAAAATGGGGTAAATAGGAAAGTGGTGCAATGGGGAGCAAGCAGGGGGAAGAACAAAGTCTGCCAATTAGTATTGAGTCTCTGGAATACACTTGCTACTTAATTGACTCTGTGACAGCATGTCTTAATGCAGTAAATGCAGTGATACATTCCTTTTTGGTGTCAGATAGTACTGGGTTTGAATACCACTGTATGTAATACTTTTAACTACTTTTGCATTGGCATTGCTGCACAACGGTGTATAATGTATTAAAGAAAGAAATGGGGAAGCTCAAGCTAAATGCTAAAAAGTGCATAGTCATCCCCTTTGGGAAAAACAAGGTGCCCACAAATTACCACATAGGTGGTAATCCATTAAGTACGGAAGAAGTAATTAGAGATTTGGGGACCAACATAGATAGTAATCTCTCCTTTGATAATCACATTGCCAAAGTGGTTAGAAAGACCTTCTATATAGCCCACTTTATCACGAAAGGGTTCGCATCTAGATCAAGAGAGGTCATTGTGCCCCTCTACTCATCACTCATCAGGCCCATAATTGAATACAATGCCCCTTTTGGGATGTACCTTACCCGACACCTGCAGCAACTGGACAGACCCCAAAAGTACCTCACCAAGAGGATCATGGGCTACAACCAGATGTCCTATGCAGTTCAACTAAAGAAACTCCAGCTCTACTCAGTTGCTTACTGCCTACTCAGAGGCAATCTATGCCTGACGTACAAAGCCATGTCAAACCCAGAATTAATGGACATGCTCCACCTCAAAAAATCCAAGTCCCTTAGAGCTACACGCTCCAGGGACCTAAACCTCAGCACAAAAATAAATAGGACATGCTGGAGGGACAGAGTCATTTCCCAGAGGCTCCCCTCACTCTGGAATAGAATCCCAATTCATGTTAGACATAGCCCCTCGCTGACACTCTTCATGCGAAATCTGGACGTGTGGACGGGAAATCGCAAATTCACCCCTGAGATCTCTTCTGTGTCCCTGCTAGACAGAGTCACAGTAAACTAATCTTAAAAGGGTACCTTCTGTGACCTACTTTACAGAGGCACAGTAGGCTAATCTAATAGGGAGGCAGAAGCCAAATACACTCTGGCTAGGCTTATAAATGCCCCTAGGGTAGATAGCCTAGTATATACCTATGAACCTATGAACCTATAAGATAGAATAGTGGTGAGATGGGGAGCAAGTGGGGAAAGAACAAAGGGAAAACAGGGCAGGAATTTGCCTAAAAGTCTAATATTGTACTCTTGGTTTGTGCTACAGACTAATACATGCATACTTGCTTTTGCTGTTGAGATATCACTTGCTTTTGCAGTTAAGATATGCATGTTTAATTTGATACAACACTATAAAATACCAAATAAGCTATCTTTAACTATTAATGCTAGAGTGACACTACATTTCTACTGTATATTTGTCACATGCTTTCTTCATCCATGCCAATCTAGCCCCATAGGTCCGTACATCGACCTAGGTCCGTACATCGACCTCATGGTCCCTGTCAGCTGTGGAAAAAACTGAACAGGACAAAGGCCATTATGAATACCTGTCTTGCCTATATTTAGCTTTTAAGTCTTACAAGTACTCTCTGTAGTTGATACTTACACAGGTGTGGGAAGTTCGCAGTTCTAAATGCCTAATCCAAAGGTCGAGGTTATGCCTCTTCCTCCTCCAGAGGTCATTGTAATAATACCTACATTGTTCACCAGTGTGGGGGATACCAGTGGCATGGGTTACAGCCCAGGCTAATGGAGTGCACACACTGTTTGAAAATGTTGTGCTCTACTTACCATTGTGTAAACACAGTGCTGGGCATTGCGCACCGCTGAGCACCGCATTTGTGTGATGGTAAGCGGAGCATGACAGTACCAAGTAAAACAAATTCAAGGTTATTGGATGTACAGACAGTGGTGTGTGTGTGTTAGACAAATGTGAAGGCCATGATAGTCCAGATAGCAGAAATATACTTACAGGAATATAGTACACAATATATCCACAGTCATACATTTGAGAATAAATGTGATAATACATAGATAAATGAATACATAACTGATAAAATACTAGTACCTCAGCCCTCATACATATAACTAATATCAGCTACACCATGTCAAGTGTTATAAGTGAGAGTGACTATAATGGGAAGTGGAACAGCAGTAAAAGTGTATGGAATATGCTGCATTCAAACCCAGGACCATGTGTATGGCAGTCTTACACTTACACCTGTTGCCACAAAAAAGATGTGCATATCTATGTTGCAGTTCATTGCTATAAACTGCAATGTTACAACAGTAAAACAAAGGTTGCACACCCTGTACTAGAACCCAGGACAATCTGTACTCCAGGTCTACACTTACACTTTCTGCCAGAGGACTTGTTACATGCCATTCCCTATTTTACTAATCATTCCTAAGGTCTCATTGTTAACTGCCATGCAACATCACCTAGTGATGCCCAATAGTATTAATTGAATGCCTCTGGTTTCTGTTTGTAGTCTTATGGGTCCTGTCTGGTCAGTTGTCCAATTTATACACTGCTTTGCATCATGCAACTGAGATAATCACAGCCAAGCATGAAATTCATTTTTACCTCTGTTATGCCATGTTTGCACTAAGGGGCACATCACAAAAACAGTGAACCCCCCCAAAAAAACACAGAAAAAAGGGAGAAATAGTTGAAGTGAGGAAAAGCAACCTATGGCACACACACTAGAAAATGTTATTACACATGAGATATTGCTAAATAAGTCTGTATTTAAACTCTCACTCCAATGCACCTACAGAACACAGGATGGGTGCCTTATCCCTCTTTACCACACAAACAGCTTTGCAACAAGGAACTTAACTCAATATGCATATAACCAACTGCAACAGCATCTATACTGTTATCAAACCATGCAAGTATTGTTTGTATATTTAGTAGTTTTGTATGTAGTGCACCTAGTGATCACACAACCAAACCTGATTATTGTTTGCAAATATACAGCTCTGTCTTACATTTCTGCATTTGTTGGCCATTCTTCATTTATCTGAGCAGTAATCTGAGAGATGCAGCGTGTAAGCCTTTCTATTTCATTGACCTTAAAATGTGTGATGATATTAAGTAGAAATAATATCATATGCAGTTAGCAAAAAATGGAGAGCAGGTTGGATGTGAAAGGAACATGGGTCTATATTAGAACATCGAAGTTTTGAATTTAATTCAGAGAATGCTGAAAATAGCAAAGCTGCAGAACACTGAATTCCTTCCTAGGGAAAGAATTTGGTTGGCCATTTCTGTGGATTCGCTATTTTCAGCACTGTCGTGGAAAGTTACGGGTTGGGATCAGGTAAGTGTGCGATTGTGTGGACGTGAGGGTTAGGGCGCAGGTTAGGTGAGTTAGGGTTAGGGCACGGGTCAGGTACATGTATGATTGCATGGACGTGATGGTTAGGGTGGGGTAGGTGAGTTAGGGTTAGGGTGTGGGTGAGGTGAGTGTGCAATAGTGACGGGCCTTAGGGTTAGGGTTTGGGTTAAGGTAAGTGGATAGTTAGTGGTGTATGTACAGTTTAGTGTAGGTTTAGATGTAGGATTTTAGGTGTATATGTGTGGATTGCTGTTTGTTTGGTGAGCTTGTGTTGTATGTGTTTCGGAACAGCGAATTTTTTCCCTGGGAAAAAAATTTGCTGTTCTGCATGTTCGATATTTTCAACATTCGTTGAATACGGGTTGATATTAGATCATTCCAAGTTTCAAAACTTTGATGTTCTAATATAGACCTAAGGAACACAACCTGTGACTTATGTGCTGCTTACTTACATTTCTAACCTTACATCTAACAATCTAACATCTAACACTTTGTAGATCTAACCTGACATACCCATTGGAAGTAAGGTAGTCTGCAGTGCTTATTATGTTTTCCTTCTCCCTTCCTCTAATCAGTCACAGTTTCAATCCATTAAAATAAACACTGAGAGACTGCCTGCACTGTGTTTGCATCCCTACATGGATCCAGTTTGTGGGGATTCAGCAGTTCTAATGAGTTCACACCTCCTTTGCATCTTCACTCTGCTGACAGCCCTTAATCTACACCATATAAAAAGGCAACGGCATCTGCATAGCTAAGCAAACTTATGGTGAGGGGACTTGTTTATGTAGAGAAAAGTGAAGATGCGCTATTGCTTTGGGATGTATCTGCACATTGGAGTATTGAACTTCAGAAGGTATGCTTCTGTTTGTTCAGCCACCTACTGTATATGCTGGAATGCATTTAAGAAAATTCTGAAGCAAAGGAGTTTACACTTTTATCTGTATGCATTTGTTAGAAGTGTACTGATGGCATGGGCATGTTTGCCAATCTATTTCAGAGGTATATATGATTGCCAATACATGAAAATGGAATGTGTTGTGATAAATATGTACAAATGTTTCAGGGACAGTTTCTTTGATAGCACTTTTAGCATTTCAAAGATAGTTTGTTAACAAAATGTGTCATTTTCCTGTAATTCTTGGGGGGATAGCAAAGCTGAGTTATTGTTATAGCACAAACAAGTATAGACTGTTCTTTTGTGGGTTGGCAGAGCAAAAGTGAGTTACTATTATGGCAGAAACAAGAACAGACTGGTCTTTTGTGGGGTTAGAGCAAAGATGACTTACTGTTATAGCACAAACAAGGATGGACTGTTGTTTTGGGGGGATCAAAGCTGAGTTACTGTTATGGCACAAACCAGGATGGGCTGTTCTTTTGAGGAGAAGCAAAGGTGAGTTACTGTTATGGCACAAACAAGGATGGACTGTTGTTTTGGGGGATCAAAGATGAGTTACTGTTATGGCACAAACAAGGATACATTGCTTTTGTTACTCTCCTTGTTTTGCATCCTGCCTGTTGTTAGTATTTTACATCTCTAGACTGTTTTATGTTATTCCAGTGGGTAATACTGACTGGCTACATTTTCTTTTTTATCTGGAAACAGTTATTTTGTAGTTTTGTGATACTTTTGTGTATTATCTTTCTATTGTCTTTTAGGACACCTACAAGTATGCCACCCAGGTGTGTCAGTCCACGGAGACCCCACATCACAGATGCTGAGAACCAAGTGATTGTAGATGGCTTTAGGCACCATCATGCTTTTCTGCTGGAAAAGGGATGGGGAGATATGGATTATAGGATGTGAATGTATTGGCAGATTGTTGATAATGTCAATGCCATGGGTAGCCATAGCAGAACATACAAGCAGATGCACCACAAGGTCACTGCATAGAAGAGAGCAGCTGCAGTTGGGCATAACCAGATGGTTACTGGGGACAGCCTGCTAGAGAACCACCACTAACCCCCTGTGAACAGTTCCTGTCCAATATCAGACATCCAGATATCTCCCAGGAAAGTGCAGTATCCAAGACAGCAAGCACATCCTAGGAGGAGAGTCCAGGTATGCTGTGCTATCCGAACAGTTGAATACTGTCATATAGTAAAACAATTTAAATGAATAAGTTAACTCTGTGGGGCATGTCTTTTTTGGGTCTATATCACATAGTCAAAGTTCCGTAGCTCCAAACACCTAATGGTCGAACCATTATGTTTGAAGTTACAGAACTTCGACTACATAAAAAAATTTTAAAAATGGACAAAAAAAAGAATTGTTGTAAGCAGGGGAGCAAGCCCCTCTGCACCCCCCCCCCCGCTACTTAAATATACCAACTCCAAGATTGCACCACATTGAAGTGAATGAAAACCTCTGCTTATGGAGATTTCCATTCATACGCTCAAACTTTTACAAATTTGAACATATGGTCTCAACCATATGTGGTTCGAACTTGTAAAAGTTTGACTACATGATAGGAACCCCTTTTTTGTGGGCGGGGATTGAAGACTCCTACAGTTATAAGCTTAGGTTAGAGATGTCAGCCATGTTCTTGTTGAAATTAGAGTTAATGGACATATTAAGGGTAAATGCATTACCCCCCTGTGTTACTATTAATTGTGATGATGTTGCCCTTACTTCTTGCTTATCTTCTTCCAGGACCATCTGGACTACACATGAGTATCTCATTGCAGATGGTAAAGCAGACATTTTTATGTCAGTACTGCTGAGCAATTTAAAGAAATATTGTAGTGAGTGATGTTGATCTCAGGCCTGTTATGTATATTGCTGTACTATCTGTAATACTGGCAACACTGTTAATTTATTAGCATATATTGTGCTATAGTAGTGCAGGTATTAATTTATTCCTGTGTTTCTTGCTTTTTATCACAGTGATCATGACAGTGGTAGTGTAGGCCATGTGCCACCTGATGTCAGTATATGAGCAGACTTTGATGATGATGGTGGCCAAAGTGAGGCACAGACTAGAGGTGCAGAGGTTGAATACGACACTGAGGTTGACATGCAGCCATCCCCTGCTTTTCTATCGGACATAGCCAATAGTCCTATGCCTAACCAGTCCAGTGATCTCACAGATATTAGGCAGCTGGAGGACAAGGACATTTATCAGGGAAGTGTGGCTACTGTGGCTTCAGTGTCTGTTGAGTCTGGCTGTAGCCAAAGCGTGGGTGAGGTGCCATGCAGGGGGATTGATAAGGGTGCTTGGAGGAGGCCTGCTGTTCCTCATCCCTCTGTTGCAAGTGTCTCTTCCCGTACCACTCAGAATATGTTTAGGGCCATCATGGAGGCATAGACACATCCCCCTAAGTGCTCAAGACAAATGCTCAGGGTTGTTTATGTGGCACAGTCTGACATGTGTGACTATTTCCACCATGTTGCCAATTCACTGGACTGGATGAATGACACATTGGAATGAGGGATAGCTGGATTGGACCAAGGGGTGTCTTCCATGGAACAAGCAGTGTACGTGATGGAATGCCTGCTGGGAGAGTGAGTGTGCTGTCCACACCCTGATGTGGCAGGCCATGGAGTTGTGGTCCTGGGCATTCCCTTGAATGGAGCTCATCCAGTGGATATCAGTCATGTTCAGATCCCAGCACTGTATCTGACCTTGGGTGTGCAGGTGCCAGTGCAACTCTTGGCAGAGCGAGTTCTCATGGTTGGGAATGACAGTGATGAACTGCCACCTCTACCATGCACAACTCACACCTGTCTGACATACGAAGACACAGATTCAGCACAGAGCTTGGCTGTGTTCTTGCAGATACACACCAAGTTCACCTGGAGGACCACTACAGACAACACAACAGTTATTCATTTTGTTTCAATGACCATTTGTTGGTTTATCAGCACATCTGCCATCTCTTTCTTATTCACACACACTCACTGACTGTTTGTATCAGCCTAGGCTTCCTGACCCCCCCCCCCACACACACACACACACACACAACACCCTGTGCAAGTGATGATAACTGTGCCATGTCCCTGTTTTCTATCTTTTGGATTGAGGGATACAAAAGCTTTGCATCTGATGCTCATGGTGCATAGCTAACTTAGTGCTTAGTATATATGAATTTGTGGCGTTGAACTGGTAATTGTACCTTTGACTTATATTGGCCTAGAAAAGTTAGGCAGTTGATAGCATCATAATTTCCTAACTTTATAGTGAATGACCTTATGATGGTTGTGATGTCAGAAACTGCAAGTGTATTATTACTTTCTAACTTCTGGCTTTAATGATTTTCCAGTACAAACATATGGTGCTAAACTGAAGGCATGCAGTGATCATCAGTACTTTTGAGAGGTATGGCTGTGTGAATCTTTGATGCCTGAGGCCTACTCTTTACTAATGGACACATGTAAGTCTAAGTCTCTGCTGTCACGTTAAGGCAAGTTCTGTACAAATCTTCCACCTTTTACTGGCTTACTGTACTAACTAATGAAATACAAGGATATGCCACACATTCATATTACTAAACAAAGCACTCCAGGTTCAGGGCTTACCCTGTAAATGCAGCAGTTGCCACAGTTGAAGCAGTGATGGCTTCAGCCTGTAGCACATACACATGAATTAAAGCAGCAGCAGCCCCTAACATTGTTTCTGTGTAGACTCCATTCCGTGGCGCTATTCCAAAAGTTTTTGAATTCACAGGAGAAACCAGCACGGAGTCTACGGGGATGCTTTATAGCTTGTTGAATAGCTCCACTATGTTAGATTGGTTAATTAGCATGCAATTCAGCTGCTTATGCTGTAATTTGCATGCTACAGTGTTTATCTGGTTTGTGCAGTGGTGTGTGCCACTATATGGCACTTAACTGAATCTAAAACTTTCCGCAGCAGGGTACACATCTCGCTGCGACATGCAGACAGTGAAAAACAACTGTGTAGACTTTATTGAATGCCCCTGTTAGTTTTAATGCTTACATGGTGGGCAACACAACTACACAACTGCACTGGTATTTGACCTCTGCCTAGTACTGCTTAAGAGATAGTAATTATTGTTCATAAAGTATTTATTTATGTTATCATAATTTTCATAGTTTTCTAAATATCTCAATAACAAAATTAGACAGACATAACTGCTTAGTCGTGTATGAAAGCCCACAGATGATTGAACTAAATACTGCTGGCACTGCATGAGTAGCTTGAGTGAATATTAAGATATTGTAAGTTGTTTACAAAATATTACACAATTAATATTTACTGTGTTTATTATTATTTATAAAATCTAGTTTAAGACCTACAAACTAATGAAGCACCACTGTAAAGATGTGTTTGTGCTGAAGCGTTTGCCATTTAAATTTCTTTAGTAACATTTATGATTCCAGAGATATAAATATTTGTTTCAAATGTGAGGCCATAACTTAATTTTGTCAAAAGCTCAGGGTGCAAACATTAGCGATGGGGGGTTGGCATAATGGTTTATGTGTTTACTCCATATACACAAGGTACAGAGTTTGATTCTCACGTTTGTAGAGAAATTGGCTAAGTTTAAAATGGCCTACCAGGACAACTAGCCTAGGGGTCTATTGTCAGCCATCAAATGGGCTAACCATCGAATGGCTGAATACCGAACAATAAGCATCAAAAGTTCACTCAGTAAACCTCTCACATATGGAAGTGTTTCAAACCCTTTTTCTCCACTGTAGTGCAGTCTCTAAGTTGATCTATATAATAATGGGGGTGTGGAGGTGAAGACCCCCACCTGGGTGGGCTTAAAACACTTTTGTGTGTTAGATGGGGAAGTGTTGAACAAGTAGTTACTTACCATGTCGATGAAATGAAAGTTCAGGTGAGTGAACCTATAATGCTTATTGTTCGATGCTCAGCCATTCAATGGTTAGCCCATTCGATGGCTGAACATAGACTCCTAGTCTAGTACTTACCTATGAACCTATTGGTAGTTAACAGCACAAGCTTCCACAGCACCATTGGAATGAATGAGGTTAAAACTAAACTCAAATGGTGGAACCACCACATCAGCAAACTTTATAACAAAAATAAAATGCTCCTAGCAATCACTAAAAGATGCCTACCTCATAATTATATAAGGGATTTAAAAGTTAAGTAAGTCTCTCAAACTTACCATTAAGAAATGCACGGTTTGCTTGAACTCATAGTTGCAACTTATTCAAAAAAAATATGGCCTTCTTCAGCTATGTTAGGAAGCCAACAATGCTGTATTAAACTTACTTCCAATGGTACCTCCTTCTCTGACCCCAAAGACATTGTTAATATTCTTGCTGACAAATTACCTTTCAGCTCACTGCACTCACCCTCCCCTTTGTGAACTCCAGTCCTCCTCACACAAGTCCTTTTGGCATGTTCCATGGGTCTTGACAACATCCCAAAATTTCTGCTGAGAAGCAAAAATGCACACATAGCAAAAGACTTCCATTAACTGTTACACCTGTGTATCTCCATTGGTTATGTCCTCTAGGTGTGGATAATGGCAACTGTGGTGCCCTTTTATAAAGGAGGTCCATTTATTGACCCTAGGAATTATAGACCTACAATAGTATTATTTGCAAAGCCATGGAATGTGTTGCCAGTGAACTAAGAAACAATAATACAAGTAACCTTATACCTTTGTGCACACATCAGTTTGGCTTTGTAAAAGGCTGATCTTGCCTGTTCATCCAAGCTGAGTTCATTGAAATTATTACTGAAGCCATGGATAAAGGGTGTACAATCCACACTGTTTATCTTGAACATACCAAAAAACGGAGACAAGTGCAGAAAAACGAAACCTCACCAAACAAAAAAACACTTGTGGAGGAAATAAGGCACCAAAATCTTCTTTTCTAAACATTTAATTATCCACAGCAACACAGCAATACAGCAACACTGCAACCCCAGAAACAAGCCAGGAAACAAAACTCATTAACTCTGAATCTCACCACTGCGTTTTCGTTTAGATCACTTCCTCGGATGTGACTGAATGAATACTGAACTTTCTGTTCACTTTAAATACATTCACTAGTCACCATAATTAGGCAATTAAACAATCATTTCTACACTTGATCAATTAAGAGAGCTTGAATAAAAAACCTTGCTTGTCCACACTCTATTAAGAAATTACTTAATCACTAAAAACTTTTTAAAAAACATATATTACATTACAAAACACTTCTATCAATTTAATATACATTCATTAATACTTAAAAACTATATTTTATTTACTAAGATTAAAAACACTTTGATTAAAATTATTTCAATGAATCCATATACATATTTCCTAATCTAACAGTGCCATCTACTGACTAAAAAAAGAAAACTTTTTAGCTAAAAGAACCTTACAAGCCTAATCAGTATATATATATATATATATATATATATATATATATATATATATATGCATAAAAAAGTAGATCCATGTTCTTTTTTTAAAAAATACAGAATTCCAATCCATACAGCATATTACATATTATAAAAATGGTTAAAAAACAAAATCATCAGAGCTTAGCCGCTCTCATTTTTAAAACTGGAGCAATAGATAGGCTGTCATTCAGCCCAGGAATTTTATTGGCCTCTAAATATATTTGCCATAGTAGTTCCTTATATTCAATAGATGTTTCCCAGGGACCACCTCTTAAATCCCTGTTAACTACTTCTAATACAAAAAAAGTGAAAGAGGCTTGCTCGCAGTTCACTTTATGTCTATATAGAGCATTATTGGCACACTGGTTCTTAATATCATAATAGTGCTCATAGACTCTATTCCTTAATTTTCTCTCAGATTTTCCTACATAAAATCCTACATAAAATACCACTTGTCTGACAATTTGCATATTGTTTGCTTTGGATCAACATGTCCCTACTCTTTATATAGATAGTGTCCCTAGGTAAAACATGCACACACTGGTTACACCTTCCGCATTTAAATGTACCTACTCTTCCCTCTTTAATATTACCATTATGCCCTTTACTTTCAAAAAAATTTTTAAGGCTTTTACCTTTTCTGTATGTACATTTTAAGGGAGAAGAAAACAAACTATCCAAATCAGAGATTTCACCAAATTGAATCCATTCATTTTCAATCAAATTTCTAATTTTTTGGGCTTCACCACTAAAGTCCATTACGAAATTACTACTACCATCATATTGTTCATTTTTCTGTTGTTCTGTTTGCCATTTCATTAGGCCTAAAATCGGTTTAAATTTATCAACTCTTCCTACCTTTACCTCTTCCTCTATTTCCTTTATTAATTTATGAGGGTAGCCTCTGGCTAAAAACATTCCCCTTAATTTATCACACTCATCAAGGAAATCTGTTTCTCTTGAAGTCATTCGGCTCCCCCTCACATATTGTCCTTTAATAATACCCTTCTTTTGGTGATGAGGATGTGCACTATTGTATGGAAGGAATGAATTCGAATAACTTTCTTTTCTATAAACTCTAGAGAAAAAGTTATCATCTCCCTTTCCTATAAAAAAGTCCAGGTATTTTAACAAAACTTTATCCATCACATATGTAAATTTCAAAAATTTAGTAGAATGGCTTATATATTCATAAAAGGCCATAAATTCCAACTCAGTCCCAATCCAAAGAAAACACATATCATCAAGGAATCATTTATACAGCTTCCAACAATTTTTGTAAAGGGAGTTCAATATAAACTTGTCTTCCCAAGCTGAAAGGATAATGTTGGTATAGATAGGGGCACATCTTGCCCCCATTGCTACCCCTTTCGTTTGCTTGAAAAATTCCCCTTCATAATGCAAATAATTGTTGCTTAAAACTAATTCCATAAGTGTGAAAATAAAAATCATTATTACTAAATTTTCCAAAATTAATCAAAGCTTCCTCAAACCACTGCAGTCCTTCCTTATGGGGGATGGAAGAAAAAAGATCTACTCTGTCCATAGTTATAAAAATAATGTCCTTATCAAAAACTTCCTTCTTAAGATTTTGTAATAAATCCCAGGAGTCCTTCACTATACCAGCCCCTTCCTTTACTACATCTTTTAATTTTTCATCAAGCCATTTAGCTAAAGGTGCCATGACAGAGCCTTCAGATGCCACTATTGGTCTCATTGGTGGATTATCAACATCTTTGTGCACCTTAGGCACCCCAAAAATAGTGGGTACCCGGAGTTTAACCACATTCAAATATTTGAACATATTTAAATCAATTGAACCCTCAAGCACCAAATCATTTAAGGCCAACCAAATTTTCTTATTTCCAATATTGATTTCATTTATTGATGCTCTTTCATATCTATCCTCATTTTCCAGGACTTCCATCATTTTAGTTTCATAAAATACCTGGTCCATAATAACTGTCCCCCCACCCTTATCGGGTTTTGTTACCCTAATGTCAGGGTCATTTGATAGAGTATACAACAAATCAGTTTCATCTTTGGACAAATTAGGGGCTACCCAATTCTTTGAGAGTTCATTCCTAAGTTTCTTTTCCATCATCACTTCAAAATTTTTTAATTGTGGGTTCAAAGGGGGGTTAAAAGTACTTTTTCTCCTCAGAACTTCTGTACTAGTACCACATGTTTTTTCACCATGAAAAATAAGGTCCAGATTTTTCTTCCTAAGGAAGAGTTTTAAATCTATAATTACTTTCCTTAAATCTGCTTCCCTGTTTGGGACAAATTTCAACCCTTTTGTAAATAAATTGAAATAAGTTTCATTAATATCTAGGCCACTATAATTATAAATACTGTATTCATTTTTTATCCAGACATGGCCTTCCTTTAAAATTTCATTAATAGGGGTTTCAGGATTCATACCATTTACTGGGTTTCTTATTAATTCCTGTTCCTGTTGTCCCCGAACCTCTGCCCCCATAATAGTAGTTTTTTTGAAAATTCTTTTGGTGATTTCTCTGATAATTATTCCTAATTCTTTCTGACTTTCTCAAAGGGGGGTATTCTTGGTAACTGTCCCTGTTTCCTCCATTCACCAAGTCCCCACTACCCGGTTGCCCCAATTCTTCGTTCTGGTAGCTTCCTTCATAGTTCTGGATATAAGGACTTCTAGGTTTTGGGTATTGGGACTTATCCTTATATTCCTTAACATCCCTTTCCAATTTCCTGCATTTTCTTTCAAAAATATTGTTGATACTTTTCTCAATACTTTGTAATGTTGAAAAATATTTCTTTTTACTTTCTTCCACTGAAAATAGCAGATCATTCCTAATTAGGGTATTCACTTCTTCAATCTTTCTATTTAACCCAACCATCTCCCTATCATTTTCCTTAATAATTGCTTTCAAAATAGCGAAACCACAATTATCAAAGATATCCAGTAATTCAAAATGAAACTCGCTACCTGATTTAACCTTATTTGGGTATTTGCATACCCTTAACCCTTTGGGAACAATTTTTAAATTCAGACATTCATTTAAATATACATTCTCAAGCTCTAAATTCTTTAACTTAAACAGTAACTCATCCAATACTTTTATATTATTTTCATAGGTTAAATTCACATCGTTAGTATTCAGTTTTGGCACATTGTTACCATTAAAACAGTATTTATAATTTAAAACATTTAAAAGGTCCGTTTGATGCTTTTTACTAGTAAGTGGTCATTCATTGGTAAGATTACCTGTAATGCGACCACCAGCTACTACTTCTTTAAAGTCCTTTACTGCTGTCCTTGTATTTTTTGGTCTCACACTCATATTTCCTTCATTTGTTTCACTCGCCTGTAAAATACACACATCGTCTTTTTCAGATGCGAAAATAGAGGGTATGTCCAAGTCACTCATCTTTCGTTTACTAGCATTAGCGTGGTTAATCGTACCAGTTCCATGTTCTGCTCGCCCACAGCCGTACGTATTACCATCTTTCTCCCTCAAAGCTAAAGCTTTCTGGTTGCCTGGGACCCCCGAACCATTCGATAACAGTACAGGACTTCCTCCCGTCAACAGCTCGATAAGCTGTGTTAATTGGTCAGACAGTTTGTCAGTCTTGTCTGACCTACTGGAACGAACCGCCCCTTCATCCAGTAGCACAGTGCCCTCCTCCTGCTCCATAACAAAGCCAACGAACCAAAAAACGGAGACAAGTGCAGAAAAACGAAACCTCACCAAACAAAAACACTTGTGGAGGAAATAAGGCACCAAAATCTTCTTTTCTAAATATTTAATTATCCACAGCAACACAGCAAATAAATTTACTAAAACGTTTTGTTAGCGTAGATAGGAAACATAAGTAAGTTATACACATATTAATTTATAACAGTTTCATTTTATTGAACATTATAGATGTTCAAGCCCAAGTTTGTTATGAAGAGTTAGATGAATGGTATTTTGTAGTGGAACTCAGTTTATTTAAGGAAAATAGTTTTACTAAATTTCAGCACAGGATGATTTTCCTACCACATTTATGAAAAATCGTTCAAGCATTGTACTCATCTCCTTTAGCCAAGGTATCAACCAATTATACCTTGTGCTCTCCATTTAGAGCATATAAGGGCACTAGACAAAGGGTGTTTGGTATCACATACTTTAAAACCCCTTACTACATCATTCACTATCTGTGGATCTATTTGTGCTAATGGGGGAAGTCTCCATACTTTATCTGCTTTAAGTTTCTTAAACTACAGTTTGAACTTTAAGAGGAGAAATAAAACCCTGCACATTAACAAAAAAAGATTAAGCATTTAAAACAAGTAACCGATTAGAAACCAACCATGTGGACTCAGTTTCTAAGCAGCTGTATACTCCATATGGAGCTTAAAGAGTCAGAAGTGAAATACTACACCAGCTAGTCTTATTGGGTAAGTACTCTCAAAAATGGAGCATCTGAGATTTCAACAATGTAAGGCCATTTCATTGCCAGGTTTGTCCTTCACTGCCCTTCACAGAGCCCTTCTTTGTTCTTCCATGATCCATTTATTTCTCCATGCATTTAGTTGGGACGGTGAGGGAAGCATATGTTGCATCAGCTGTGATTCTCTTACCTGTCCTGTTGCTCCTGAGGCTCAAGATATCCATCTCTTCAGATGCATACAAAGGCTGTACATGATCAAATCAGGTGAGACAGGAACCATTTGAGAAGAATTTCCAAGAAGAGATGTCCCTGACCTCTCTTCAGAGCTCAACTGTGAGCTTTTAGACTGTTCTTTCTTTGAGATCTTGTATGTGAAGCCTTTGCTGACCACTATCAGATTTAATTGTTGAAGTACCTATTAGGATTTGATTTTTCAAAAAAAGTTAGCATATTCATCTTCTCTGACAGGCAAGATACACTTAACTGGACTAGCAATCCACACTCAGATAGGTTCAGATACCATGAAGTTTCTGCAGCTGTAATAGTAGGGCAAGCTTCTCTGCAACCACTTAACTTCCACTGGCATAAAAGCATGAAATGCAATGTAAGGATGCCTTTAACAAAGTTCTTATAGTAAAAAGTTTAACTTCAAGAAAAAACGTTTAAAAATAGTCAAAGCAACAGAATCATAAAGAGCTCCACAGACACCATGCATGCTATATTTCTGCATGCTCTGCTCTCAAAAAAATGTCAAATTTTATTAATCAGAAATTTGCAGGATACTCCTAATTGGAGAACATTAATCTCTCTAAACTAATACATGCTTTCATTAACTGAAATACATTAATACATTTAATAGCATATTTCATCTTATAACTATAAAATCGCACTATTGTATAAACACATATTTCAGATTCATGCTAGAAATAATCATATAGTTCTTCCTATCTTAATTTAAATGATAAAGAGAAATTAAAGATTTGGAAATCTCCAACCAAAACTGCTTTTCTTTTTTAAATGATTTTTATGTGAAACTTTCTATGCAGGGGTCTTTTATACCCCATATGTGTTGGCTAAAATGTTTACTAAAAGGCATAATATCTGCTGGAGATATAATAAAGAACATAAGGCTGATTGGGATCCCATATTTTATGAAAAAGATTATTTAAATAAACTCTGTAGAGACATTAAAACATTTATGAAAGCTGTTTGATCTCATAGTTTTATGGTAAGTAAACATAAAACATCATTTAAAGCACAAATTCTAGCATGTGTTAAGAGTAAACAGTTTCCCCTTTTTAATGTATAACTAAAAAGAGGAAGAAACTTGCCCCTCCATCTTTTACCAGTTTTATTAACCAATTCCTGTTATCTTACATTTATATTAACTCAATTCATTAAAATTACGAGCTAGAAGTAATACTGTAAATCAGAAATGTTGGTCAGAACTGGTCATTCTTCCTGAAAACATGAAAGTGGCAGTGGCTATAAGTTAAAAATGTAGTACAGTTTAGACATATAGAAATTAAAGTGTGTATTATTTTCTGTTTGTTAGCTGGGATTCAGCAATACACAACACACCTCAATGATTCTGTTTCTATCAGGTCTGATCAGTGTGTAGTAACTTAAATAGCACTGCAGCTACAGCAAAAAGAAGGTTCTAGCATGTACTTCTGCAGTGTTCTCACTGGAGAAAGCAACATGAATTGTGATAGTCCAGGGATGTGGCTAATGCAAATTAGCCATGTGCGCCTCCACAGAGCCTTTTGTCAGGTTCAAAAACAAGATCTATTGCACTGTTTGTGGAGAACTGCAATAAATGTGCACCTTCTTTTGTTAGCGTATACCCATATACCCACCAATGTACATGGCAGGACTGAATCTGTTAGCACTGCAACAAGCAGTACTGCATGTGTGTGTGTGTGTGTGTGTGTGTGTGTGTGTGTGTGTGTGTGTGTGTGTGTGTGTGTGTGTGTGTGTGTGTGTGTGCGTGTGTATTTGTGAGGGTGTCTGTGACTGGCTGAGTCCCTCTCAACCTCTTAATGCAAGAAATCTGGACAAAGCCATAACTAATGGGGGAACAACGGTCCAAAAATAGGGACATTTTTTAAATATTGATCTTATAAATGTTGATAGAATAACAGGTTTTGCATTACCATGAATTTCTGAAGGGTATGAATTCTGAAACTCTAATCTCTGTGTGATGAGCCCTTTTTATCCCAGGGCAGTAACTAAAGAGTCTCAGCCCTTATCACTGTCTCCGGTAAGGGAGTGCCACTAAAAGCAAGGATAGAAATACACAATTTCCCCTAAGAATACACTGGGAACAGGTTCCAAAACCTGGGACTGGACTATATGCCTCACTCCTTGTCCTCAATTGAGTCTCCATACTAACCACTGCAGAACACTGTGTCCCAGTTCTAGGTATCTGACACACTCACTCTTAAATTTCTGAAATTCTTACATAGACACACTCTTGGGAAAGACTGGCATAGATTTGCCCGCTGTGTTTCTTTTCCCAAATTACAAGGTAATGGTTGCCACCAGTCAAATACTACAATACCCTTCAAAAGGGGCGTTCAATTATACTAGGTAATATAGATATTGAAACAAATGAGAGCATGTATCCCAAGCAGTAAGGCTTTTCAGAGTGGCCCTGGTGTTATCACAATAAGCAAATATAATCTCAAGTTATTAAAAATATTAATTAAATAACCAGCCACAATGAAAGGTAGTAAAACATTTAATAATAAATAAAAAGATTTAAAACAAGTAAATGCTGAATAACTGATTCCAATAAATAACAATAGTTTCACACACAGAAAATATAAAAATAATAGTATAGGATAGATCTCACATTGATTTTAGAAAACGTCAACTAACTAGCTGTAGTTCCCTGACTATCTGAAGATTAACTGTCCATGTCTAATCTAAATAACTCAGCAAGGCAAGATTATACTCTTTCTTCTGCAAGGCAAGATGAGGAATTATGTCCACACTCCAAGCTGTTGTCTGTCCACAGCGACTGGAACAACTACTCTGAAAACAACTGGACTACTACTGCTGAACAGCTCTGGCAAACAACTACTGAAAAACAACTAAACAACTGACTCAGAACCTGCTTTTTATAGCAGATCTTTTTCAAAAGTAACAGGAAGCTGCCATGAGAATTCTACCCTCATATCAGACTGAAAAGTAAACAAACAGCTGCATTAAATATTGTATTTTCCCAGCCCTGGCACACAATGACATCACATTTAGGTCAACTGACTCTGGCATAACATGCATTCAGAATTCTCTTTACAAAGATCATGTACATTTGGTCAGCCAGAAGAACACTGTTTGACATGCAAACATATTGTATAAATCAGAGTGATAATCAAAAGACATAAGCTTATTTAACCATTTATAGCTAGTCATGCTGCATATATAACACGAGGTAATTTACAGTTATTTACAACATTTCAGCCAGTCATGCTAACACAGATAACAATATCTAATATCCTCACAGTCTGTCATTATTTTCTGACTTCAAATTCTCAATGGTTTGCAATATAACACATTTTATGAGGAACTGACAAAAAATCTGAGTTACAAATCTAGACAGCTAAGAGGTATGCTGGGTGTATTTGTGTGAGTTTCCATATGTGTCAGTATGTGTGTGTTTGTACATGTTTATCAGTGCCTTTGAAGCAGCAGCACTGGGTGGGTTAATAGGGGAAACAATATCATGGTTACTTCTAACTGCTATGTGTTCAGTTCAAGGATATGCCAATGAGCTGTTATCAATCTGTGACTCACTTTTTCTTGCTGTAGTGCTACTATTCACTATTGAAGTCATAACTGTGCTAAAGTGAACAATTTCCCCTGACTCTTACCCTTTGTGTTATATGAGTTTAGACATATTAATAGTTAAAGACATTATAATTAAGAGTAATAATGTTATATAACATATATTTATTCTTTGAAGAGTTTTGTTTGTTGAACTACACTCTCAGCTTGAAAAATAATGAACATTAGAAAAAGTCTTGTCAATATTTCCTTTTTTATTTTAGTGCAGCAAAGCTAAGCACTAATCAGGGTTCTTGAACCATAAGCTATTAATATATCAATTTACAATAGCACTGCACCAACATCTTTTTGACTAGACTCTACCAACAGACTGATAGGTTGTCAGTCATTTGTCATACAATTTCACTATAGGTGCTTTAGAAAATGATTCAAAGCTTTCATATTGCTCTGTTGACCAAGCCCATGCTATGTTAAGCTTTAGTAGCTTTCTGAGTAGGACTGTTATATCTGACAAGTTAGAAATTAACTTAGAAAAAAATTGCAACATAGCGAAAAATACGTAACAGATTATTTATCCTGATGCTTCTGCATATTCACAATTGTCTTGCCTTTGTCATTAAAAGTCTGAATTCTTCTGAAGTCAACACATGGATCATGAGATGCCACATGGATCTGACACAAACGTATGACCAACTTCAAGCATCTTTGCCTTACACTGTCTTGTAATTTAATAAGACGCAAGTCATGTCAATGCTTGTTTTCTGCCTAAACTAGAAGATTATCAGTTATATTAATTACATCACCCAACCCTTCAGTCATTTCAGACAGAGATCTCTGGAATACTTCTAGAGCTAAAGAGATTCCAAACAGTTAGAAATTTGTATCAGTAAAGAAAAATATTTAATATATCCAAAGCAGATGTGGGTTCATCCAGTCTAATCTGCCACAACTCATGGTCAGCATCAAACACAGAAAATAATTTGTCATTAGACATAGTTGCAATAGAACCATCACTTATTTGCATCGCCAGTGTTCTCTGCTTATCCTGTGTTAAAGGAAAAATAACTTCAAAGTGATCAGCACACGGCAGGTTCAGGTTAAGGCACTTTAATCTTGCAGCAAGGAGACAAAAACGTGCTAATACAGAGTTTGTTTAACTAGAATCAGGAAGTGAAACTATTTTTATACATTTCTTACAAGGTATTGCCTACTAAGCTGACGTAATAAACCACAAGTTCTTTCAATATTATTTCTCAGCAGCTGTTTGTCCATGATTTTCTGCTGGCATATCAAGTTTACAAAAAAACTTCCTAAGAAAAACAATGTGGCCTTGACAACCACCGGTCAGATACAACTTTCACTATGCAATGTTACCATTCAAGGTACTATGGCTAATTCGAGCACAAAGCAAGTACAGATTATTCAAGCAGTCTTTTGTCTGATGTATCTCTTCTTTTCCACAGCTGTGCATGTTCTCATAACAGGAACAGGGCAGATTGTTCATATTCAATCACATTATAGAAAACAGTATTGTTCTATTCATTTACTATTCATTCATTTTCCTGACCTAGCAGATAATCACCTGCTTCTCAGTACATTTCTAAAAGCATAAACATGAATTTTGTTGTGCTAGCAAATACTAGGTCAGAGAGCATCTTGCAATTTCAGAAACCATACTGCAGTTTGAAAAGCATCTTATAATCTCATACAGAATTGAGCTGTACATAAAATAGAATGAAATGTGTTAACCCTTTTAGCTTCTAATAAGCACTAAACATATACATTAATACATATTCTTCTAACATTTCCCCCCATTAATACTTTTTATTCTATTTTCAAAAGCATAAACAATTGCTTCTTCTCCTAACCTCTTTCTACTCAGAATTTGTAGTTAAGAGAGTCTTTCAGTTTAAAACTTATGAAAGTGTTTCATTTTTCAGCAGTTCTTCAATTTCAGTACTTTGATATAAAGTCTCAGAAACTGACATGTCT
Organism: Protopterus annectens; assembly: GCF_019279795.1. Classification (NCBI taxonomy): domain Eukaryota; kingdom Metazoa; phylum Chordata; order Ceratodontiformes; family Protopteridae; genus Protopterus; species Protopterus annectens. The sequence goes on along the minus strand of NC_056734.1, from coordinate 222,042,010 downwards.
ATAAAATCTTTGATCAATCTTTTCATGCAAAGAATACCACAACGAACACACACTCCTAATAGGAGTAATCCCACACAAATGGCAATCAGGACATTCATTAGGATGCTACCCCACCCCCAAACAAATTCTGGAAAAAGTCCGTCAGTGGGTTTGGGCCTGATTTGGTCATGGTCGACACTTGCTGAATCACCTCAAGATGGTCGTTTATCTCATGCTGGTTGTCAAGAATATACGAACAGCACTCCTCTTTTATTAAAGCGCATGTACCACCTTTCGCCGCTAGGGTGAATTCAAGAGCCATGCGGTTTTGAAGCACCACAGTTCCCATAGCATTCAGTTCATCAGTCATTAACTCGAGAGCAGAAAAAGTTGCATTACTCATTACTTCAAGAAGTTTGGACAGTTTTCTCAGCTCCCAAATCGATATAATAGTGTCACTCAAGTCCATGTGCGTCAGTTTGTCTTTGTTTTTTATGGAATTATGGATTCTCCAGCCTGCTTTGATTTGTCCCACTGGATTTTCAGGCCTTCTGATTAGATTTCTGGTTTTCTTGGTGACCTCTCTGACATTTCGAATTCTTCCCTGAGGCAAAACTGCAGTGTGCCGTACGGCCGGAACCAGGTAACCCAAAAAACAACTGACAGACCAGTTCTCAGGTAACCATTTGTATGCCTTTTTCCCACAAACAAAGTAACAATTCTCAAATTTAGTATTAATATACACTTGCCCTGCATGAAACATTTTCTTATCAATAATAGATAGTTGTTTTAAAAGAACAGGATTATGCTGTATTTCATCAATAGTCTTATGAATCAACTCGAGATATGAGTCATAGTTCGTATCACAGATATAACCTGCATTATTGGCTTTGGTATAACATTTGTAAGGAATAGTCACATTACAATTACTCCAACCTACCTGAACAGTATCATTTTTGTAAAAACATACAATTCCCTTTTGTGTAACAGGCAGGTACAATGCTATTTTGTCTTGTGATTTTACAGTTGTAGTATAAAAAAGCAAATTTTCCAGGTTTCATTGACCACTAGGGGGACAGCAGTCATTAATAATCCCCTGTATGCTGTCAGTATAGCTGTGCAGATCCAGCAATTCAAAACATTAAAAGTTTCAGCATACACATATTTAATTGCTTGGTAAGTGTTAAAGTTCGGATGCCAGTCTATGAATGATTCACGTTTATTTAGTTCAGCTCGTGTGGCTGGAAAAAGGAAAGGCCACAACAAAAAGATTAATGTTATCAGTATGGCCAACAGACTGATCATGCAATACTTCTGAGGTTGTTCAGCATTTCTATTTGCTCTGTATCTGGTCATTTTGTTCTTGTGTAACAGTAACAAGTTTTTTGTCCAGTTCAAAGTTTTTAACCAATTTACAGTGTGTCAGATGAATCCAGGATGCTCGCTCTGCGATCTTGACTGCGGTGGGTGTTGACAGTAGCACTTGGTATGGCCCTTCCCACTTTGATGTGGTCCAATTTCTTTTCTTAATAACTTTCACCCAGACCCACGTGTCTGGGACTACTGCTGCTTCCGATGATCTGGTTTGTTCTTTATCTGAAACAGAATTCAACTGCATAAGTTGTTTATTACTTAGAAGTTGTCTCATGTATTCTGCAAGTGAACTGTCAGTCTCCTGGTCTGCAGGCATGAGAGGTTTCCACTGAGGTATATAATATGCCCTCCCAAACAGTATTTCAAAAGGAGTTAACACCTTTGCATTTGGAACAGTTCTCATGCTCAACAGTGCCAGAGGCAGGCAGTGCACCCAGTTCTTCTGTGTCTCATTAATCAATTTTCTAAGTTTGTTTTTCAAAACCCCATTATGCCTCTCTACTAATCCTGCGGATTGGGGATGGTATGCACAATGGTTCTTTAAGGAAATTCCGAAATATCGGCTCAACTGTTGTATGGTTTGATTTACAAAGTGTGTGCCATTGTCACTGTAGATCTTTTCCGGTATGCCAAATCTAGGAATAATTTCTTTAACAAGGACTTTTGCAACAGTAGCTGCATCTGGATTTTTGGTCGGAAAAGCTTCCACCCATTTGGAAAACATATCTATAATGACAGGACAATATTTCTTATTTTCACATTTGTTTAGTTCTATGAAATCCATACAGATAGTATGGAATGGGTATGGTGGTGTTGGGAAACTCCCTTGCTTAGGCTTCAATGCCCCTTGTGCATGATGCCTGTTACAAACATGGCTTAGTTCATAGGTTATAGTTCATAGGTTAGTACTAAGCTAACTGCCATTGCGAGCCATTTTAAGCATAGCCAATTAAACTCACAAAGCCAGTGCCCTTTGGGGGAAAGGTGTTGAATGAGAATGACTACTCACAACAATGAAGAGTACTAGATGCATTTAACTGCAGACAATTAGTAGTATTACGAATCTGTCAACATGTTCCAAGTTAATAGTACTAATATGGTAGAAGTGTCCGTGATTGTCCCTGAGTTGTCATAGCCTTGTCCCTGTCACTGTAGACACGAGTCCCCGACTATCAGAGAGGTCCGTACACAGAAGTACACCAACCAACTGTCCCAGCTGTTGACTAGACTATTGCATACCTGTAGTGATTTCATAACAGATGTCCAAAATAATATTCATTGTATGTATAAATGAATGAAATAGTCAAATGGGATGGGAAACCCCCCCCTAACCTGCATTATGTAGTGGAACCACCCCCCGCCATAAATTATGTACCGCTAACCCAATAATGTGGTCAGAGGTGCCCAAACACCTGCGTCTGTAAACACAGGTAGACTGTGAAACGCTGGACTAACTCTGCCCATGTGCTACGTCTGATCTTTGAACAGCGCCAGGGCAGTGCTAGTCATGAGTCAGCCGAGCCTAAACCCGGACCAGCACATGAAAACCCTGACAATCCAACACTTGTATGTGCGAGGTCTATAGGCATAGGGGTTATGAATATCCTTGGAGTAAGTAGACTCGCAGTACGGGTCTAGAGCAGTAGAAAACAGGGAATGTCCAAATTGTAGTACTGCAGTTTTCCCAGCAGGAGAATGGATGCCTGCTGTGTAAGGAAAGCGGTGAGGCGTATGTCAGAGGAGCTATGAATCATGGGTATACACATAAATGAGTCAGAACACCAATAGTGTAGAGGTTACAGCATCCACCCAACGTAAAGGCATTCCCGGTGCAAGTACGACTATAGCACATATTAATTGTGTAATAAAAGCCTCTGTGCTGTAAAGCCAACAGTTATACATGGAAAGGTGACCACATTCACATGGGTCCGTTAACCGGATTCCATCAAAATGGTACTGTCATAAGGAATAAGGTACATGTAATCCTAAAGACGTGCCTGTAAACATATGTAACTCAGAATAAGTAGATGCAAGTGGGCCTGTGCGGGTGTACGCAGCTATTAGCATAGCAAATGTATGTTGTCTTCTACAGCTGTACCTTTCATATATATATATATATATATATATATATATATATATATATATATATATATATATGTATATATATATATAGTTATATAGATGTGTGTATAGAGAAATATCCACAGACATAACATAAATATGCAATTATATAGCTACATATCTGTCTATATATACACACATATATATATATATATATATATATATATATATATATATATATATATATATATATGTGTGTATATGTAAATATATATATATATATATATATATATATATATATATATGTATTAGGAACGCTGAAAGATGAAAGCAAACCTAAGGGTTGTAAAGGGAATCCAGAGCAAGTTAGGAATTATGAAGTGCTCACAGCGGATGTCACATAAAGCTGCACAAGTGTGGGTAGAGCACCGGTCTCCACACCAGAGCAGGGCTATACCAGTGGCCATAACATCATTGAAGTGCTATGTCAACATAGGTTCATGGGTTCATACTAGGCTATCTGCCCTAGGGCATTTATAAGCCTAGCCAGAGTGTGTTTGGCTTTTGCCACTCATTTTAAATTCATTTTGCCATGCCCTTTTTCGAGGTTAGTATACTGTGCCTTTGTCTAACAGTGACACAGAACTGATACCTGGGGTAAACCTACGATCTCCCATCCACTCATCAAGATTCCTCTTGAAGAGAGTCAATGAGGGACTCTGCCTAACCTGGACTGGGATTTTATTCCAGAGTGAAGGGAGCCTCTGGGTTATGAATCTGTCCCTCCAGCATGAACTATTTATTTCAGTGCTGAGGTTCAAGTCTCTCAAGCTCATAGCTCGATGGGATTTGGATTTTCTGAGGTGCAGCATGTCCATTAATTCCGGGTTGGACATGGCTTTATACGTCAGGCACAGATTGCCTCTGAGCAGGCAATATGCCACTGAGTAGAGCTGGAGTTTCTTTAACCGGGCAGCATATGGCATCTGTTTGAGCCCTTTGATCCTCTTAGTGAGGTACTTTTGGGGTCTTTCCAGTTGCTGCAGGTGTTTGGTAAGGTACATCCCAAAACGGGCATTGTACTCAATTATGGGCCTGATGAGGGATGAGTAAAGAGGCACGATGACCTCCCCTGATCTAGATGTGAATCCCTTCATGATTAGGTGGGCTATATAAAATGTTTTTCTAACCACTTTGGCCACGTGGTTGTCAAATGAGAGATTGCTATCAACTTGGGTCCCCAGGTCCCTAATAACTTCTTCTGTACTTAATGGATTACCACCAATGTGGTAATTTGTGGGCACTTTGTTTTTGCCAAAGAGGATGACTATACACTTTTTGGCATTTAGCTTGAAGCCATGACTCTGGCACCAGTTGTCTGTTTCTATGAGGCCCTTTTGGAGGATGCTTGTGTCGGCTAGAGAGTTGATTATGGCACCCAGTTTGCAGTCATCTGCGAACTTGGTCAGCCACAGTCCTTCCGTGTTGGCCTGTACCTCCAAGAAATATATACCGAACAAGAGAGGTCCCAGGACTGAGCCTTGTAGGACGCCACTTGTAACTGGTTTGGAGTCTGACATGGCTCCAGCAATTCTAACCATGTGGGTTCTGTCCTTGAGCCAGTTTGCAACCCATCTAGTGACATAGGGGTTTATATTTAAGCTGGTGAGCTTATCTATAATGCCCGAGTGGAGTATTGTATCGAAGGCTTTTGCAAGGTCCAGGTAGGCTGGGTGGACCACCTTCCTCTCACAAATGGCCTTGGTGACTGTTTCAAAGAAATCGACCAGGTTTAAGAGGCAGGATCTGCCCTTAACAAAGCCGAACTGGGTAGGATCCAGTGTCTGTAGGTCCCCAATATCTTTATTTATGAGGTCCATGATGATCCTTTCCATAGCTTTGCAGACCAAGCTAGTCAGGCTTATGGGGCGATAGTTTCCAGGATCTGTTGAGGCACCACCTTTGTGGAGAGGAAACACTGTTGCTGTACGCCACTCTTTGGGTACATATCCTGTAGTAAGGCTGAGATTGAACAGTAGCTTTATGTTTGGGTTTAGCTCTTCTTGGAGTTCATGTAGGACGCAGCCCGGGACACCATCTGGTCCCATTGATGCTGTGTTTTTTGCTTTGGAGAGGGCGGCTCTTACCTAAGCATCTGAGATGTCAGGGGGCAGCACTCTGCTGGGATAGATATTTGCCGTTTTGGTGGGGGGGGGAGAAGTTTGTGCTGAACCTGTCAGCTAGGATGTTGGCAATGTCTGTGGGTTCGATGTATTTTTTGTCATTTTGGAGTAATTCTGAGCATATCTGGGAATTCCCACCCAGGTTCCTAACATAACTAAAGAAAGCCTTGTGATTATCCTTAGTGTCCTGTGCAATTTTTCTCTCGAAGCTGACCTTAGACGATTTTATGAGTGCCCGTAGTGTTTTGCTAATACTGATCAGAGATGCCTTCCTTTTTTGGGATTTTTCTCTATCATGTAGTAGCTTCCTCCTTCTATTGTATAGTTTGTTTATGGCTGGGGTCCACCAGACAGGACGTCTGTCTTTGGAGAATTGGGTCTTGGTTTTATTTGGGATTGCATGATCCATGCATTCCTGAAGGTGTTCATAGAATGCATTTATAAAGGATTCTGCGGTCTGGGCCGTATTTTCCACAGGCTCGGGGGCTTTGAAGGATTCCACCTCGGTTTTGAGGAGTGTAAAATTTGCTTTAGAGAAGTTTGTCACTGTGGTTTTCTGGGCAGGGGGTGGGGTCGGGATGTGAATATCCAGTGAGATTAGTCTATGGTCTGATCTTACCAGTGAGGGATACACTTCTGGTCTGGAGCATAGAGTCCCCATGTTGGTGATGATCAGGTCCAGTATGTTTTCCCCTCTTGTGGGAGTGGTAACAAGTTGTTCCATAGCATTTGAGTTTATAAATTCTATGAACCTTTGGGCTAGGGTGTTGGAGCTAGAGTAATGCTCCCAGTCTATGTTTGGGTAGTTGAAGTCACCCAATATAATGGTGTTTGGAGAGACCTTCATATTTTCCAGTATTCTCAGGAAGGCCGAGTGGGGCTCCTGGGTTTGGGAGGGTGGTCTGTAGCAGGCTATAAACTGGAAAGCAGTTTTACCCACTGTTAGTTGCACATGGATAGTCTCTGATGCTTCGTGCTGTGCCACCAACCTGGAGGTGTGGGTATCTTTGACGAATATTGATACTCCCCCTCCTTTTGTGGTTCGGTCCAAGTTTTGGGGCCGAAAAGCATGGTATGAGGTATAACCTGGTAGTGCTGGGGTGCTCTCGGGAGCCTTGAACCAGGTTTCTGTTACTGCACAGATATCAATGTTATCCATGCTAAGGAGAGTTTCAAGTGCGTGCATCTTGAGGTTTAGACTTCTGGCATTGAGTAGCATTAATATTAGTTTCTTATCCCTTGTTATACCTATGGAGGTGGGTTTGTCTTTTGAGCCATGCCTTAAAAAGGCACTATGGGGGAAGCAAGAGCCTTTGCCAATATCCAAAAGCCCAGGGGTGACAGGTGCAAGCCGTCCCTAGCAAAGCATTGTGGCTTGTCGAGCATGTCATCCCAGGCTGACAGGCATTGGATCCCCTTTGAATGACACCAATACTTAAGCCAGTTGTTGAAATTGATCATCTTGTCTTCATATTGTGGCATCATTCTTGGTGAGGGTAAGATGCTACTCAAGGTCAGGGTCATACCAGCCTGGGCTACATGCTCAGAGAGCTCCTCTATGTCTCTTTTCATGTAGTCCAGGGAGGTACGTCTCAGGTCATTCACACCAGCATGGACAATAACCGAGTCATATTTGTACTTGCCTTGGAGTGACCTGAGTGCTTGTGTTATGTGGCGGATCCTAACACGCGACAGGCAGCTCACCATGACCTTCTCCTTGTTCAGCCTGGTGAGCGGGACGTCAGTGTGCCTGATGATAGAGTCACCTATTACAAGTGTATCAGGTGTGTTGTTTAGCCTTAAGGGCTGTGACTGTTCAGCACACTGGCTTTGTGAGCTATGTGTTGCACGTGTTTTGTTTTGGGGTAGCGGTTGCTTGGATGTCTGCTTTGGAGGTCTTTGCTGCTTAGGCAGATTTTTATTTAGAGCCTCTGAGTATGTTTTTGTGTGTTATGTGTTTGGTTTGCTGTCATGGTAGGTCTATGTTAGACTGGAATTATAGTGAGTGTGGTTTCTTTTTCCTCCTGAGTACTGAGTTGAGAGAGCTTAGCCTCCAGTTTGGCTATATGGTTGCATCTCTCACATGTGTTGGAATTTGTTGGTAGGAGGAGAGGGTTGTCTGTGTACATGAGGCAGTTGTAACATTGCCTCAAGATTCCCAGATTCACCAGCTGGACCGGAGAGGAGATTGACAACTGACTTTTGGACATGCTAGAATAGTATTGGAAATTCCTTTATAATTGAAAAAAAAGGGCCAATGGGGAACAAGGTACTCAAGGGGAGTTTGTGAGGGTGTAGTGCTTTTAATTTTTTAGTGCTGACTTATATAATTGCTTTAGTGAGCATGTGCCAGGTAACTTAAATGCAATGTGTTACAGGTAACTTAAATGCAAAAAACGACAAACAGTAACTTTCTTTCAAGTGAAACAAGGAAATAAGTGCAGTAAGCGAGGGATCCACAGAAGCGCTGAAAAGCCTCATTTTAGGTGGAATTAGCGTTTCAGGGAAATAACAAGCAAACAAACAACAAGCATACAAACAAAGCTAGATTCTGCAGGCCTGGTTCTAGTCTATGCTACAGCAAACAAGGTGTACCAATTTCAGTAAGAAACAGTTCAAATATGCAGGCACTATAAGCCTTTAACCAGAAATTCCCAGCTCAGAAGGGCAGAGTCCAGCCTCTCCTCACACAAGAGTGCAGACCACGAACCTTCTTAATGTAAAATTACTGGCCTGAAGCCCAAGTGCTTAAACCAGAACTAATACACTTTTAGAATAACAGATACTGAGCCCTCAATCAGCAGTTCCCAACTTAGAAGGATGTAAACTACCTGTCCTGCCACCACAGTGCAGGCCACAAACCTTCCTAATGTAAAACAACTGGTCTGAAGCCCAAGTGCTTAATCCAAAAGACTTAGAATGATAGCTACACTTTAATCAAGTTACTACCAAGCAGTAATAAATACAATTTAATACTTTAAAGAATGCCTGGATTAGTGCTCAAGTTATACAAACAAAGCTAGATTCAGCAGGCCTGGATCTAGTCTATGAAACAGTAAACAAGGTGTACCAATTTCAGTAAGAAACAGTTCAAATATGCAGGCACTATAAGCCTTTAACCAGAAATTCCCATCTCAGAAGGGCAGAGTCCAGCCTCTCCTCCCACAAGAGTGCAGACCACGAACCCTCTTAATGTAAAATAACTGGCCTGAAGCCCAAGTGCTTAAACCAGAATTAATACACTTTTAGAATAACAGACACTGAGCCCTCAATCAGCATTTCCCAACTTAGAAGGATGTAAGCTACCTGTTCTGCCACTACAGTGCAGACCACAAACCTTCTTAATGTAAAACAACTGGTTTGAAGCCCAAGTGCTTAAACTAAAAGGCTTAGAATGAATTACACCAAGCAGTAATAAATACAATTGAGTACTATTAAGATGACGCCTAAGCAAAATAAAGTAGGAAGAAACACAAATACGGTAAAAGCAGATAACATTTTTTTTTTGAGTGAGCAAATGAGATGGGCCCAGGAGTTACAGAACAGAAAAAAGTACAAATGCAGGCCTTCAAATCAGAAAGTTGAGAGAGATGGAAGACCGCCCAAATGGCCAATAACTACAAATTCTGGGCCAGATCCACTCCTTATGTGGTAGACAGGTTACCTAATGCTTACCACTCCCACCAATAAGCTAGAAGGCTTCCCTCCAACACAGAAAGGCTTGGGGGGCTCAGAAGCTTACAAACAGTCCTGGATACAGCAAATCTGTATCTGGAACACTAATTACAGGAAAGGTAGGAAAAACGCTTACAATTTTTTTTTTCAGAAAAGTAGCAAAAAGAGTAGTAAAAACAATTCACATGCAGTGCAAGCTGGCACACTTGAGTATGTAGCAATATTAGTCCACACACAGTTTGAACAAATGTAATTAAATTAAAAAGGACTAAAAGCAAGTGCAGAAAGGGTTTATTAGGTAGAATGCGGTAAAGAGATGGGACTGGGGGAGTGTCCTAGATCAAATCTACAGTGGGGCGGGCACTGCAAAAGCCACCAAATTTAAACTACAACCAAGAACAGGGAGGGGGTGGGGAAGACAGTTTCAACAGAGATGTGAGGAATCACATTGCAAATTATAAAACCAGAAAAATATATACTGATCTCTGTATATTTGCAGAACAGTAAGACAACAGATATCTAAGCAACAATTTAGCTTTATAATACAGAATAATACAGAAAAATATACTCAGCTCTATATATTTGCAGATAGTCTTGTAAGGCTCTCTCTCAGTGCACAGGTTCCAATTTAAATGCTGGCATGCTGCACACAATTTTTTTGTATAGTTTGTAAATCAACGGTTCACTAACTGTACCATCCCCCCTTTTGAGACATGGCACTGCCCATGACTCAACAAAGCTGCATATCTAAACAAGTTAGATGGCAAAACTGGTTTTCCTTCTTTGGAGATGTACAGCCCTTTCTCAAGAATTGCTCCTCGTTTTATCCATTTCTGTTTTTCTACATTTGTAGTAAGTGTCTGCATTGTTTTTAACATTTCTAAATCTAAAATCTCAGAAGGTTGTAGTTCCTCACTCAAAAGAAATACTTCTGAAGCTGAAGCTGCCTGTTTTGCAGCTATATCAGCTCACGCATTACCTTTTGAAATCCTATCCTGTTGCTTGGTATGAGCTACGCATTTACAAATAGCTACTTTCTGAGGTAACTGAATAGATTCTAACAAATCTAAAATAAATTGCACATGATTAATCAGTTTACCAGTAGATGTTATCATTCCTCTATTTTTCCACTGTTGTGTAAAAACATGTACAGTAGAAAAAGCATACTGGCTGTCAGTAAAAATGTTCACACATTTATCCTTTGCCAAGGTACATGCCCTTGTCAAAGCAATCAGTTCTTCTGCTTGTGCAGATAAGTTGTGTGGTAAAGACTTTGCTTCTAAAATCTCAGTATCAGAAACTACTGCATACCCCACTAGATTCTGTCCTGTAGGACCCCTTCTGCATGAGCCGTCCATGAAATATGTCACCTCGACATCATCCAAGGGAACATCCGTTAGATCTTTTCTAGGCAGTGTCTTTTGCTCAATTTCCTGCAGGCAGCTGTGTGGTGTGCCATCTGCAGAGGTCGGGAGCAAGGTAGATGGGTTTAAAGTTGTACATCATTCAATTGTCATATGAGGTTGGCTCAGGAGTAGAGTCATACAGGAAAGATGTCTAGCAGGAGAAAGATATGCTACTTTTTCTTGCAGTAAAATTATTGCGACTGCATGAGGCACTCTCAATGTGAGAGGGTGGAACAACACTACTGAGGCCGAAGCCTGTGCTGCCATTGCAGCTGCAACTACTGCTTGTACACAGTGGGGCAGGGATTGCGCCACTGGGTCCAGCTGTGATGAATAATAAGCTATGGGGTGTTGCTTATCCCCATGTTGCTGTGTTAACACTGATGTCATGTAGCCTTGTTTACAATCTACAGTTTGGAAAAAACGTTTATGATAGTTTGGTAAACCTAAAACTAATGAGGATGCTATCAGTTGTTTCAGTTTGCAGAAAGCTGATTCTGCTTCTGGTGTCCATTGCAATAAATCTTGTGCTGCCATAGGTTTCTTGTATATCAAGTTGGTCAACAGAGCAGAATCCAAGGCATAGTTTGGAATCCACCTCCGACAGAAATTAGTCGTGCCCAGGAAGGATATAATTTCCTTCTTGGTAGTCGGTTTGGGTGCTTGCAAAATTGCTATTTTTCTATCTTCATCTAATGTTCTGCCTTCTTTGGATATTACATATCCCAGGTATTTAACCTGCTTTCTCCAAAGCTGCAATTTGTTTTTGTTTACTTTATGTCCTTGTGTGGCTAAAAATTGTAGTAATGCTATGGTATCTTCTTTACATTCTTGTTGGGTGGGGGCTGCTAGCAGGATGTCGTCTACATAAAGTAAAATTTGTCTGCCTTTTGGTGGGCTAAATCCTGCCAAGTTGCTTGCCATCTCCTGTGCAAATATTGTTGGGTTTTCACAATACCCCTGTGGTAGTTGCGTGTATGTATACCTTTTTCCCTGAAATGTGAATGCAAACCAATGTTGGCTGTCAGGGTGTATCGGTATCGAAAAGAACGCATTGCTAATATCTACCACAGAGAAATACTTCTATTGAGGCTTCAAATCATTCAATAGAGTATGTGGATCTGGGACCGTAGGTGCTCTAGGTATTACTGCTTCATTTACAGCTTGTAAGTCTTGGACCATACGCCATTCTCCGTTTGCTTTCCTAACAGGAAATAAGGGTGTGTTACATGGTGAATCAGGAGCTTAAGTAAAGCTATTATTATAGATTTGATTCCTATTTCTGCATCCTTCCTTAAGGGATACTGTCTCTTTTGAGGTCTGAATGCTGATTTTGGAATAATAGTAACTGGTCCTGCTGTACAAATTAGTCCTACATCTGATTTCCCTGTTGACCTGAGAGTTTCTGGTATGCTCCATAAAGCTTTTTCTTCCTCTTCTAGTAAGAGTGCTAATCAGCTGTCCTCGCTAGACCGCAAGTGTACAGCTGGGTGAGTCTGTGTTATCCAATTTAACTTCTGTTTCTGTATCCCTGTTCTGACAATTCTAACTCTGTTTGTTTCTCCCACGTTGTGACTTTTTCTCCAAGATCTGCCCATTTCACATTCTTGTCTTTGGTTAAACTAACATATGGTAATCGATTAGATTTATAGAGTGCAAAGAATTCCTGGGGCAATGAACAGCTGACTACACTGTTCCCTTCTGTGTCCCAGTACAGATTACGTAATACTAATCTGTTTGCATGGTTTTTAAACAGTTCTTGCTCATATTCCTTATCAGGTCCTGGTGTGCTACAATAATACAGAGTACAGTGCGACAAATGCTGTTTATCAGTGTCAAGGGAGGGGGATTTACTGATGGCTACGTTCATCAGTTCTTCAGTTACTGCCCCTGGACCAGCTGTGACTAAGTCCTGGCTGTAACAATAAAATGTTTCACCCTCTGGTCACACCACAAAAGTATCCATTTGTCGCTGTGCTTCCATACCCTGCATAGTCGGTACTACTGCTATGCCAAATATCTGCATAAGATCTCTGCCCAAAAGGTTCACTGGGCATTTTGCAGAAACAACAATTTTGCTTTTCTGGGTCATCCCTGAAACAGGGTCAGTTATTGCTATGTTGTGGGAGAGAGGCTCCTGATACAGCTGTCCATTAGCTGCTTTCACTAATATGTAATCAAGTGATTCTGAATTTTCTGGTAGTTTGGAAGGATGTATCAGGGTTCGTGAAGCCCCTGAGTCACACAGGAATTTAACTTCCCTCCCCTCTACCAAAAGTGTAACTTCTGGTTTTGTGTCTGCTAAATAGAGCTCTAGGCTCAATAATGCCAAGTCTAAAATTTCACTTTCTTCACCATCGGTGATTTCTTGTACTTCCTCTATTTCTTCTATCACATTCTCTACTCCCTCTATCACATTTGCATTTGGCTTTTCTTGGTTATTCCCTTCTAGTGATTCTTGACTATCATATAGTCAGTCCTCACCCTCCTTATCTTCCATGGCTGCCTTCTTGTTTTGCTTGCAATCCCTTGCTAAGTGTCCCTTTTTTCCACATTTAAAACATTCACCCCTTTTCTTTCGTTCTTCAAACTCTTCTGATCATTTATCAGATTGTTTGTTTCCCTGGGCATTTTTCTTGCCCTTTTTCCTGGACTGTACTACATAAACTTCTGCTCTGTCTTCTACAGCAAATACTTGGGCTTTCTTTTTCTTTTTACTGTTAAAATGCCTTTCGGCATGCCTAGCATATTCAAGTAGTGACTGTAATCTACTTGTACGATGGTCTACCATGTGCTTTGTAATAAAGCTGCTTATAGGCAAAATACTGCCTTTCAAAAATGCATTCTTTAATTGCTGCTCGTATGGAGAATCATGTGTTTGATCTTCAGGTACCTGCATTCTACAATGGTTATTAAAACACTCGAATAATCTAGCATAATATCTGTCAACAGTTTCACCTTCCTGTTGGATGCATTGATTAATGTAAATCCAGTCTGCCCTAGGCTTCCATTTCTCAGAGATTCAGTCTGTTAGACCTTTCACTCTGCTATCCAATTCTGCATTGCTATGTGGGAGTGGCTTATGCTCTGCGTCACGGGGATTCTAGTTGCCACTGATCATGTGCCAATCTGGACCTACGATCTGTCTGACTACTTTTTCTACTTCATCTCCATTTAAATGATAACTTAACCACATGCCCTGTAAGTCTTCTAAGAATTTTCTAAAATTAACTTTCGGATGGGGAATTCCCTCTGTGGCTTTCCGGATGTCTTCTGGTTTCCACGGTCTATATACTAGGAGGGTTGGGACTTGTCCTGCCTGTCCTGCCTATGGATTTGGTACTTCTATGAGTGGACATATCTCTTCTTTACTCATAGCTCGTGAATTTTTATTTATTTCATATAACTCAATATCTCCTCTTATGTTACGTGTTCGAGACCTAGTCTTGATGGGATCTCTAACATATGGTCTTGGCTTTGCGGTAACAGCCAGGTATAGCGGAGGTGGACCAGCTTGTCCACTCGCTTCATATTCTGGTGCAGGAAGCGGAGGGGGTGGAGGGGCTGATGCTATCACCAAATTATTGTCTTCTTTATCTAGAAACATAGCTTTTGAATTATTACTTTTTTGCTCCCTACGGTTTGCTTCCTCAATCCACCTGTGTGCCTGCCTGAGGAACCCCCAATTGACGTTGCTTTTTTACCTGACCGTTTGCATCAGCTTTAAGCTGTTTGACAAGTTTAATAAGCGAGGATTTTTTCTAATTTGCCATCAAATTCATATTTATTAACCCATTTTGTATAGTATCTAATATTGTTGGCATGCTGTGATTGCATATATTTTGCATCTTCAGTTAGTGGTGGGTTTTGGGAACTTTTTGTGCACTTATTACCCATATTGTTCTGATTTGTTAAAGAAAACATGTTCCGTAACCCTTCTTATTTTCACGTGGTACCACGATTTTCTGTTTTACAGTTTATCTAGAATAACTGTCTTACCTATTCTGTTTCCCTGATCTATGACAAGACTGCAATCTTTCTGTCCCTGACTTGTACAAAACAAATCTCCTGACAGACATTTTCAATCAAGTCCCTAATCTAAAACAGAAAAAAGGTAAATCTCACCTTACCTGAGCCTCCGTGATTGACAGTCTCTGATTCATTACTGACTCATCCTCCAGTTGTAGATCAGAAAAGTGGCTGGCCTCTTTTGAACAACAATTCAGTCTGAGGTCTTTCAGAGCAGAAGAACCGATGTGGTTTCTTCCCCGTACGGTTTCATGCCACCTGGCCCATCTGAACTGAGGCGAAGTGAGAGTTCCGGTCCAAAGGACCAATCTGTCAAAGGAAAAATAACTTCAAAATGATCAACACACGGCAGGTTCAGGTTAAAGCACTTTAATCTTGCAGCAAGGAGACAAAAACGTGCTAATACAGAGTTTGTCTAACTAGAATCAGGAAGTGAAACTATTTTTATACATTTCTTACAAGGTATTGCCTACTAAGCTGACGTAATAAATCACAAGTTCTTTCAATATTATTTCTCAGCAGCTGTTTGTCCATGATTTTCTGCTGGCATATCAAGTTTACAAAAAAACTTCCTAAGAAAAACAACGTGGCCTTGACGACCACCGGTCAGATACAACTTTTACTATGCAATGTTACCATTCAAGGTACTATGGCTAATTCGAGCACAAAGCAAGTACAGATTATTCTGATGTATCTCTTCTTTTCCTCAGCTGTGCATGTTCTCATAACACGAACAGGGCTGATTGTTCATATTCAATCACATTATAGAAAACAGTATTATTCTATTCATTCACTATTCATTCATATTCCTGACCTAGCAGATAATCACCTGCTTCTCAGTACATTTCCAAAAGGCATAAACATGAATTTTGATGTGCTAGCAAATACTAGGTCAGAGAGCATCTTGCAATTTCAGAAAGCATACTGCAGTTTGAAAAGCATCTTATAATCTCATACAGAATTGAGCTGTACATAAAATAGAATTAAATGTGTTAACCCTTTTACCTTCTAATAAGCACTAAACTTATACATTAATACATATTCTTCTAACACCTGCATAATCTCAGTTTGCGCTTCACGAATGTTACAATGGTATTTACTCATTATTTGGTTCTGCTTGCTTAACTGTGACAATTGTGATAACTATGAGATCCACAGTTTCCAAGCACTTTCATTCCTGTTCACTTTTACTGTTGAGCACAAGTAGAACTTTTGTTAGAGCACTAGTATTGCTTTAAGGAAAATGCTAATGTGATCCTTTCCTTGCAGTAACCTCAAGCCAAGAAGCCAGTCAAGATACTTCTGTCACATATCAATCATCAATATGTTGAAACATATCAATCATCAATATGATGAAACAAACATGCAATATTTTGAGTGAAGTACTTTATTACTTAAGCTTTTTAGTGTATGTTAGTCAGATTAACATTATTATACTGAATGCCATATCCCTTTGCATCTAACTTAGCATTTGCTTGAACTTATGTACATTTTATAGGATACTACACAAGTAAAAAGGCTGTCTTTGTGGCTGTTCCCCACAAAAAGTACAAGTATCCTGGCTCAATGACTCTACAGTATTATCAGATTTACTGCTTTTACGATTAACTTGAGTGTTGCCACAGTGGTGCAGCGATTAGTGTTGTTGCCTCACAGCAAGTGGCTCTCTGGTTTGATTCTTGGCTGGAGTGCCTCTGTGTGGAGTCTGCATGTCCTCCCTGCAAGCAACAGAATGTTAAAAAAAGACATGCAGGTAGGTGCGTGAATACGTGTGTGCCTTCTCTGAAGGTTGGGTGCTGGGCTGGCAACTCAACACTGTAAAAATCCACTGCCAATCATAAGTGGCCCGGGGATCTGCTGTGGCGACCCCTAACCAGGAAAAGCCAAACGACATAATAAAAAAAGCATTAATTTGAGCATTGCTGCAATCTGTACTAGCCATAAATCACTCTACAACTGCACAGCACAAATCCTTTTAATCATACCAACTGTCTCACAAATATTACGATCTAAAATGTTTGGTTGTTTCAAGTGATTCCAAAGACACAACTTGAAATATTAAGTGTACATGTACAGAAAGGAAAGCTGTATCTGCCTCACAGGTTCAGTTTGTGTCCCAAATAAGTCACAAAAGTGCAGGGAAACTTATAACCTTTTTTTAGACAGTGTCAATGCCTTAAACAAGTATACAAAGCATACATTGCATGATGCTCTGACAGCAAGTTTAAATTCAATACTCTTGCCTTTCAGCATTGTTTTTTCTAATGAGAAATCACCTTTACTGTAGCTTACAGTTATATACAGCAGCCACAATATGCAAGTCAGTACAGAGAAACATTTCTGCTTTGTTTTATTCCTTTGCCTATAATATATGGAAATCTTGCTGCAGTGCATCAGCTTTTATATACTTTTGCAAAATGTTTGCATCTCCATGTCATCTACAGAGTCATAGCTTTACACTGTATAGCTTTTCATGCTTGTTCATAAATTGCTTGCATCGGTTATGATTTCTGCCTGTTCATTATCCATTGTCATCTTGATATTTTATGTGACCTCCTTTTCGTAATGACTATTTTTATTTATTTTAGCAATTTTGGGGTTTGTTTTATTCTAATCTGCACTCACAGACTTTATTTTGCATACATCCATTTCCTCCGCCATAGTTAGATGTGTATTTGAAAACTGTCTCACTCTATATGCATGAGGAACTTTATTAAGTGTCAAGTAAGCATTCCTTAATATTCTGCTTATGACCTGGTCATTACTGAGTCCATATCACAATTCTGGCACTTGTCAGAGAATCATACAAGTCACTAAAGTCACACCATTATGCTATATGTTTCACCTTGCTCAGAGAAGCATCAACCAGCTCCTAACCCCTGGATTAATAATAAAAATAAATGCCTTACAAATGGCAAATTCTTATTTGGCTTATACTATGCCCAGAATTTGCCTTTCAAGATGAAATCTTGTATCTTCTTTCCTTCTTAAGGATAAAAGTATTATATACCTTAACTGCTTCCTCACCTCTAACATGAAAGACCATTGCACAGTATATTTTATTCTGGCTTTTCAGAAAGTCCACTCGCATTGAGGTAATGTGCAAATCTTTGAACTTAAGTGCCTAACTTTCTGAAAATTTTGAAAAAGCTTCAAAGACAGTGGTGATTTTGATGAAGATAGTTTGAGTCGAAAAATCAAAGCAATACAAATGACGGATTGGCATTCAGAAAGAAAATTAATATTTGTGAAAGTGAGATTTATGACTAAATTCTTCCAAGTTATAGTCATTTTTTCAGTTCATAGTTTCATCTGTGTACACTAGGCTATTGACTGCAAGGGCCCTTTAAGCCTAGCAATGCATCCCAAATGTTTGACAAGTTCCAGTACTTTTGATAAGTGTAAGCAGGGGCTTTGGAAATTATACATTTACAGGCTGTCTGTGTCCATTAGAGACAGGTGCCAAACTAGGGATGAAATTTCTGGTCTCCATCCAATTGTCCACGTTGCACTTGAACTGGATTAGGGAATATCTCTGCTGCACATGAATGGGGAGCCTGTTCCAGAGATGGGGTAGTCTCTGGGATATTGATTCCCCAGTCTGTCCGATTTATATCACAGGCAAAGTTTAAGTCTTTAGAATGGGTCTTTCTCAAGCTGTTTGTTTTGTGGATGTGTAGTAGGTCCAATGGTGTGGGGTCTGACAAGGCCTTGTATGCCAGGCATAGATCTCCCTCAGCAGCCTGTAGGAGACAGAATAAAGGGAAAGGGCTTTGTGGAAGTCTGCATAGGACATGTTACTTATGTCTTGTATTCATTTAGTGAGGAATCTCTCTGGGCATTCCAATTGTTGAATGTGCTTGGTTAGGTATGCACTAAAGGGCGCATTGTACTCAATGATAAGTCTGATGAATGCTAAATATATTGGAAACAATGACCTCCTTGGAACTATATGTCATACCTTTGTTTATAAGTTGCACAGTATAGAATGATTTCCTCACTACTATAAACACATGATGGTCAAAGGCTAGATTACTGAACTACTGGGCTGACTAAAGGGTGTGTTGTCAGTAGGATAAATATCAGTTGCCAATAATTATTTTAATGTTGATAATAAGAGACTGTGAAAAACAAAATTGGAGCACTGGAAATGTGAAAATGTGACTTGTATATTATATATGGCTGTAATACAATAGAGGTATCCTGAAGAAATTTGTAAAAATGCAGCAAACAGCTTGAACATACCAAAATCCTGGCAGGTTGATATGCTGTTACTAGTGTCAAAGTAAGTTTAGTTGTGAACTTATGACACCCTGTGGTATACATTCAATGCAAGAATATAAACATAGTCAGGATGAAGAAATAAGAGACATTAGTCATGATATCATCCAATAAGAAGCTTTACTGTTGTGACAAATAGAGAAAGTGCACATGTATATCCATCTTTGTATCAGTATTTCACTTAAACGTTGAGTTACCACTTTACTTTACATTTGCCCATATATTTGATATTCCCACTTACTCTCACACATCGCCCACACCTACAGGCAATTTACAGCACCACCAATTCATGTACAACACATCTTAAGGAACTGGGAGGACAGTGGAGCATCTGACAAAATTCCATATTGACACAGGGAAGATATGCAAACTCCATATACAAGCAATGCAGCCAAAAACTGAAATGGGGAACTGAGCAAGTCTGATCAACTGCAAAATGCCAGTATCAGAGAGAAAATCACCAAAATGCATTGCATAAACACCACAGTGAAAGCAAATAAAGGTAAAGTCTTTAAATTCACCTCTCATTAAACTTTCATGACTACAATCTGCAACATATTCCAGAGGATTAATACAAATCCCCACTGTAGGTCATAAATCCTGCCCTGTTTCCACAACATGGTGATTTTTGATTCAGTGACACATTAGTTGCTATGAGGAAAGACACAAGGTGCAAGGTTTGATTCTTACATGGGGTGATTGCCTAGGCTTAAAATGACCCAGAAGGGTAGTTAGCCTAGTACTAATCTATAATCCTAATCCTATAAAGCTAACTACCACAAAGTCCAGATTAGCACTTCCTAGAGTAGTCAACAGTGTTGGCGGCCACATTGTGTAAGCAGCGGCACTACCCACTAACTCTCCCAAAAACAATGCACACATTCAAACACACACACACACACACACACACACACACACACACACACACACACACACACACACACACACACACACACACATACACACACATGCAAGCACACACACACACACACACACACACACACACACACATGCATGCACGCACACACACAAACACTCACACACACATCACAGACCACATGTATGTCCCTGTGCTGTCTGAACATCCCTGATGTCTATGCCCTGGTAATTCAAGAATGAAGAATGATAGTATAACTTCAGCCCTCCTCTCCTTCTCTAACGTCATTAACCAACACAGAAACAATAATAAACTTTCCTCTGCTATCTTTATTAATCTTTCAAAAGCCTTTGATATGGTAAACCACTAAATACTCATAAACACTTTGAAATCCATCTCCCTACAGGACCAGGCCATCCAATAGTTTCAATCATATCTCAGGGTGGGCAACAGGCTGTCCTATGACAGAGCAAACTATCCACCTTTTTACCCATCATCCTCGGAGTACTCCAATGCTCCATACTAGGTCCACTATTATTTTCCATTTTCATTAATGATTTATATAAGGTCATCCCAAATGCAACATGCATTCAATATGCAGATGACTCCACTTTAGTATGCTCTGACACTTCACCTACAGAGTTGCAGATTCTATCCCAAAAAACTTTTAACACAGTTCAAAATTGGCTCCTTAACCATTGTCTCATGTTAAATCCTAATAAAATCAAACTGCTGCTTTTCTCCCCCACTCACAGGTCTGCCCCTATAGCCTTTACATTAAAATCCAACAATGGCACCACTATTTCCCCAGATTCCTCAACCAAACTGTTAGGAGTTATAATAGATAATAACCTCAAGTCTGATCTGCATATCAATAAAACTATTAAAGTAGTTAATTAAAAACTTGGCTCACTATATAGGATCAAGACCTTCCTAACGCCATTAGCCAGAACTATAATTGCTCGTACACATCTACTCTCCACCCTCCTCTATGCTTCCCTCTATTTACAAACCTCAGCAAAACTGACCTTAATAAACATTCTAGCAGCTACAACACATTGTTAGATTTGCTACAGATGCAGCCTACAGAGCTCATCACTGTCATAACCTAAATCTACTAGGATGGCTTGAACTGCCTAACCTACTTCAGGTTAATCAACTAATAGTTGTATACAAGATCCTGTACCAATCAGATAATACTCCCGTACTTAAAAACCTCATCACCCTCTACAGTAACCTTAGCGCACTACATTCATCTGAAAGACTACTAGTTCAAACTCTCAAATCCAACAACACAGCCGGTAAATTTCTATTTGCTAACTCTGCTGGCAAAACTTGGAATTCTCTTTCTGCAAATCTTACATCTGAACTCTCTCTACCTCATTTCAAGAAAAGTCTGATTCAGTACTTTAAAAAATGATGGCTATGTCCTTGTCCTAATCCAGACTAACTCTAACCATAACTCGTGTGCACATGGAGAACTTCTGCCTACACTTTATTGATTCTTAACTTATAAATCCTATGATCTCCTTGGATTTATTACCGGCATTCAATACCCTATCATTCTTAAAAACATTATCTAGAATTTTCCATCTAAGTAAAAATGTAATAATATGTTTGTGTATCTGTTTTTGTGTTTGTTTACATCTGTGTAAAAATCCTTTTATTTGTGTTTTATTTTGTGTTTTAAACTGTAAAAATATAACAATTTGTCGAATGCCTTTTTGGAGCTTTTCTCCCTGGGCCTCCGCTGAAAATGGACATGTATCCAGTTGAACTATCCCAGTAAACAAACGTAAAATAAAATAATAAATAAATAATTACATTCAGCTATTAATGCCAGCCTTTCAAGTTTCAGTCTTCATATCCTTCAGTACTTGCATGCTAGGTCAAGAATTGTTTCCTTAGTGACTCTCTGTCTGTTTGCACTACAAGGTTGAGAGGTATGCTTAACGTTGTCAATCCTTTATGCATTAAAACATTTCGCAGGCATTTCGTAATGCCTGAGATTCCCAATATATGTTTAAAAAACTTTCCTCATCTCAAGGGTGCATGGCTCAAATCCCCCCACACTCACCTAGGTACATTCATTTTTTTTTTCTATGATGCATTTTTAAAATGTATCTCTGGTGTCTGTTTTTAAAGATTTAGCCCTGTTGTCTAATGTTTCCCCCCATCCAATGACACAGGCTATGCTCATTAGTCTAGGGATATGTGGAAATATGACAGCTACACCAATCGCCCCCATGCACACACACACACACACACACACACACACACAAAAAATATTATGAATTTATGCTTATGTCATTGTTCTCTGTGGAATATTCTCTTCCCCTCAGTGCAAAATATTTTTGAGAGCTAAAATGTGGACATCGTACTTCATAATTTATGACAGCTGAGGTGTGAATTTAAGTGAAAAAATGTATGACAGCCAGTATAAACATTAGATATAAAAATGGTGATATTTGTGCAGTATATAATGTAAACAGATATCCTGCTTTAGAAGTATAGACATGGTGCTAAGCATAAATGACATGCTAAAATGTCAACAAAAATGCTGCAGTCAGGTTCAGGAACTGCATTCTCCTAAACAGATATATATTTTTTAATTATATGAAATGGTGAGAAAATCTCCCGGCATGAGTGCCTTTGCCTTTTGAAATGAATCAAAAAATTAACACTCGAGTATATCTGCCTCCTACCATTTTAGTAAAATGTATGACATTTGTCCCTTTTTACACCTCATTTTCTTGGAAAAATCAAGTATTTCAGTCACTTTATCTACGCCCTTCTTTAAATTATTCAACTCTTCCATTAAGTTTCCTGTTTACACTGTCAAAAAGTTAATTCAAGAAAGTGCGCCAGTAAATCTGAACAAATATTTTAAATACTGTCTGACCATTCAGTGCATAAGATAAAGGCTATAAGCTGCCAACAAGCTTCTGTCAATCCCTGTTTGAACACTGGATGATTGAACAAGTAACTCAACTGGAAAGGTTACTCCCTGATAAGAGGCAATTGTGCCTAGTAAGTTTGTCTAATTATCAAATAAACGAATAAGTAAACAAAAATGCCACACAGATCAGCAAGTGCATGAAGTTAAAGATCATGCTGTAGGCCTAGAGGTTTTAACTTCTGAAGTGTTGTAGAAAAACAGTAGGCCTACTTTCTCCAGTCTCGATCTTTTAAATAACTGGCAGATAACAAAGGTAAAACAATTCATGAGATAACAGAAGAAAATTATAAGCCAGACACAGACTTGTGGGATAAGTGTGAACTATGAAATCACTATGTAAAATGAGATGCTAAAATGTGGCAATTTCATTTTTATTTAATTTACTTGTTACTTAATTTCCATTTGGTCAGGTTAAAGCATGCATTATAAGTAATTAATAGTAAAAAGCACATCTGACTAGCTTCTTCTACTAAACAATTAGGTTTCATAATCCCAAAAACGTATAACTCTCATCATAAAGACAACTCTAAAAAGGCAAAAAGGAGTGTAAAAAACAAAATATGCCAACTAGTAGAATATTTTAATCTAAAAAATACAGCAGACAATGATGGGTATTAAATTATAAAGCTTACAATGGACTGGCATACCATCCGGAATTTCACTGTTTTAGTGTTTTTGTGTGCTAAGCTAGGCTACATTTTCTCCATGATACTGCACAGGATATTGTATATATCAGGGAAAAAACATTATCTAACTATACAACAAATTACAGGATTATACATTGCAATAAAATTATGCTAATCAAACAGAACTAATTTATTTCACTAATACCCAAAGACTATGTTCTTGTTTTATATACTATCAATAACTATACTAGCAAGACTACCAGATATAATTTTGGAAATATGGAGTACACAATTAAAACATTTACTTGTACAGTAAAAGTCAAATGTGGACCAACATAAGTGCCAATATGGACATTTGGACAGAAAATCAGAAAAATGCTTCACACTTATCAAGTGATATATAAAAATGCATGCACACACACACACAAACACACACACACACACACACACACACACACACACACACACACACACACACACACGCATGCACACATACACACACATGCATGCACACACACACACACACACACACACACACACACACACACACACACACACACACACACACACACACACACACACACACATACACACACATGCATGCACACACACACAAACACACACACACACACACAAATCACAGACCACATGCATGTTGTGCTGTCTGAACATCCCTGATGTCTATGCCCTGGTAATTCAAGAATGAAGAATGATAGTACAACTTCAGCCCTCCTCTCCTTCTCTAACGTCATTAACCAACACAGAAACAATAATAAACTTTCCTCTGCTATCTTTATTAATCTTTCAAAAGCCTTTGATATGGTAAACCACTAAATACTCATAAACACTTTGAAATCCATCTCCCTACAGGACCAGGCCATCCAATAGTTTCAATCATATCTCAGGGTGGGCAACAGGCTGTCCTATGACAGAGCAAACTATCCACCCTTTTACCCATCATCCTCGGAGTACTCTAATGCTCCATACTAGGTCCACTATTATTTTCCATTTTCATTAAAGATTTGTATAAGGTCATCCCAAATGCAACATGCATTCAATATGCAGATGACTCCACTTTAGTATGCTCTGACACTTCACCTACAGAGTTGCAGATTCTATCCCAAAAAACTTTTAACACAGTTCAAAACTGGCTCCTTAACCATTGTCTCATGTTAAATCATAATAAAATCAAACTGCTGCTTTTCTCCCCCACTCACAGGTCTGCCCCTATAACGTTTACATTAAAATCCAACAATGACACCACTATTTCCCCAGATTCCTCAACCAAACTGTTAGGAGTTATAATAGATAATAACCTCAAGTCTGATCTGCATATCAATAAAACTATTAAAGCAGTTAATTAAAAACTTGGCTCACTATATAGGATCAAGCCCTTCCTAACGCCATTAGCCAGAACTATAATTGCTTGTACACATCTACTCTCCACCCTCCTCTATGCTTCCCATCTATTTACAAACCTCAGCAAAACTGACCTTAATAAACTTTCTAGCAGCTACAACACATTGTTAGATTTGCTACAGATGCAGCCCACAGAGCTCATCACTGTCATAACCTAAATCTACTAGGATGGCTTGAACTGCCTAAGCTACTTCAGGTTAATTAACTAATAGTTGTATACAAGATCCTGTACCAACCAGATAATACTCCCGTACTTAAAAATCTCATCACCCTCTACAGTAACCTTAGCGCACTACATTCATCTGAAAGACTACTAGTTCAAACTCTCAAATCCAACAACACAGCCAGTAAATTTCTATTTGCTAACTCTGCTGGCAAAACTTGGAATTCTCTTCCTGCTAATCTTACATCTGAACTCTCTCCACCTCATTTCAAGAAAAGTCTGATTCAGTACTTTAAAAAATGATGGCTATGTCCTTGTCCTAATCCAGACTAACTCTAACCATCACTCGTGTGCACATGGAGAACTTCTGCCTACACTTTATTGATTCTTAACTTATAAATCCTATGATCTCCTTGGATTTATTACCGGCATTCAATACCCTATCATTCTTAAAAACATTATCTAGAATTTTCCATCTAAGTAAAAATGTAATAATTTGTTTGTGTATCTGTTTTTGTGTTTGTTTACATCTGTGTAAAAATCCTTTTATTTGTGTTTTATTTTGTGTTTTAAACTGTAAAAATATAACAATTTGTCGAATGCCTTTTTGGAGCTTTTCTCCCTGGGCCTCCGCTGAAAATGGACATGTATCCAGTCGAACTATCCCAGTAAACAAATGTAAAATAAAATAATAAATAAATAATTACATTCAGCTATTAATGCCAGCCTTTCAAGTTTCAGTCTTCATATCCTTCAGTACTTGCATGCTAGGTCAAGAACTGTTTCCTTAGTGACTCTCTGTCTGTTTGCACTACAAGGTTGAGAGGTATGCTTAACGTTGTCAATCCTTTATACATCATAGCATTTCTCAGGCATTTCATAATGCCTGAGATTCTCAATATATCTTTAAAAAACTTTCCTCATCTCAAGGGTGCATGGCTCAAATCCCCCCTCACACACCTTGGTACATTCATTTTTTTTTTCTATGATGCAATTTTAAAATGTATCTCTGGTGTCTGTTTTTAAAGATTTAGCCCTGTTGTCTAACGTTCCCCCCATCCAATGACACAGGCTATGCTCATTAGTCTAGGGATATGTGGAAATATGACAGCTACACCAATCGCCCCCATGCACACACACACACACACACACACACACAGACACACACACACAATATTATGAATTTATGCTTATGTCGTTGTTCTCTGTGGAATATTCTCTTCCCCTCAGTGCAAAATATTTTTGAGAGCTAAAATGTGGACATCGTACTTCATAATTTATGACAGCTGAGGTGTGAATTTAAGTGAAAAAATGTATGACAGCCAGTATAAACATTAGATATAAAAATGGTGATATTTCTGTAGTATATAATGTAAATAGATATCCTGCTTTGGAAGTATAGACATGGTGCTAAGCATAAATGACATGCTAAAATGTCAACAAAAATGCTGCACTCAGGTTCAGGAACTGTATTCTCCTAAACAGATATATATTTTTTAATTATATGAAATGGTGAGAAAATCTCCCGGCATGAGTGCCTTAGCCTTTTGAAATGAATCAAAAAATTAACACTCTAGTATATCTGCCTCCTACCATTTTAGTAAAATGTATGACATTTGTCCCTTTTTACACCTCATTTTCTTGGAAAAATCAAGTATTTCAGTCACTTTATCTACGACCTTCTTTAAATAATTCAACTCTTCCATTAAGTTTCCTGTTTACACTGTCAAAAAGTTAATTCAAGAAAGTGCGCCTGTAAATCTGAGCAAATATTTTAAGTACTGTCTGACCATTCAGTGCATAATATAAAGGCTATAAGCTGCCAACAAGCTTCTGTCAATCTCTGTTTGAACACTGGATGATTGAACAAGTAACTCAACTAACTGGAAAGGTTACTCCCTGATAAGAGGCAATTGTGCCTAGTAAGTTTCTCTCATTATCAAATAAACGAATAAGTAAACAAAAATGCCACACAGATCAGCAAGTGCATGACGTTAAAGATCATGCTGTAGGCCTAGAGGTTTTAACTTCTGAAGTGTTGTAGAAAAACAGTAGGCCTACTTTCTCCAGTCTGGATCTTTAAATAACCGGCAGATAACAAAGGTAAAACAATTCATGAGATAACAGAAGAAAATTATAAGCCAGACACAGACTTATGGGATAAGTGTGAACTATGAAATCACTATGTAAAATGAGATGCTAAAATGTGACAATTTCATTTTTATTTAATTTACTTGTTACTTAATTTCCATTTTGTCATGTTAAAACATGCATTATAAGTAATTAATAGTAAAAAGCACATTTGGCTAGCTTCTTCTACTAAACAATTAGGTTTCATAATCCCAAAAATGTATAACTCTCATCATAAAGACAACTCTAAAAAGGCAAAAAGGAGTGTAAAAAACAAAATATGCCAACTAGTAGAATATTTTAATCTAAAAATACAGCAGACAATGATGGGTATTAAATTATAAAGCTTACAATGGACTGGCATACCATCCTGAATTTCACTGTTTTAGTGTTTTTGTGTGCTAAGCTAGGCTACATTTTCTCCATGATACTGCACAGGATATTGTATATGTCAGGGAAAAAAACATTATGTAACTATACAACAAATTACAGGATTATAAACTGCAATAAAATTATGATAATCAAACAGAACTAATTTATTTCACTAATACCCAAAGACTATATTCTTGTTTTATATAATATCAAAGGAAAGCAAGACTACCAGATATAATTTTGGAAATATGGAGTACACAATTAAAATATTTACTTGTACAGTAAAAGTCAAATGTGGACCAGCATAAGTGCCCATATGGACATTTGGACAGAAAATCAGAAAAATGCTTCATACTTATCAAGTGATATTTAAAAATCAGTATACACCAATATTATATATCCCTCGTTCTGAAGGAGGTATGGGCCTCCTCAAAACTGATTACATGTATAGATCTGCTATTGTAGGACTGTATACATATCTGCTGACCTCATCAGAGCCAAACATAGTGAAAGTTTTAAAACATGAAGAGAACAAATCTAAAATGAATTCCCTGCTTACTTTGGCAGAAGCATATTGGTGTCAAGTGGGAATGGAAACTAAACCAGAAGTAGACAAAAATCAGGCAGCAGCTGAATGCACCAAAAAAAAACAAAAGAAATAATATAAGGAGACTGATCAGACAAGAAAGCAAAAAAAAATGTGGAAAATGCATAAATATAGTTGCAACTACAAAAATCTCCTGGAACAACCTCTTGTCAATCAGGATCTGATGCAGGAATGATTTAGTTGAGGTAAACTTAAACCAAAAGATGAAAGGTTAATATTAGCAGCCCAGGATAGTGGACTATGTACACATAGATTTACAAAGTCCATTGAACATGTGGGAGAAACAGACAAATGCAGGTTCTATAAAACAGAACTGGAAACAGTCGCTCATCTTTGTTACTGGTTGTGATACACTAATGGCAGAGGACCTATGCACTGAAAGGCATAATAATGTGGCAAGACATTACAATAGTAAAGTAGATGAGAAGCATTGGAAACATGAGCCTCAAGGTATTATAGAGAATGATGAAGTTTATATTACATGGGATCCCCATTATCAACAGTGCAAAAAATAGATGCGAGAAAACCAGATATAGTAGTCCATGAAAAGAAAGCAAAAGTAGCATTGATCATCAAAATTACTACATCCAGTGATTATATAGTGCTTTACATACAGAGACATACACAAAGTCATAAAATACCAAGACCTGCAGGCAGAAAGAAGGGCAATGCGGAAGAAAGATACCCAGACAGTTCCAATAGTAGTAAGAGCAATAGGTCTCTTACAAAAAAGAATGTATAGTCTTATTTAGATATGTTACGTACAATATACATGTAACTCCATATGAATTGCAGAAGGAGTCAGTTCCTGGCACATAGCAAGTGCTGCATAGAGCACTTTTAACTAACATCAAAGACTGAAACAACACTTATTTTGTGAACATTAATCATACTTTGACTTAGAAATGGAGTCCATTCCTGTCATGGTATTAGAAACACAAAAATTATGGAGAAATTAAAAAGAATGTACTGCGTACACACATGGGACTGAAGTTTTCACATTTGCACATCAGTGCAGGAAAATTGCCAGATAAAACAGAATCTTGATTGCTATTATTTTTAACTATTAAAAACCATAGAGATTTATGAGGGACAACACAAACATATATGGAAAAGCAAGTAGGTTTCTGTTCGATTAGTTCTGCAGAATGTACCTGATTTTTCTTATATTTTGCTCTGTCCCTCAGTATATGCCAATAGAAAGTCTTGCCACTCAATGGTACTTTATCAGCTGGAATTTTTTCAATTGGTAGATGCTTGATTTACAATGGGTACACTGGTTGGGCTGTCCAATTTGCATGCTTGTTTTTGAATAGTAATGAGCAATTACTGTATAATTAATAATAGCAAATCCTTTCATAATACCCAAGAACATAGTCATTGAAACAAGATAGAATCCTAATACTTTATAAGGGTAAATGTAAGCACTACCATGTCAGTACCAAGTCCTTAAATAAATGCTGTAGTAAACAGATTGTTGGTTTTAAACATATCACCAACATAGTTATATATGAACTGGAATTAATGTCTAACTATGACCCAGATGATGTAGGTTTAATTAGCAAGTCAACGGTCTGATGCATAAAATCTCACTGTTGGAGGAAAAAGTGACCAGTGTAGAAGCACAGCTGATTCCCATTCCTTCATATTGGAATACATATGGTGCAGGTAAGTTCAGCAAAGCTGTGGGGGTGGGGGAATGCTACTGTGTACATTTGTGTGATTGTGTGTGGAAGTATGCATGCATGTCTGTAGGGGCATGAATTAAGCTGCATGAATATGCATGCACTCACTTGTGCGTGTGTGTGTGTGTGTGTGTGTGTGTGTGTGTGTGTGTGTGTGTGTGTGTGTGTGTGTGTGTGAGTGTGTGTGTGTGTGTGCATGTGTGCGTGTGTGTGTGTGTGTGTGTGTGTGTGTGTGTGTGTGTGTGTGTGTGTGTGTGTGTGTGTGTGTGTGTGTGTGTGTGTGTGTGTGTGTGTGTGTGTGTGTGTGTGTGTGTGTGTGTGTGTGTGTGTGTGTGTGTGTGTGTGTGTGTGTGTGTGTCTGTGTGTGCGTGCGTGTGCATGTGTGTGTGTGTGTGCATGGGTGTCTGAATCTCTGTATGTATGCATGATATTAGAGGGTGTCCTTGGCAACACAATGCATTGACCTCTAGGGAAAGAACTATCACAGTCAGGTCTGATAGCATTACTGAGTGCTAGTGTGTGATTAACAAAAACATGCTAATAAGATGATAATAAGTTCTTTTTAATTCTAGCCATTGCAAACTATGACTCAAACCTTTTCACCATCAAGGTAACTTACCAGCCTGCTTTGACGCTTTTTCTGAATCCCAGACATAGTTCAGTAGTGAAAACTGTAAAGTTATGATTAAACAACAGATCACATCAAGTCAGAGTTAGGTGCTACCTGCCTACCTTAATGGGAAGGTTACCAGTAGTGCCCGACTGGGCTGTGTACTGGAGTCACTTTTTTTCAGACTGTCTTTTTCAGATGTAAAGGCAGAAAATGGGCTCTGGATAATCATGTATAATTATGACTGTAAACTGTGTAAAAAAAATTCATTAAAAGGTGTTAAAGGTTCTACAAGATGGTCAAGAAGAATACATATCAGATACAGAAATAGTGGTCTCACTGTTAATGGCAGGAAATTGTTTGTTGTGAAATTTAGCAAAAAAGGACAAATTATTTTGACAAAATAAAAAGTCAAATCCTAAGAAATTACACCTTCATTAAAGCTCTATGGACAATGGTAGGCAAAAATTTAAACTTTGACCAGAGTGCACTGACCAACTGAAAAAATCATATTCTAGAGTCCATTTAATTTGCGGACCATGTCTAGTCAAACAGGGAAATCACTGCAGCATTTCATATGTTACTGATACACAACTCATTAATGAGTAGCAAGGGCCAGATTCCTAAATAGTTCCCACTCAGTGTAAGTCTGCCCACATTCCAAAAGACTTGCTCTTAGCCTGTTCTCAATGAAAGTGGTAACTTATGCTAAGAATATGGACAGGATTTATTAGCAGCAACATGAAGTGTAGGAATCATAATTTGGTATTTCTCAAGCAGCTCTACATGATGTGTAGAGCCACACAACAATGGTAAACAGCAGAATATGCTAATGAAAGCATAGTGAGCCAAAGTACATGTTAATTAACCAACCCAGTATGGCGGAGCTATTCAGGAAGCTACAAAGCAATCATGTAAAGTTGTTGTAGTCTTTTGTCATGTACACCAAAATCTTTAGGAATGTGGGCATGATTATACTTAGGAAAAAAGAAAAAAACACGTTAGGGGTTGCTGCTACTATTATTAGACTGTATGTGCAACAGGCTTTAAATCAGGGTGCTGCTGCCAGACCTCGGGCAAGAATAAGAAGGGCATTTATTCCCTATTTGACTTATCATGGACTGCATGTCACAGAAACTGTAGACAGATATAGGGTGGACAAGAAAACACTGGAAAAAATATGCAACCTCTGCTGCCCCCACCTCAGGCAACAGGGATATTGTGGAGAACCCATCTCATTGGAAACAAAGATATGTTTATCATTATGTATACTAGCTGATGGTACTTTCCAATGACCCACGAGCTATAGTAGGGGTGTTACAGGCATCTGCCTCTAGAATATTCCATCAGTTTTCAAATGCAATGCTACTACATGCAAGGGAGCATGTCTGTTTTCCAAAACCACCACAATAGAGAGCAAGAACCATGCAGGAATTCTATGCAATAGCACACTTCTGTGAAGTAGTGGGAGCCATACATTTCACACACATAGAAATAAAAGCACCACCAGGGGGACATGGAATGAGGTACATCAACAGAAAAGATTTTCACTTTATAAACTATCAGATTGTCTGTAATACCCAAGAGATCACCTACAATGTCGGTGCAGGTAACCCAAGCAGTTTTCAAAACTCACACATATGGCTCATGAGATCCATGAAAACCCCCCACAACCCCACAGAGCAAGGATAAAATGAGGACCATGCTCAGACATGGAATATAATAGAATGTGTGTTTGGTTTGCTTAGATAAAGAGTCCAGTGTTTAGACACATCAGGTGGTGCACTGCAATATGACCCGGGTGCCTCTACTAAATACTTACAGTCTGTACCATGTTGCACAATGTCATTCTCTGGAAATAGCTCCATCAAGGACAGCATGGGGCAGAACACAGTTTCAAGGACCACAGACAGGGCCAGTTGCAACAGTAGAAGCAGCAGCAGGTACAGATGAGAGGTTTGACGTAGAACCACCAGCTGCAGATGCTGCTGGCAGATGAAGGCATATACATTATGCCCTGGCTTTGGCTCAGAGGTAAAGAACAGCACACATAATCACTATCTAGGTCAAAACCTAAGATCTCATGCACATACAAACATGAAAACTAATGCCTGTCAGACATGGCCTTATAAGGGAAGAATACAGGGATGTTATGGCCTCCATGTCCCTGGATGAGATACCCTTACTTATGAGGTGGGCCATGTAAAAAACTTTCCGTACAATGGAAGCAACATGGTGGTCAAAAGTCAGGTTGCTATCAACCTGGTTGTCCAAATCCCTCATGACTGATTGCGTGCTTAGAACATTGTTATTATTGCAATAATATGTGGGAACATCACTCTCCCCAAAGGGGATGATGATGCATCTTTTTGGCATTCAGCTTGAGGCCATGTTTCTGGCACCACTGGGAATTGATGACCATGCCCAGCTTGCAGTCTTCAGCAAACTTTATCAGCCATAGCCCACTGGTTTTGGCCTGCACCTCAGAGAAATATATCCTGACTAACAGAGTCCCCAAGACCAATCCCTGGGATATGCTGACTGTTACAGGTCTACTGCTTCAGGTGGCTTTCCCTATTTTGATTAGGTGGCAGGGTCTACTGCTTGAATTGGCTTTCCCTATTTTGATTAGGTGGGTACTAGCAGTGAGCCAGTTTGCTACCCATCTGGTAATATATGGATTGGTGGCGGGTCTCTATTAGATGAACGAAAGATCTAGATCTCAAATGGCTTAAACGTCAAAAATGCCCTTCTTCGAGATCACTATTGTGAGATTGCAGTACAGTGAAGATCAGAAAATTTGTCCTTTCCTCACTGTAGTGTGATCTCGGAGTTGGTATATATAATTAGTGGGGGTGCTCCCCACAATAACAATTTCAGAAAATGGCATTTTCAACTTTGCAGCCGTTCAAGATCTTGATTTTTCATTATTAATAGGGACCCTTGATGACTAGTTGAGAGTTTATCTATTATGCCCGAGTGGGAAATAGTGTCAAAGGCTTTGGCCAGGTCAAGGTGGGCAGTGTGCATGGTGTTCCCCTAATCCATGGTGTTGGTGACTGTCTCAAAGAAGACAAAGCCAAACTGTGTGGGGTCAAATGTTTGGTGCACAGCTACAGTTATCCCACTCCACAAGTGGGGATCCACCTTGGATCCTAGGAACTACCACCCCATCGGTCTGATGAGCCTGATCTGCAAGGCCATGGAACCTATTATCATGGAAATTATAAACAAAGACGTTGGCAACCTTCAAACACTGGACCCCACCCAGTTTAGGTTCGTGAAGGGTCAATCTTGCCTCCTGAACCTAATTGACTTCTTTGAATCAGTCTCCAGAGCTGTGGACAAGGGTAAGGTGATGCACACAGCATATCTGGACCTCGCTGAGGTCATCAACACCATCCCCCACTCTGGAATCATAGATAAACTTACCAAGCTGGGCATTAATCCCTACATTACTCAATGGGCTGCCAACTGGCTTACTGACAGAACCCACACTGTAAAAGTAGCCAACTCAAAATCCAGCTCCAGACAAGTGACAAGTGGAGTACCTCAGGGTTCAGTCCTGGGATCGCTCTTGTTTGGCATCTACTTCTCTGAGGTACAGGCCAACACTAAGGGACTCTGGCTAACAAAGTTTGCAGATGACTGCAAACTGGGAGCCATTATTGAATCCCCGAATGATGTGCATATTCTACAAAAGGGCCTTACAGAAACAGATGCTTGGTGCCAGAGCCATGGGCTCAAGCTCAATGCCAAAAAATGTATTGTTATCCCCTTTGGAAAAAACATCTACCCATGAATTACCACATAGATGGCAGTACACTAAACACAAAAGTGTGATAAGAGACTTAGGGACACAGGGGAACAGTGGTCTCACCTTTGATAACCACATTGCCACAACAGTCAGTAAATCCTTCTATTTGGCACACCTCATCACTAAGGGCTTTTCATCCAGAAAAAAGGAGGTCATTGTCCCACTGTACTCATCCCTCATTAGACCCATTATAGAATACAACGTCCAGTTTGGTATGCACCTATCAAGACATCTGCAACAACTGTAAAGGCTGCAGAAATACCTCACTAAAAGAATCACAGGCCTAAAGCAGATGCCCTATGCTGACCATCTAAAAAAACTCCAGCTATACTCTGTCGCATATCATCTACTCAGAGGCGATCTCTGCTTAACATACAAAGCCATGTCAAGCCCAGAGCTGTTGGACATGCTACACTTAAAGAAATCCCAACCCCTCAGAGCCACACACTCCAGGGATCTAAACCTTGCCATGACAATGAACAAAACATGCTGAGGGATAGGTTCCTGACCCAGAGACTCTCCAGACTCTGGAATAGAATGCCCATAAATGTCAAGCAGAGCACTTCTTTGGCCCTCTTAAAAAGGAACCTTGACAATGTTTGCAAGATAGGAAATTCACCCCAGGGATCATGTCAGTCACTCTGCTAGACAGAGGTCCAGGGAACTAAATATTGTGGGAAGAAATAGCCAGGGAATTGTTATGGCTAGGCTTGTATAGGCCCTAGGGTTGATAGTCTAGTACCAACCTGTGAACCTTTGAACCTATGAACCCTGTTAATGAGGTCTTTGATAATCCATTCCATGGCTTTGCAGATCAAGCTAGCTAGGCTGATGGGTCTATAATTTTCCAGATCGGTGGACGCTCCACCTTTGTGTAAAAGGATGGCAGTGGCTGTTCTTTACTCGGCTGGGATGAAGCCACTACTCAGGCTTTGATTGAATAGGGTGCCTAATGGTGTGGCAAGTTCTGCCTACGTTCATGTAGGATGCAGCCTGGGATGTTATCAGGTCCCATGGAGGCTGCATTTTTTGCCTTTGAGAGGGCAGTGATAACCTGTTCCCTAGAGATAAGGGGAGGGGGGCAGGTACTGGGGATGTCCTGATTTACTGATGGGGATGACAGAGGGGTGAGATTTTTGCTGAATCTGTCAGCCAGTATGTTGTATATATCTACAACATTTGTGTATGTGGTGTCCTTGACCTGCACAGATCTGGGTGCTTCCTTTGAGATTGTGGACATACGTGAAGAAGGCCTTATGATTGTCCTTAGTAGATGTGGACAATCTGAATTCAAAGTTGACTTTAGAGAATTTCATTAGTGCCCTTATTTGCTTTCTTCAGGCTAAGGAGAGCTTGCTTCCAATTGGGCACCTGCTCCTTCTTGGTCCTGGGCAGCAATGTTTTCCTTTTGTTATATAGTTCATTTATCACAGATGTCCACCAGACAGGTTTACTCTTCCTTGCGGAGGATGATTTTGTCCTGTTGGGTATTCCTGATTCCATCCATCTATATAAATACTCATATAGTAATTTTGTGTAGATTTGGACATTGGTGCCAGTTCCTATAGATTAGGGGGGGGGGCTGTGAAGCTGTTTATACCATCCCTCAGGAGGTTGTAATCAGCTTTGGAGAAGGTTTTTTTTTTTGTTTGACCCTACCTACAGGGGGGGTCAGGGGAGATGGTGACTTTAAAAGTTACCACTTTATGGTTGGATCTTATCAGGATGAATCATACTGTTGGTTAATACCAAGTCCAAGATATCATCACCTCTTCTGGGAGTATCAACTAGCTGTTCCAAAACATTTGCATTTATAAAATCAAGGAATCTCTAGGCATTTGTGTTCTGGCATGAGTAGTTTTTCCACTCTATGGTTGGGTAGTTAAAGTCACCCAGGATTAGGGTAAAGGTTTAATCTTGCTAGATTTGAAGAGGTCCAGATAGGTGAAGTGGGCATCTTGAGTCAAATTTGGGAGCCTGTAGCTAGCTATGATTTAAATAGGGGTCTTGTCAATGGCTAACTGTACCTGGAGTGTCTCTTGTGCATCATACTGTTTGACCAGCCTGGAGGTATGTGTGTCTTTAATATATATTGAAACAGCACCTCCTCTGGTTTTGCTGCCCACAGTTTGGGATCTGAATGTATGATAGGATGAATAACCAGGTAAGGCTGGGGTGTTCTCCACATCTTTGAACCAGGTCTCTGTGACTGCATAAATGTCAGCATCTTCCAGGGTTAATAATGCTTGCAATGAGTGCGGTTTCATGTTTAGACTCCTAGCGTTTAGCAGCATGACCTTTAATTTGCATTTTGTTGAAATTTTTATATTGGTAGTATCGACCTCATGACTTTTCCTAAAAAAAGGCACTATAGGGGAGGCAAAAGCCTTTGCCAGAAGCCTGAAGCCCAAGTGAGACAGATGCAGGCCATCTCTAGCAAAGCATTGTGGTCTTTTGATCATATTTTTTCCAGCCTGTCAGGTACTGGATCCCCCTGGAATGACCCCACAAACTAAGCCAATTGTTAAAGTCAATCATTTTCTGTTTGTATTGAGGCATCATTCTGGGTGATGATAGAATGCTGCTTAAGGATAGGGACATACCTGCCTTGGACACATATTCAGTGAGTTCAGTCATGTCTCTCTTCATATAGTCCAGGGAGGTATGTCTCAACTTGAGTGCATGTGTGATATGGTGGATTCTGGCACCTGACAAACAACAAACCATGACTTTCTCCTTATCCATCCTGGTAAGAGGCACATCTGTGTGTCTCACAATATGTTGGGTTTATGGCTAGGCCTTAGTGGTTGCCAGACACAGATGACTATGAGTGGTATGTGGTGTGGAGGTTTGCAGGTGTCTCTCATTACCCTAACAGCATGAAAACCGAGCTTTCACAGCCTCCCCTCTCTAACATATACCTAATCAGGGTTTGTCAGGGAGACGGGACTTAAAAAAAGTCTGCAAGTACATTGACTGATATATATGAGCTTGGCAGTCCTTGTATTTCAAAGTCGGCTTCTTTATGTCTTTTAATATTATTTGCACATCACTTGGCAATGTGAAAATTACTTCCACAGCCTAAGGAAAAAGGTAAAAAAGTTACTTTAGGCTGCCATAGGTCAGACAAACCACCTAGGCAGTGTTGCATGGCCTACAGCACCCTGATAGTAAAAAGGGATGAAAAACACTTGGCATGTGTCTTTTCTGTGTGCCGCAAGGTGTAAGTGCAATGAGCAGATAGATGAAATATATCTGATGCAAGGTTCAAGTCCACTGAGATGATACTTTTTCAAAGGCTTGTCAAAATATATGTTTAATTACATTTTATGATACCATAGGGTTTTTGTTTAAAAAGCCACCATTATCACTATTGCTAACAGCATGTGATCATTAGTCTGTCCATATAACATAATATGTCACTAACTACAGTTCTGATAATGTACTCCACAAAGTAAATGTCTGATGTTGCATGGAGATATGAGAAGGAAGAATTGTTCACTTGAATGCACCTCTTGCTCCCATCATTGCAGTGCTTTTAAATCACCATCTGTAACTGCCATAAAATATAGTACCCTGCAATGTCTGTTTTATGCAGTGCTTTTAAATCACCATCTGTAACTGCCATAACATATATTACCCTGCAATGTCTGTTTTATGCAGTGCTTTTAAATCACCATATGTAACTGCCATAACATATTGCAGGATTCACGAAGCTTCCGTGTAAGAGTTACAAGGCTTACATGGAGGCTGCAGTTAAACGGTGTGATGTCAGCATGCCATGCATATGCATGAGGGCATGCTGAATCACACCTAAGGTTAACATGGTCCATGTAAGACAGTAGGGGCGAGTCCGTAGGGTGAGCCCTGCAAACGGACACGCCCCCAGAAGAGTAAAAGTCCCGAAAGTAAACCCCCACGACAGAGTCCGTGTAAATGTGAATAAATACAACACAACACATGCCCCCACAGACTATAAACATAAAATGTAAAAATGAACATGTTATATATTTTTTTATAAGTTTTAAAGATGTTTGCCCGTGAGTGCGCTCGTTTGCGCGGGCGTGCCCTTCGCTTAGCCACAGTTAGCAGTCAGTGGAAAAGCATATAAGAACTAAACATGCAAAGTAAGCCAGGAAGCAATAGTGTAGTGGTAGAGATGTTGGCTGAAGAGGAGGCAGTCATGGTTCGAGCCCCCACAACATCAATTTTTATTTTTAGTGAAATTAGCACGAAACAATTCCCTGACATATATGTACATGTATAAAATTATTTTTATGTAAAATGTAATGAAATGGGCCATGTATTGTGAAGAAATGTGTGAAATAAAAAAAGAAGAAATGTCAGAAATGCCCATAGCTGAGCTACACTCTAACAAGCTGAGTATATCTGCCCGTAGGTGAGCAGTGTTTTAACAGGTGTAAAATGAGTGCCTGTAGGTGAGTAGTTGTTTAACAGGTATAAAATGAGTGCCTGTAGGTGAGTAGTGGTTTAACAGGTGTAGAAGGAGTGGCCGGGGTTGAGCAGAGTTCCAACATGCTGAAACTGTGTGCCCATAGCTGAGCTGAGTGTAATATGTGTGCTAACAGCCAAACGGCGCGTAAGCCAGCATGACCCGTTTGCGCGGAGCTGCGCATCGCACCAACAAGCTAACCGATGAGCAACGTTGAGCAAGCTGTATCAAAATTGCCTTTACACAGACACACCTCCTGGCCTGTGTAGACAGTCATAAAATATAAAAAGCAATGGCCAGGCTCGAACTCAGGATACCATGCACCACAGTCAAAGTACTGAACAACTAAGCCATGACAGTTGCTCTTAGAAATGCAGTAATAGCATATATATAGGAATGAATGGAAAGAGGAGCATGACAAAGCAGGTTTTGTGAAGCTGATACAATTCCAAAATGGCCAATCACAGATAAGTGTGGGAAAAACGGCATATATAAGCCCCATAGGCGGGAATACACAGCATAACTGATTGTGGAACCGATTTGCAGTCAGGATGGCAGGTGTAGGAGAGGGTAGTTGCTTCCGAACACAGAGGTGGGGCATTGAGGAGTCCAAATATACGGTTTGGCTCCTCGTCCATGATCATGAGGCCCAACTCATGCAGGGCCAGGTCCTGTGGGGAGCATATAGGGCTGAGGCGTGGGACCGGTTGGCACATGATTTCACCAGTGCCAGAGGAATACCAAGGACTGGTGAACAGGTCCGTCAACACCATGCGGACCTGAAGAGATGGAAGCAGGACCAACTGAACCGTTGGATCCAGGAGGCCCGGCAAATGCCCAATGCCCCACTACTGAGTAAGTTACATGTAATTATTTATGTAAGAAATTAACCTAGCTGATATTATGGAGATGTGTATTCCAATATTACTACATTTATATTACAGCTGCAGGTGTCCGTTCCATGAACCATCGAGCCTATGCCGATAGGCTGGTGCGGTTGCGCCACCAGGCAGGTCAGTAATTCTCTCCCTGTAACTGTAAAAAAATATAAGTATGACAGCTTGCAAAAGAGTGCAGTGTAGTCACTTATTAATAAAAAGTGCAAGTAACAGTGTAAGAGAGATTTTGCTAGTATTGTTTGATTACATAAGTGTGATGCAGCCTGTAATCCAAAAATAAAAATGAAACAAGTCTGAAATAAAGTTGTTCCACCTGTAATATAATAGTACATAACCTGCAGCAGGCTGAAAAGTACAGCTACAGAAGCTGAGTAAAACACATGTGTCAAATATATCAATGTTTAAATTCTGAAACATGACACAAATGAGACTGTTGGAAAGGATTGTTATAACTAAGTAAAACATGTCAATAAAGCCTAGAATTAAGTACCATCCTGAATTGTAAAAATAAAACAAGTGAGAGAGTGTGAGAAAGAGGTATGAATTCACCAATAAAGTAGTAATAACTCCTGAATAAAGTATACTGCAGTCAGTGCAGAATGAAATTAATGTGATAGGCACAACCAAACAGCAACATGTGTTGAAAAAAGTACTGAAGCTGGAATGTGTGTCCCAAAATCTGGATATGTTGCTCTCAGTTTGCAATATGCAGATAGTATGGTTGTATGAAATACCAAACATCCACAGTTGTCTAGAGCCATATAAAGCAAATGTAGCAGGATGATGTAGCTGAACAGAGCCAGATATGAATGTGTATGAATAAAAATGAAATGTATATTGATGTAGCAGTAACATTCCTATCACCAATATGCATAAGTTGTCACATAGGAAACTGTAGTCAGACCTGTAGTGTGTATGTATCTGCAGCTAGTAGAAATGTACAGCATATGTATAGGTATTTGAAGTTGTTAATGAAATATTTCTTCACCCTACCCTATAACCACAAATAATCCATTCCACGTGAAAAGGGTATGTGTATTCACAATTAACACCCCTGGACAATTGTCCTGTTGGTTCATACATATTTGCATGTACGTTGATGCATGTGCCCTGTTCATACATCCAAACCTGATGGCCTGTTGACATCACTCAACCCTGCATGTTGTTGGAACGTGTACTGTTGTTCAAATTATGCATGTGTTATTCTTGCTGTTCAACGGCTTGAATTTATGGGTGTTTGGTTAATGGGAATACTAATGCATGCTGTTACAACTAATTGTGAATGGTATTGCACGTTACTAACCCAAACTGTCACTAAATAATGCAAAACATAGGACGACAGGGAAGGCGGGTTCCAGCAAACCCACCTCTCCCACCTCAGCTGGTGAGTGCACCTGGCAGTAGTGCCCAGGCCGGACCCTCCTCCAGTGGCCCTGTGCCACCTGCAGGTGGAAGCACTGCAGGGGATAGGGCTTGTCCCCCCTCTGCAAGCATGGCCAGAGGAGAACATCCACACACCCTCCGTAGTGTCCTGACTGTGGTGCGTAGGGAGATCCGGCATGCTGTGCTTGGGCCCCTATGCCAGCTTGAGGCATGGGTGGCACAACTCACGGGCCTGCCTGCTGCCCATCCTACACATCCCCCAGCACAGCCCCATCCTGGGCAGTGAAGGCACAGTGGCAACTGTCCATGGGTGGGGATCTCAGTTCCACTGTTGCCATTTGTGGGCTCATGGGCTCGAGATATCCAAACATCCGTTCCCATCAATTGTGTAACCCCCCCACACATGTGGCATACACCACCCCTGTATGCATCTTGTTTGTCTTGTCTGTTAACCTCCCCTACCTACTCCCCAGCTATACCGACTTCCCGTACATGACATACCACTCTCACCTGAAAAAAAAAAGGGCACTCTGTACCCACAAAAATTACGCCCCATACATAGCTGCCCATTTTTCACACATGTCTGCTGGACATGTAAACTGGCAATTACAATTGGCTGTACAACAAATATTATTGTTGTCCTCACACCTCTCTCAGGGGTGTAAGGTTTCAAATTTCACACCAAATTACAAACATATGCACAGCTGTTGCTGACAAAGAAATGGGCAGCTATGGGCCTTTCCTACATCCCTCCTGCAAAACCCAAGCTTGTTTTCTTACTGTCCTACCCTCTTTGTGCCCCCTTTTTCACCACTTTCCTATCTCCCATTTTCTTTTCTTTAAAAGAAAATAGCGCGGGTGTGCACGAGAGTAAGCACTTTTAAGCAGTAGTAAGCGGGTGTGCGCTTCTGTGCGCTTAGCTAACCGTGTGTGTGCGAAGCTAAGCGGCAGTACGCATGCGTGAGCTCCGCACAAACCAGCGCTAACCCGCTTACAACTGCTTAAAAGTGCCTTAGTCACTCTGAATGACAAGGCCTGTAGTTTTCTCAGCAGCAAAATAAAATACCTCCCTCAGTCTTGAACCCAGGACCTTGGAAGCACTAGTCTGCATGACTTACCACTAAGCCATGACTGCTATACAAGAACATTGTCCTGAAAGAAATATATCATAAAATAGTAGGAATTAATGTAAAGGGAATATAGCAAGTCTAGTACACAAAGCATGTCATGTATATTAACTGTCAAATCTAGTGGATTTGTAAAATAGTACTGTGTGCTGAGAAACAGTCATGCTAGTTGGTAGCTACTAGGTAATAATGTCACAGTAGCATCTGGCAAGCCACACACATATTCAGAGCAGGATAAACACTGCCATAGTTGAATAGTTAAGAGATCAGACATAACACCTGTGACTGAGTTACAGGGATGTCCCTGATGTGAAAACAAATGTCAACTGTGCCCCACTGGCACCCTGTCAAATGTACTAACAGTAGGCAGAAAGGTGTAACTACACATGCAATGGTAACTATGAATGACTGAAGGTATGCACCACCTGCTCATCACAAATGGTGTACTAATACATATGCTTGAAATAACCCACAGTCACAACTGCAGAATATCAGAATATGTCATTGGAGTATCCCACTGCTATGTACCATTCCATGAGGCTGATAAAAGATGCACCTGAGAGTATCTGAGGCCTGCTCAGCAGCATGATCTAATACCCTTGTAAGTGTCAAGGCCCACACCATGGCCAGACCACACTGCATGCAGTAACACCCTACCACAACAAACACATAGGGAATTGCTGCCGAAACAGATTTAGCAAGCATTACAAGCTGTGGATGTAAATGGAAAATAGGAA
The DNA here is from genome assembly GCF_019279795.1 of Protopterus annectens. Lineage (NCBI taxonomy): Eukaryota > Metazoa > Chordata > Ceratodontiformes > Protopteridae > Protopterus > Protopterus annectens. The sequence continues at coordinate 221,999,158 of NC_056734.1, read as the reverse complement.
AGCCATAGCAACACATTACAGGAAAGACACCTAGCAGGCATACAAGGAGTGAATGTAAAGGCCAAATATTGAAGCCATAGCAACAGATTGCAAGAGCCACTGCTATATACCAGTTACACCACAATCCCCACAGGAAAGCACACACACCCATATACACAGTATTACTAGTCATAGGTGTCAGTTTACATACACACAGAGAAGAGAACACTGGAGGAAGGAATACTCAGCTTACAGAACAACATGCATTGCAGTGTCTACAACACAGCCTGAAATATGAGAGACATACCAACCCTTGCACTCACAGAACAGTGTCCATAGCAAACCAGCATGGTCCCCACCCTGATAATCTGAAAGGGCTACGCCTACCTAAAAGACCTTTTTATAGCACAGTCCTGTAATCACAGTGAGAACTGCAATCACTACACAACAGGCTGCATGCAATTAGTAAATGCTGGCTAACAACTGGTGCAGAGGCCATCACATGTACATGTGCAGATACCTACAAAAGCATCCTGTACTCCCAGTCCACACATGCAATACTTTCATTGCACCCACTGGAGGTAGAGAGAGAGAGAGAAAGAAAGAAAGAAAGAAAGAAAGAAAGAAAGAAAGAAAGAAAGAAAGAAAGAAAGAAAGAAAGAAAGAAAGAAAGAGAGAAAGAGAAAGAAAAAAAAACCGTAACAACAAAACAAAGAGGCTGACAGCAGGCCAAGTAACTGCAAGCCTACACAAACAGCTGCAACACACACAGGTAATGTAAAGTACTACTATAATAGTCTACATACTGTGAACCCTCCAGATGTGTTATTGGTCTGTATCTATGTATATGAAGATGTGCATAGGGCTGGGGACATACTGCAACTGTCACTGAAGGCTCTACATACATAGGTAGCTATGTGCACATAGCAATGTAGGTTGTAGTGCAATGTACAAGTAGGTTGTACAGTAATGGGTGTTCAGCAGTACGTTACTGTGTGTATACATATGTTGACCTAAAAAGGAGTATGTATATATATATATATATATATATATATATATATATATATATAAAACATGTGTATACGTATGTATATCGAGATATGTATGTATATATATATATATATATATATATATATATATAATATGCATATGTGTATACATAGATAGAGAGGGATGTAGAAATACATAGACATATATAGTTTCACAGTGTCATAGTTTAGTACTAGGCTATCTGCAGACAATGTATAGAATAGATTTAGAAAATTGCGCCTCTGTATAGTAGTGACACAGTGAAGACCCCTCTACATAATAGCATTAGTTTACTGTGCCTCTGTCTAGTAGTGACACAGAGATGACCCCTGGTGTAAACCTATGATCTCCCATCCACTCGTCAAGAATTCACATGAAGAGTGTCAGTGAGGGTCTCTGCCTAACATGAACTGGGATCCTGTTCCACAGTATGGGAAGCCTCTTAGTGATGGATCTGTCCCTACAGTATGTCCTATTCATATGTATGCTGAGGTTTAAATCTGTAGCTGTTGTGGTTCTGATGGATTTGGATTGTATGAGGTGGAACAAGTCCATTAATACCTGATTGGACATGGCCTTGCACATTAGGCACAGATCACCCCTAAGTAGGCAGTATGCTATGGAATAGAGCATGAGTTACTTTAGTCTGGCAGCATATGAAAGTTGTTGGAGACCCTTGATCCTCCTGGTGATGTACTTATGGGGTCCCCCTAGCTGTTGCAAGTGCCAGGTGAGGTACATACCAAATGGGGCATAGTACACAGTCATGGGCCTGATAAGGGAGGAGTATAAGGGTACAATGACCCCTTTTGATCTGGATGTGAATCCCTTCATGATAAGGTGGGCAAGGTAGGAAGTCTATCCAACCACTTTGGCAACATGGGTGTCAAATGAGAGGTCAGTATCAATCAGTGTCACCAGGTCTCCGATTACTTTGTTTGTATTCATTGGGTTACTGTCTTTGTGATTATATGTGGGCACCTTGTCCATCCGAAAGGGTATGACTATACATTACATGGCATGCAGTTTAAGGCCATGACTCCGGCACCAGTTGTCGGTGTCCATGAGGCCTTTCTGTAGGATGTATGTATCAGCTGGTGTATCGACTATGGCACCTAGTATGCAGTCATCTTTGAACATTGTCACCCACTACCCTCCCATGTCTGCTTCCACATCTGAGAAATATATGCCAAATATGAGCGGTCCCAGGACAGAGCCCTGTGGGACACCACTTGTGACTGGCTCTGAGTCTGACATGGCACCAGTGAGTTTGACTGTAGGGTTTCTATCCGTTAGCAGGTTTGCAACCCATCTTGTGACTTATGGATTTACATTTCAGCTGTTGATCATGTCTATGATGCCATAGTGCGGTATTGTGTCGAAAGCCGTAGGCAAGTCCAGGTAGGCTGTATGGACCGCTGTGCCCTCATCAATGGCTCTAGTGACTGATTTGAAAAGGTCAACCAGGTTCATAAGGCAGGATCTTCCCTCTACAAAGCCAAACCAGGTGGGATCAAGTGTCTAAGTCCCCAATGTCTCTTTGTATGAGTTCCATAATGATTCTTTCCATAGCGTTGCAGACCAGGCTGGTTAAGCTTATGGGGCAGTAGTTACCAGGGTCTGTAGAGATGCCTCCTTTGTGGAGTGGGACTACTGTTGTTGTATTCCAGTGTCCAGGTACATAGGCTGTAGTAAGGCTACGGTTGAATAGCATTTAATGTGCGTGTGTAGCTCCTCTTGGAGTTCACGTAGCATGCAACCTGCAACACCGTCGGGTCCCATTGATGCTGTGTTTACAGCTTTGCTGAGGATGGTTCCCAGCTGGACATCTGAGATGACAGGGAGGTTACAGTCAGCTGGGATATGTAATTCCTCATGTGTGGGTGAGGGAGGGGAGAAATCTGCACTGAACCTGTCTGCCAGAATGTTGGCATTATCTGTGTGTTCAGTGTAGCTTTTGTCACTGTGAACTAACTTTGAACATATCTGAGGGTTCCCACCCAGGTGTGTAACAGCAGAAGAAGGCCTTGTGGTTATCTGTAGTGTCCATAGCAATGTCCCTCTCATTGTTGGCCTTGCATGTTTGTACGACAGAACGTATCTTTCTACTAGTGCTGATCAGAGATGCCTTCTGTTGTTATACAATTTGTTCAATGCTGGGGTCTACCAGATAGGATGCCTGCCCTTGGTGGAGAGGGTCTTGGTTTTATTTGGGATTGCATGATCCATGCATTCTTGGAGATGTCCGTAGAAAGCATATGTGAAGGTGTTTGCATTGTGGGATGTGGTTTCCACTGGCCCAGTGGGCATAAAGGATACCAACTCAGTTATAAGAAGTGTAAAGTCGGCATGTGAGAGGTTTCCCACTGTAGTCTTTGTGTTGTGGGGGAGGTGGGATATGTATATCCAGGGGAATTAGTCTGTGGTCAGATGTGACTAGTGAGGGGTATACTTCCAGTGTGTAGCACATTGTCCCCATGTTTGTGATGATCAGGTCTAGTATATTATCTCCCCTTGTGGGAGAGGTGACTAGCTGTTCCATTGCATTTGACTTAGTGAATTCCGGGAATCTTTGGGCTAGGGTGTTTGGGGTAGAATAATGCACCCAGTGTATGTTAGGGTAGTTGAAGTCTCCCAATATGATGGTGTGTGGTGGGACATTCATATCCTCCAATGTCTTCAGGAAGGCTGACTGTGGTTCCTGAGATTGGGAGGGTGGTCTGTAACATGCTACCAGTTGTATAGCAGGTTTGCCTATGGTTATCTGCACCTGGATGGTCTCTGATGCTTCATGTGTTGCCACTAACCTGGAGGTGTGGGTGTCCTTCATGAATATGGACACACCCCCTCCCTTTTTGTTTTGTCCTGAGTCCTGGGGCCAAAAAGCATGATACGAGGTATAGCCTGGTACCGCTGGTGTGCTCTAAGGAGCCTTGAACCAGGTTCTCACTTACTGCACAGACATCGAGATTGGTAGAATATGTAAGTACAGATATATGTAATACACACATACATATATAGATATATGTAGATACACATACATATACATATACAGATAGATCTGAATGACAACAGATATGTCTGTATATGACTATCTCTCTCTCTCTCTGTCCCACCCCCTCTCACTCTCACTCTCCCTCTGTCTCTCTCTCACTCTCTCCCCCTCTCTCCCCACATCTATATGTATATATCTACATCTATATATACATATTATATACATATATACAAACATATATATAATCTATATACAGATATAAATATATCAATATATATATATATATATATATATATATATATATATATATATATATATATATATATATATATATATATATATATATATATATATATATATATATATATATATATATATATATATACTGTGTGAGGCGCATGTGTGCAGATGTCTTGCAACAGATGCCTGGTGTCAAAGGCATGGAGTGAACACCAGTGTGGATACTGGAGTACCATACCCCATTCAAAAACACTGACACCAGTAACCACCACATATGTGCATGCCTGCCCACCACTGCATGTGTCAGGGAGGAACAGGGGCAACAAGTGTACAATAGGCTCCCCATTGATATACACAGTGGCACACTAGTCCTGTAATACCTGTACATGGAATGTGTCAGCGGACATGGTGTGTCAGCTATGGACATGTAGGTCACTGTACTCCTCCACACCCCACAATGTCCTACATGGTATGTACCTCCCATGACAGCTACAGATATGGAGAAGGACATAGACATATGTAAGTAACTGTGTCAATGCACACAAACACAATCTATGCAGAGTGACTGACAAGACCACAGAGCACACACAGACTACCTACATAGAGGTTACCACTGCTGGATATACATAGTTCGGTCACACCCATGACAATTGTCTAACAACCATGGTAACACCTCCAACATCCACAACACAAATTACCTATGTCTGTCATCCTTGTCACTGCAGTATAGAGCACATGGTGGAGGTACAGGACCCTACCACAGATACAACATACTCTGTAGTAGACCACACAGAATTAAGAAGCAAGGCTCCCCATGAGTAGATGTCAGACATACTCCTGCTGAATGTTATGAGGATAGGTAATATGCCATATGAGTCACCCTGTGTAACTGTTCGTAAGGAGCAGGTACGATCATAACACGTGTCACAAGGGGCAGGGTAGCATAACAGTATGCTGCTGTAGGCCCAGGGCCAAAAGCACACTACCTACCTAAGACACAATGCACACCCATGAACACATTGCAAACAAAATATGTGAGGTGGAATGAGTGTGCCAGTGACTGGGTGCATGTTGTGTACTGGTGTGATTGCTCACCATGACTGTCTGTCTGTCATGGTAGTGTGTGTCCTTGGCGTGAGGCCAGAGACAGGTGTGTGAGGTATTGCGATCAACACATACTACATTGCCATATGTTGTGCTGTGTTACCCTGTATGTCACTGTGGTGTAGGTAGGGTTATGGCAAGTAAGAGTAGTGTGCATTACCAGTGAAATATGTAACGTGCATTGTGTGCAGTGTATGGGCTGATAATGTTCCCCATACAGTACCTTGATACAAACCCCCAGTGTGAGGTTGTGTATTGTACCTGAAACAGTGTGTTGACTGCTGCAGTATACTAGTCTGTCGTATGGAGTGTGCCAGGTACTGTTGCACAGTTGTCGGATGAGCACTGATATCTGGTCATTTACATGTGTATCCCCCAATAGACAGACAGATGCTATATATGGTGGTTAAGTTATATCACTGCAGTCGAGTATTATGTGTATTATGTGTGCCATAGTTTGCTGACAGATATTGCTGACATATTTTCCTTCTCCTTTTCAGGGCTATGGTTCACCAGCGGAACTCTGTCTACTCCTCTGCAGAGGAGGAAGAGATACACCAGAGCCTGGTGCGGGATTTCGCTGTACTCTTTTCCTGCACTGGCCAGAACCAGCAGGAGAGGGCTGCACTGTGGCAAGACCTGGTCCGTCAGGTAAATGACATAGGCACACATAACCGGACATATGTGCAGGTACGCCATCACTGCAGTGATTTAATTAGAAATGTCCATCAGCATGCATCAGATATCCACAGGCAGCAGCTTGCCACAGGTAGTGGGGTGTCTAGACATCCCCCCTCACCAGACTGGAGGGACTACTCATAGGTGTTGTGGCTCCAGCCCAACAGCAACAGCAGCAGCATACATGTGTAATGATGGAGGCTGGAGCCACACAGCAGCAGGACACGGAGCATGCAGGTAACATGCCATGTGTATAGTTGACCGTTCTGTACACTGTTAGGTTATGCATGTGTGAGGTGTGTCCTCATTTTGTAGCTGTAATCTTGGTAATTATTGTGCAAGAGTGATATCCTCAATATCAGCAGTACACCTGTGGAAGTTAACTGTTGCACTACTGAACTATATCATGCCTACAGTATCAATGGCACAGTTGTACCCACTGACAATAAATGTCTCTTTTCTGCTGGTCCCCCTGGTGTAACAGTAAGGCAGCATATCCATGCTAGTGAGTGTGTAATACCATTACCTTCAATACTCTTGATACTAACAGTAATAATAGGCTGAAGCAGTAGTGCTATGTGTTTGATTGCAGGTGTGTTTGTGTCTGTGGGTTGATATCTCATATACTGAGGTGTGTGCATGTGTGCATGTGTGCATGTGTGCATGTGTGCATGTGCCCATGTGTGCATGTGCCCATGTGTTCATGTGCGCATGTGTGCATGTGCCCATGTGTGCATGTGTGCATGTGTGCATGTGTGCATGTGCCCATGTGTGCATGTGTGCATGTGTACATGTGTGCATGTGCCCATGTGTGCATGTGTGCATGTGTGCATGTGCCCATGTGTGCATGTGTGCATGTGCCCATGTGTGCATGTGCCCATGTGTTCATGTGTGCATGTGTGCATGTGCCCATGTGTGCATGTGTGCATGTGCCCATGTGCCCATGTGTGCATGTGCCCATGTGTGCATGTGCCCATGTGTGCATGTGTGCATGTGTGCATGTGTGCATGTGCCCATGTGTGCATGGGTGCATGTGTGCATGTGCCCATGTGTGCATGTGTGCATATGTGCATGTGCCCATGTGTGCATGTGTGCATGTGCCCATGTGTGCATGTGCCCATGTGTGCATGTGTGCATGTGTGCATGTGTGTATCAGTGGTGACATTGTGTACACATTGTAAACTGTGTTTCCTATCTTACTCCCACAGGTTCTGGTGCTGCTCTGGTGTTGTGCAGCAGGGAACCTGAATCGGCTGCTGTGGATAGTGATAATGATGATATATGCGTAATGGCACAGGTAGGTGTGCCAGGGTCCGTCATTGGTCAGCCAATTGACACTACACAGCTGTCAACCCCATCAATGTGCACAGTCATCCTGCCAATACATCCTTTGTCACCAATGTCCCTAGGTGATGGACAGGATACAGTGGGCATTGACCAGGGTAATGTGGTATCGGTGGCACATGCATTCCCACACAGCAGCCATGGCCAGGGTCCTGACATGGTGCCACACAGGCAAATGTCCAGGGGTTCTCATGGGAGCATCCATGGGCGTACCACCCCTGTCAGACGTGCCCACAGAGGTCTTTCAACCTCAGCTATGTTTCAGGCTGTAATGCAGGCACAGTCACTTATGGAATGGTACACCAGACAGGGTCTGAGGGAGCTGAGAGCATGTCGCACAGCCATGAGTGACAGTATGCATGATGTTGCGGCTGCCATCCGTAACTTCACCGAGGTCATTGACAGACATTAGGGGGACACATTAGATCTGTTCCACAACTACATGTCCATGAGCCAGGGCAATGGTGGACGGTTGAGGTGTCAACGTGGCTGTATGCCAGCAACAGCAGCAGCTGGCAGCCATTGCAGATGACAATAGGCCCGCGGCCGCTCACATAGTGCCAGCAGCAGCCCCAGCAATGCTGGGTCTGTGCTGTCATCAGACCGCCCCAGGAGACCACGTGCATGTGGCGCTGGACAGTCCCAATCGGGACCTGTCTCCTGTCACCAACCACCTGCTTCTGATGACAGTACCCAGTCTGGCGTAGTACCTGATATGGTCCGTAGCACCCCTGCCAGGCACAGGTACCGTGTCCGTGGCCACAGACAGTGATCTGTATGACCTGGCAGGTAGAGACTGTGGCTGTCCACAAACACCTGTGTATGGCAGCCATGAAGTGGGACTGTGTGCATTCATGCACAAATACAAAGTGATAACCCCTAGGGCTAATGCATTACTGTATTACTGTATTGCCTTTCTATATTTTGAATACTGTAGTTTGTTTTCTTTACCTTGTGTTTTGCTTGCATTCTGTTTTAACAGCATATTAAAACTTCAAAAGAGACCAAAGCTCTCTCTGTTCTGAGTCAGGCAGAATACCACTGTTTTCTAGTTGCCCGCCTCTTATGTTAATCTGACCATATATCTCATTTCTCTCTACTTTCACTGGCTTATGTGAGTAATCACAAAATCATCATTTTTGAAATCCCACCCCTTCAATTATTTAAATTTATTGGCCATCCTACAGTATTTCATAGTACCAAAATACAAAAGTGACCACCCCTTTCAATCCATCTTGCTGTTTTTAAAAATAGTAACTCTCCACTAAACCTTAACTTTTTAAACAGGTAAAACTCAAGTTACCTACTTTCACATCTAACTTCTCTAGTGCACACTGCAGAGTGCATTCTTTTCAGTCTTACCTTTAAGCATCCCTGTGACTAGCACTTTCCCTAATACCTGCTGGAAAGCACTAGGAAGCCTTAAACTCATACAAACACTGAACTCTCCTTGTTAACAAGGAGAAATTAGTAGGCACTAAACAGCCTATAATTGCAAAGTACCTTGCTAAGGAAACAGCTCCTATACTTTACAAAGAAAAAAAATAAAAAAGCACCAAACCAGGCATGTCCAAGGGTCAGCTTCCAGTGATTTCTCCTGTCCACCTGGTGAATCTGGGCATACTGGGGCAATGCAGCAATTGCCTCATGTACACAGACAACCCTCTCCTCCTACCACCCAACACTACAACCTGTGAGAGATGCACTTCCATAGCCAAAATGGAAGCAAAGCTCTCTTCACCCAAGATTGTGCTAAACAGTCAAGAGGAGAAGGTTAACACCCACACTACACCTCAAGCAACACATAGCCCTTCTAAACCCACACCACCAACACCCATATATAGCAACACTAAATCCACATATGCAGAGGCCCTTAACTGTAACCTGCCCAAGCAACAAAGACCTCTGAAGCTGAAACACAAACAAACACCAATCACAACCAATGTGTCACATAGTTCACAACACCAATGTGCCACCCAGCAACAGCCCCTAAGGCAAGACAATGTACCTAACACTTTAGTCATAGGTGACTCTATAGTCCAGCACACTGATGTCCCTCTCACCAGGTTGAATAAGGAGAAAACTACAATCAGCTGCCTGTCGGGTGCCAGGATCCGCCACATAATGCATGCACTCAAGTCACTCCACAACAAGTACAAATATGACTCTATCATTGTCCATGTTGTAGTGAATGACTTAAGACATACCTCCCTGGACTACATGAAAAGAGACATGGAAGAGCTCTCGGATCATGTGGCCCAGGCAGGTATGACCCTAGCCTGAGTAGCATCCTGCCTTCGCCCAGAATGATACCAAAATATAAGGATAAAATGATTGACTTCAACAATTGGCTAAGCTTATGGTGTCATTCAAAGGGATCCAGTATCTGTCTGCCTGGGATGACATGATTGACAGACCACGATGCTTTGCCAGAGATAGTCTGCACCTGTCGCTCTTGGGATTCAGGTTACTGGGTAAGGCTCTTGCCACCCCTATAGTGCCTTTTTTAGGCAAACTTCAAAGGACAAAACCACCACCGTAACAGGTACAAGCATCAAAATCTGAAGGTAATGCTACTCAATGCTAGAAGTCTAAACCTCAAAATTGACTCTCTCAAGGCACTCCTAAAAATGGAGAACATCGATATCTGTGCAGTAACTGAGACCTGGTTCAAGGCTCCAGAGAGCACCCCTGCAATACCAGGCTACAACTCTTACCACACTTTTCGGCCACCAAACCAGGACCGAAACACTAAAGGTGGAGGAGTGTCAATATTCACCAAGGATATTCACACCACCAGGCTAGTTGGCCAACACAATGTGTCTGAAATTCTCCAAATGCAACTAACACTAGGTAAGACTGCAATCCAAATTGTAGCTTGCTACAGATCCCCCACCATACCCCAAGATTCTCACTACACCTTTCTAAACATACTGGAAAATATTAAGATAAAACCAAACACCCTAATACTGGGTGATTTTAACTACCCTGCCATTAACTGGGAAAACTACTCATGTCCCAACACCTTTGCATAGCGGTTCTTGGAATTCATAAATTCCAACGCCCTGGATCAACTAATCTATAGTCCCACCAGGGGCCCCAATATCCTAGACCTGGTCATTACTAACATGGGAAATCAATGCTCCATACCTATGGTCACCCCCTCGTTAGTCAGGTCTGACCATAAGCTAATCACCCTTAACATCCACATCCCACCCCCACCCCCCAGTAAAGAAACCACCATAAAAAACTTCTCCAAAGCCAACTTCATGCTACTCAAGTCAGAAGTGACAAACTTCATGACACCCATGCAGACGGGAACTGAAAGTTCAACTGCTGAATCCTACACTAAGGCACTGTACGAGCACATCCACTCATGCATGAATCGTGCCATCCCAAATAGAACCAAAATACTCTCATCCAAAAAGGAAGCCAATCTGGTGGTCCCCTGCCATAAACAAACTTTACAACAAAGGAAGAAACTTTTGCAGAAAAGAGGAAAATCCCAGGATGCAAAAACTCCCTTACTAGCCTCAGTAAGAAACTGAGATGCCTCATAAAATCCTCCAAAGCTAGTTAAAAATAAAATTGCCAAAGATTCCAAAGACAACCACAAAGCATTCTATAACTATGTCAAGAATCTAAATGGCAATGCTCAGATCTGCTCTGAGCTAAAACAGAATGGCATTAAATATACTGATCCGAAGGATATTGCCAATATCCTGGCAGATCGATTCAGTGCCAACTTCACCCCCTCTCACCCCTAAATGGCCCATCTCAATACCGGAAGATTGCCAAATTCCAGTAATAACGCCACACAGGTACAAAACGCACTCTCTAAAGCCAAGAATATAGCATCCATGGGACCAGATGACATCCTGGGCTGTGTACTACATGAACTACAATATGAACTGGCACCTCACCTAAGTGTCATGTTTAATCATAGCCTCACCTCAGGTTTCATGCCCACTGAGTGGCAGAGCTACAGTTATCCCAATCCACAAGGGGATCCACCTTGGATCCCGGAAACTACCGTCCCATCAGTCTGACAAGCCTTATCTGCAAGGCCATGGGCGTATTATCATGGAACTTATAAACAAAGACATTGGCAACCTTCAAACATTGGACCCCACCCAGTTTGGGTTTGTGAAGGGCCGATCTTGTCTCCTGAACCTGATTGACTTCTTTGAATCAGTCTCCAGAGCCATGGACAAGGGTAAGGTGGTCCACACAGCCTATCTAGACCTTGCCAAGGCCTTTGACACCATCCCCCACTCTGGAATCATAGATAAACTTACTAAGTTGGGCATTAATCCCTATGTCACCCAATGGGTTGCTAAATGGCTTACTGATAGAACCCACACTGTAAAAGTAGCCAACTCCAAATCCAGCTCCAGACAAGTGACAAGTGGAGTACCTCCGGGTTCAGTCTTGGGGCCTCTCTTGTTTAGCATCTACTTCTCTGAAGTACAGGTCAACACTAAGGGACTCTGGCTAACAACGTTTGCAGATGACTGCAAACTGGGAGCCATTATTGAATCCCCAAATGATGTGGATTCTCTACAAAAGGGCCTTACAGAAACAGATGCTTGGTGCCAGAGCCATGGGCTCAAGCTCAATGCTAAGAAATGTATTGTTATCCCCTTTGGGAAAAAACATGTTTCCTTGAATTACCATATAGGTGGCAGTACACTAAACACAGAAAGTGTGATAAGAGACTTAGGGGCACAGGTGGACAGTGGTCTCACCTTTGATAACCACATTGCCACAACAGTCAGGAAATCCTTCTATGTGGCACACCTCATCACGAAGGGCTTTTCATCCAGAAAAAAGGAGGTCATTGCCCCACTGTACTCATCCCTCATTAGACCCATTACAGAATACAACACCCCATTTGGTATGTACCTCTCAAGACATCTGCAACAACTGGAAAGGCCTCAGAAATACCTCACTAAAAGAATCACAGGCCTAAAGCAGATGCCCTACGCTGACCGCCTTGAAAAACTCCAGCTATACTCTGTCACATATCATCTACTCAGAAGCGATCTCTGCTTAACATACAAGGCCATGTCAAACCCAGAGCTGTTGGACATGCTACACTTAAAGAAATCCCAATCCCTCAGAGCTACACGCTCCAGGGATCTAAACCTTGTCATCACAATAAACAAAACATGCTGGAGGGATAGGTTCCTGACCCAGAGACTCCCCAGACTCTGGAATAGATTGCCCATACATGTCAAGCAGAGTGCCTCATTGGACCTCTTCAAGAGGAACCTTGACGATTGGATGGGAGAAAGGAAATTCACCCCAGGGATCACATCAGTCACCCTGCTAGACAGGGGTCCAGGAAAGTAAATAATGTGGGAAGAAATAGCCAGGGAATTGTTATGGCTAGGCTTGTATAGGCCCTAGGGCTGATAGCCTAGTACCAACCTATGAACCTATGAACACGCACACACTGCATCAACATTGCCCCATCTTGTACTGCTGTCCCTCACCAACACACACACACACAGACATGTCAATTGGTTGTATCAGTGGCAGACTCAGGCATACCAGGTACACACCCTGTGCATATGATGAAACTGTGCCACCTCCTGCAATCTGTAAAATCGATGTAGGAACAGGTTAACATGGTGCTGATGCACAGGGTAACTACATAGAAGTGTTGTAATAGTATGATGTTGACAACAGTACAGTGTAATGATATCACTGTGGATATATACCAGCATGCCTGATGCAGTTACAGTATGAATGTCATTGTATTGTTTTGTACAACCATAGTAATTACCACAGTGTTCTGTCTGCACATCTTTGCATACTGGTGGTGAGGCTGTCAAGGGATGGCCACCTACATAGGTAGCACAGGGGATACAACAATGTACATATTGATACTCAACGATGGTCATGTCAACTGTGAGTTGCATGCTGTCCACACACGACTCTGCAATGCGGATGTTTCAGGATGTTGATATCTGTGCAGTACTACACAACAGGTTCAAGGCTCACAAGAGCACACTAGCACTACAATGTCACGCCTCATACCATGCATGACAGCACCAAAACACAGAACTAACTATGACAGGAGGGAGAGTGTCCATACATGTCAAGGATACTGTGGTGCCAGGACAGGTAGCATACATCATACTAAGTCTGGAACTGCTGAGTGAGGGCTCAGTGTCTGTTATTTGACATGTGTATTATTACAGGTATGAGCACTTAGGTATCAGGCCAGTTATTCAACATTACAAAGGTACGTGGTCTATACACTTGTGGGGGGTGCGGCTGGACCCAGCCCATCTGACCTGTGAATGTCTGGGTACTGGCTTATAGTGCCTGCATATATGCACTGTTACCTACTGGAAGTCGTACACCTTGTTTGTTGTAGCATAGTCTACATACAGGCCTGCTGACTATAGCTTTGTTTGTATGCATGTTTGCTTGTTATGTTCCTGAAACACTGATTCCACCTGCAGTGCAGATTTACAGTGCCTCTGTGGATCCCTAGTGACATCTGTATTGCTTACTGTACTGATGTCCATGTCTCACTTGACAGAACGTCACTGTTTGTTCTGTTTGCATGTAGCTTGCCTGTAACACATTGCATATGACTTACCTTGCATTTGCTCAAGACAGCATTCGTATATGCCAGCACTAACAAATCAGGAGCACTACACCCTCACATAGTCACCTTGAGTACCTTGTTCCCCATTGGTCCTATGTGTCGTTACTTAGTATGGGATTCACAATGCTATGGTAGCATGTGTAAAGGTCACCTGTCGATCTACTCTCAGGTCCAGTTGGTGAATCTGTGAGTCGTGTGGCAATGTTACAGCTGCGTCATGTACACACACAACCCTCTCCCCTTCCCATACACATACAACACATGTGAGAGATGCAACCACATAGCCAAACTGGGGGCTAAGCTCTGTTAACTCAGCACTGGCATTCCCTGTCAGGTGGAGTGGGATACTACAGTGAATACAGTACCAGTCTCCCATAGACCTGCCATGACCGCAATCCAAACACAGAAACACACAGGTACATTATTGGACTGTCAGAATAGCATCCTGCCTGAGCAGCTGACACCTGCAAAGCAGACATACAAGCAAATGTTAAGCCAGAGCAGAGCACGTGCAACACATAGCTCACAAAACCTGTGTGCCAAACAGTCACGGGCCATACAGCTTGACAACACACCTGCTACAGTTGTATGAGGTACCTCTATCATCAGGTACACTGAGGTTCTGCTCACCAGGCTGAACAAGGTGACGGTCATGCTGAGCTGCCCATCGGGCACTATGAGCCACCACATAACACAAGCATACCAGTCACTCCAAGGCATGTAGAAGTATGACTCATTCATTGTCTGTGCCAGTGTGTATGACCTCTGACGCACCTCCCTGGACTACATGTTAGGGGACATAGATGGGCTCTCTGAGCTTGTGGCACAGGCTGGTATGACCCTGGCCTTGAGTAGCATCTCACCCTCACCAAGAATGCTGCCACAATATGTAGACAGGATCATCAGTTTCTGCAATTAACGTATGTTTTAGTGACATTCAAAGGGGATCCAATGCCTGTCAGTGTGGGATTACATGCTGGACAAGCAACATTGCTTTGCTTGGGACAGCTTGCACTTGTCACCCATGGGCCATTGTATATTGGCAGAGGCTGTTGCTACTCACATACTGCCTTTGTATGCAAGGCTGACATTACATAGCCACCTACACAGGTATCACACGGGATAGGACACTAATAGAAATGCTACTCAACAGCAGCAGTGTAAACCTCAAGATGCATGCAGTGGAAACTGTCCTTAGCATGGGGTACAGCAATATCCATGCAGTAACAGACTCCTGGTACAAGGCTCCCAGGTGCACACCATCAGTGCCAGGTCATTCCTGATACCATGCTTGTCGTCCCCTACACATGCACCAAACCAGAACAGGGGGGATGTATCCAAAGGCACCTCAGATACACACACCCCCAGGTTGGTGGCATTGCACAAAGCATCAGAGCCTATCCATGTGCAACTAACAGTGGGTTAGACTGCCTTCAGGTTCATAGCCTGGCACACACCACACTCCCATACCCAGGAAACCCACTTGGCCTTCCTGACAACAGTGGGAATATGACCGTCTCTACACACACCATTATATGGTTGTACTGCGACTACCCAAACATAGAGTGTGAGCATTACTCTAGCTCCAAGACCCTATCTGAAGGGTTCTTAGCATTCCCTGCATTGCTATGGAACAACTTGTTACCACTCCCACAAGAGGTGACAACATGCTGCGCCTGCTCATCACCAACATGTGGACTATATGCTCCAGACCAGTCATGTATCCCTCGCTGGTGGGATGACAACATCTACAACCCACACTGTCTAGTCACATACCACATGCAGCCCCTGCACAGAACATCACAGTCATACAGTTGTCTGATGCATATTCCATGTATTCACATGAGGCAGGCTTCGGACATGGGAACTATTGCAATTCACAGGTACATATGTGTAGGTGGCACACACATATATCATGTGTGCATTGACATTATTGATATAATGTGTGTCGTGCAATATTGGGAACAACACCCCACACACATGGACAAACTGTGTGACAAAACTACACATGGCGTTTGTAGGTTACAAACCTCTACCTAACTATATTATGACACTTGTGAGAGACGCAGTAGCAGACCGCGCTATTTGCATTACTGGGAGGATTGCTTTCTCCTGCTGTACTTATAGGGTGCTGACATCATCTGTGTTTACACAGCGGAATATGCAGCATGTGTTGTGTAGTAATAGTTGCCAAAAGGGACATTTCTCTTACACATGGAATTACACACACTACTCCCCAACACACATTCACTGCGCACTTGCAGGATTCAAACTCTTACCTAATTATGTTATGACACTTGTGAAAGATGCAGTAGCAGAGCGTGCTATTTGCATTACTGGAAGGATTGCTTTCTCCTGCTGTACTTATAGGGTGCTGACATCATCGCTGTTTAGACAGTGGAATATGCAGCATGTGTTGTGTAGTAATAGTTGCCAAAAGGGACATTTTTCTTACAAATGGAATTGCACACACTACTCCCCAACACACATACTGTGCACTTGCAAGATTCAAACCCCTACCTAACTATGTTATGACACTTGTGAGAGATACAGTAGCAGAGCACGCTATTTGCATTACTGAGAGGATTGTTTTCTCCTGCTGTACTTATAGGGTGCTGACATCATCTGTGTTTACACAGCGGAATATACAGCATGTGTTGTGTAGTAATAGTTGCCAAAAGGGACATTTCTCTTACACATGGAATTGCACACACTACTCCCCAACATACATTCACACACACACTGCACACTTGCAGGATTCAAACCCCTACCTAACTATGTTATGACACTTGTGAGAGACGCAGTAGCAGAGCACACTATTTGCATTACTGGGAGGATTTCTTTCTCCTGCTGTACTTATAGGGTGCTGACATCATCGGTGTTTAGACAGTGGAATATGCAGCATGTCTTGTGTAGTAATAGTTGCCAAAAGGGACATTTCTCTTACACATGGAATTGCACACACTACTCCCCCACACACATACTGTGCACTTGCAAGATTCAACCCCCTACCTAACTATGTTATGACACTTGTGAGAGACGCAGTAGCAGAGTGCGTTATTTGCATTACTGGAAGGCTTTCTTTCTCCTGCTGTACTTATAGGGTGCTGACATCATCGGTGTTTACACAGCGGAATATGCAGCATGTGTTGTGTAGTAATAGTTGCCAAAAGGGACATTTCTATTACACATGGAATTGCACACACTACTCCCCCACACACATTCACACACACACTGAGCACTTGCAGGATTCAAACCCCTACCTAACTATGTTATGACACTTGTTAGAGATGCAGTACCAGAGTGCAATATTCACATTACTGGGTATAATTTCTGCTCCTGACATATGTATAGTGTGCTGACATCATTATGGATGAAGAGGTATGTACATCTGTTACTATCCATCAGTACAGGGGAGAGCATATCTATGCATTAACTTTGCATAGGCACAGTGGCCTTCTGTACTGTGGAGGCAGACGCCAAATACACTGTGGATAGCCTTCTGTATTCCCTGGGGACAACAGTCTAGTATTGCACTCTATGGCCATATGTTTACCTGTCAGATGCAAGTATCTGTTGCTCATATACTGTTTGTGGGTCTTTATTGCCATAGCCTTCCCTATCTCTATAAACAACGTGTGTACTGTGGGAGATGTTTGCATATGAGTGGGATCCAGTACTTTACTTATGCCTCTGTTGTAACTTCACTGTGTGCACTAGGCAAATGTCTGTATTGTGGGAGGTTCCTGTGTTAACACATAGAAATGCCAGATATGTGTGTGCAACTGCTGAACTGTGACATGGCCTAAGTGGGTGAGCATGCCCAGTTCGCAGTTTGTATGGCTTCTTGACTGACACGTCTCATTTATCTAAGTGTGCGAGCATGCCCAGTGTGATCTTTCCTTATGTTGGGATCTGTGTACCACCACATTTGTGTTTGTGTGTGGACGCCATCTATATATCACATGTACAGTTGAGTGTTGGACATCAGGTTGTGTTCTTACTGCCCAACTGCTTTGTGTCTGAACCTAACAGGCATTATGCTGTGCCTGCAGGGTCGCCATGGGATAGTTTGCATACAGTTGTCATCATCCTTTCCTGCTGACCAAACAGTTGTATTGTCGTATAGTGTACTGGTGCAGTACTTTCACTGTGGTGGACAGTATAATCGGTTTCAGTCCTATCACTGCTTGTAATATTTATAGTGAGCACACCAGACTGGTTGAGGGCCAGTTTTGCAGATATGACCATGTTGCATTTTGTTCAGATATGGACAGCATAGTACATGATTGTCCGACATTGTTAATGTATTCCACAACTCGTGTGGACAGTGACAAACAATGGCCATGTGCCCTAGTCCATTTGTAATGCTAGTCAGAGAGTGTTTGTCCTTCAATACACATTTACTGGTGTTTGCCATGACATATGTCACGGTTAGTGTGCTGTGCCTCTGTCTACCCGTGACATACAGGTGATATCCAGGGTACACCTACCATCTCCCATCCAGTCATCATGATTCCTCTGGATGACAGTCACTGAGGGACTCCCTGGATATCCTGTAGTGGGAGTTTAGTCGTGAGTGGAGTGAGCTTCTGGGTTATGGACCAATCGGTACAGCATGTCCTGTTTATGTCTGTGCTGGGGTTCAGGCCTGTCAGCTGCATAGGTCACCAGCATTCAGTGTTTGCATGGTGCCAAATGTCCATCGATACCAGGTTGGTCATGGCTTTATACATCAGGCACAGTTCACCTCCAGCCAGGCAGTATGGCACAGTGTGGAGCTTCAGTTTCTTTAATCAGGTGACACATGGCATCTGTTACAGCTCTGCGATCCTCCTGGTGGGGTATTTGTGTGGTCTTTCCAGTTGCTGCAGGTGTCTGCTATGGTACATCCCTGAAGGGCCATTGTACACAATTGTGAGGCTGCTGATGGATGACTGGAGAGTCACATTGACCTACTCTAAACAAGCTGTGCTTACCTTCATGATTAGGTGGGTATATGGTATGTTTCTGTAACCACTACAGACACATGGTTGTCACATGCAGGATATCTATCACCTTGTGTCTCCAGGTCTCTTATTGCTCCTGATGTACTTACTGGGTTAACACCTATGTGGTAATTTCTGGCCATGTACTGTGCTTCCACAGGGGTTGACTATACACTATTCTGCATTTAACTTGTTGACATGGCTGTGGCTCCACTTGTCTGTTTCTATGTGTGCCTTTTGTAAGTTGCTTGTGTCAGCTGGAGGGTCCAATATGGTGGGCAGTTTGTAGTCCTCTGTGAACCTGTTCAGACAGAGTCCTTCCATGTTGGCCTGTACCTATGTGACATATATAGCATACAAGAGAGGTCCCAGGACCTTGCCTTGTGCGATGCCAGTTGTACCTGGTTTGCAGACTGCCATGGCTGCAGCATGTCTGACCAGGTCAGTTCTGTCCTTGAGCTGGTTTGCAACCCATCTACTTGCATAGGGGTTTATAGTTAGGCTGGTGAGCTTATCTGTACCGCCAACTAGGGTATTATATGGAAGGGTTTAGCAAGGTCCATATAGGATGTGTGATCCACATTCCCCACATCAATGGCCTTGGTGCACGTTTCACATGAGTCAGACATGTGTAAGGGGCAGAATCTGCCCTATGACAGCCACACTGGGTAGGGTCCAATGTCTGTAGGTACCCAATCTCGTTATTCATGGGATCCATGATCATCCTCTCCATTACTTTGCCAACCTAGATAGTCGGGGTTGAGGGGTGATAGTTTGCAGTATCCATTCAGGCACCCCCTTTGTGGTGTGGGACCACTGTTGCTGTACACTGCTCTTTGGGTACATATCCTGTGGTAGGACTGATAGTGCGCAGTACTGCTATTTGCTGTTCCATTCTTCTTACAGTACTTGTTGGACACAACCCAGGACACCATCTGGTGCCATTGATGCTGTATGCTGTGCTTTGTGGATGCTGGCTGTTACCTCAGCATCTGCAATGTCAGGGGGCCAGCACTCTCCTGGGATAGATATTTGGCAGTTAGGTGCTGGTGGGGAGTTTGGAAGGAATCTGTTCAGTAGGCTGTTGGCAATGTGTGTGGGTTTGGTGTATTGTGTGTGATATTAGAGTGCTGCAGAGCATATCTGTGGATTATCACCATGGTTCCTACCATCAGGTAGGACAGCTGTGTGATAATCCTTTGTGTTCTGCACAATTTGTATCATCATAGGTTCATAGGTTCATACTAGACTATCTGCCCTGGCCTTGTTTGAGCACGGAAAGACTGTGTGTGGGTCCCGACACCCCTTGCAATGTGCATATTATGCCCACGTAGGCTTTACTTTACTAGATGTGACACAGGGATGGCCCCCAGTGTACACCTACTATCTCCCATCCACTTCACCAGATTTCTCTTGTTGAGTTTGAGTGTGGAGCTCAGCCTATCATGGACTGGGATTCTGTTCCAGAGTGTCAGAAGCCTCTGGGTTATGGATCTGTCCCTCCAGCACATCCTATTAATCTATGTGTGGAGGTTCAGATATCTCACTATGGTGTGTCTGCTGGATTTGGGGTTTCTGCAGTGGAGCATGTCCATTCATTCTGGATTGGACATGGCCTTGTACATCAGGCATACATCACTTCTGACTGGGCAGTATGCTTCTGAATTTTGCTGTGGTTTCTTCAGCCAGGCTGCAGATGTCCAATGTTTGGACCCTTTATCCTGTTGGTGAGGTACATCTGGGGTCTTTCTAACTGCTGCAGGTGTAAGGTAAGGTACATCCGAACTGGGGCATTGTTGTCACGTATGGGCCTGATAAGGGAAGAGTATGGGGGCACAGTGACCTCTCTAGCTCTACATGTGCATCCTTTCATATTAAGGTGGGCAATATAGCATGTCTTCCTGGCCACCTTGGCAATGTGAGTGTCACATGACAGGTTACCATCCACTTGTGTCCCTAGGTCCCTGATTACTTCTTCCATACATAATGGATTGCCACCTATGTCATACTTTGTGTGTGCCTTGTTTGGTATTTGTTGAGACATTCATACTCTGCATTGTCTTCAGGAAGGCTGGCTGGGGTACCTGGGTTTGTGTGTGTGGTCTGTAGCAGGCTGCAAACAGGTACACAGTTTGAGCCAGTGTTACTTGCCCATGGATAGTCCATGCTGCTTCTTGCTGTGGTACCAACCTGGGGGTGTGGTTATCCTTGATAATTACTGGTAGCCACACTCCTATTGCCGTGTGTTCCATGTTTTGAAGCTGTAGAGCATGGTATGAGGCATAACCTGGTAGTATTAGGGTGCTCTTCTGGGCCTTGACCCAGGTTTCTGTTACAGAACACATATTACCATTCTCCATGCTGTGGTGGGTTTGGTCTGCATGCACCTTGCAGGTTAGACTTCTGGCGTTGGGTAGCATTACGTCCAGGTTATTATCCCTTGTGCTACCTATGGTGGTGGGTTTGTGTTTCCGGACTTACCTATTCCAGGCACAGTGGGGGTGACAACAGCCTTTGCCAGTATCCACAAAGCCAGGTGTGCTGGGTGTGTGCCATCCCTAGCAGGTGGGGCATCATGTCTTGCTCAGCATGTCAGCCCAGGCTGTCAGCCATGTGTTCCCCCTTGCTAACAGCAATACCTCAGCCAATTATTGTACTTGATCTTGTTGACTTCATAGTGTGGCATCATGCTTGGTGAGGGTATGGTCTTCATGTTTGCATATACTAGATGGTGTTACATTGCTTAACACATGTCAATCATGTCTCAGGAGGTGCTGCAGGGCTGCATCTGTTGGATGCACATACTACACTCCCTGTACATGTTTGAGAGCAGGTTGTGTCATGTTAGGCATCCCTGTTACTATATGAGTGAGTCAGAGAGGGGTATCATTCCCAGGGTTCCTACTGAGCCAGTGTATGTGCTATGCGTTGTCTCTTTGCCAAGGCCAGGGCATACTGGGCACGCCTCCTTCTGCCTACTGGGGCAGGCTCAGGTTGTTCCTCCTCCGAGTCACGCTCTGCCTGTGATGGCCTTGGTAATGGTGGGGGGCTGTTTGTCCCGGCCCTATGCTGGTCCTGCTGCAGCTGTTTTCGCAGAATCATATTATGTAGCATAGCACATACCATGACAATTTGGGTACATGTAGTTGGTGAGTACTGCAAGGCTCCACCAGATGTGTCCAGGCACCGGAACCATGACTTGAGCAGCCCAAACACATGCTCTATTACATTACGTGTTTGTGCGTGTGCCTCATTATGGCGTTCCTGTTCAGGTGTGTGTGCGTTTCTGATGGGTGTCATCAGCCACGGCTCCAGTGCATATCCTGCATCCCCCACTAGGTGACCATGTGGTATGTCCCCATTGGCAAATGTCTGGTACAGCTGCGTCAAATGCCAGATATGGGAATCATGGTAGCTCCCAAGGCAGCCAGCACACACATTCATTATTATGCCCTGGGCATCACACATGACCTGGCAGTTGATGGAGGGGAAGCCCTTGTGGTTAATGTAGGCCCTACCCCGCTCACCAGCTGGTGCTTTGATGCGTATGTGCGTGCAGTCTATTGCACCCACTACCTCAGGGTATTCCGCTATTTGCTGGAAGAGACGCATATTGCTGGCCAATACCTCACGGGCATTGGGGAAATATACATGCTCACCGACATGTGCTGACATGGCATCCAGGAACTGGTGCAGTACCCTGGAGGCTGATGCCTGTGATATCCCCATCATATCACCAGTTGGTCTCTGGAAGGTACCTGTTGCTAGTATTCTTAGGCCAACACATACCTTGGTTTCCACTGGGATGGGTTAGCCTCTGTTGTTTCTGTGTGTGAGGCATGGCCTGCACAGCTCAACAATTTGCTGCAGGAGGTCTCTGTCCACTCTATAGCACTCCACTATCTCCAGCTCATGTAACCCCTGGTAGGTGACCCTGGACCTGTACACTCTTCTCCGTCTCCTCACTGTGGGTTGTCTGGCAGCATTTGCATTGTCACCACCCTCAGCAAGTCTCTTATGTCTCCTTATAACAGCTATGGCAGCCCCTAGCATGTTTGGTGTGAGTGCAGCTTTTTCAGTTTTCACTTCTACTAGCTTACTCCTGTCTTGCAGTGTCTCTTGAGAGAAACATACTGCAATGCTGTTTGCAGTGTTTTAAGTGCTGGGCTGGGCTTGTATTCTGCCTGTGTAATTGCCTGCTTCTAATTGTTTTCACCTGCTACCTCTACCAGTATTCCCTGCTAGTTTCCTACTATTTCTTCTGCTTCCTTTTTCCTCTCTGTTTCCTCAGGGGGGAGCAGCACACATACCAGCGAAAACACGCTCACAGTAGCTACCACGCATGCACACATGCTTACACGGACTAGAATCTGCTTAAAACACGCGCACACCAGCGCAAACAGGTTTACAGATCTTTAAACAGGCTCCTACATGCTTACTCTGCCTTACACGTGCGCACTCTGTCTTACTCACACCTCCCAGCGTGCACACACACACATGCACGTACTGCAAGATACTTGGTGTTGGCCGCAGTGTACACCTTCCATTTCTTGACTTTCCCATGCTTATCTGTTGACACTCCTCCTTTTATGCTGTGTGATTGACATCTTTCACATACCACTTTGCTCCAATGAGCTTGATTTCTTCCTGACATTCCCCCCTGTGATGTCACCTATCTCCTACTCTGTTACTCCCCCTTATCTAACTCTTACACTACACGGAATGTGCTCATTTGCTATGTGACAGTGTGATTCACTATCCTACCACTCATTTACATAGGATGCCTACTAATGCTTAGTTACATGTCTTACACTCAGCTTCCCCCCTTAGCAATCACTAGACGGTGGCCATGTTGTTTTTGGTCTGCTAGTCCCTGCATTGCAAATCCATGCATTACATAAAACCCACATTTGTGGGTTTAAAACCTTTATTTTTCTGTCTTATATAGCGCAGCCCATTTGCGCGGGGCTGCGCTGCGTTTAAACCTCGCCGATCGCCGAAAAAAAATTATTTTATTTCATGTTTGCATCGGGTTACCGTGCCAATGGCCACATATTTGGCCATTGGCATGCTGACTGCAACATTTGCACACTTTATTTGGAGCTGTCATGGCTCCATTGTGTTATTTGCAGTAACGTACTCAGTTGTCAACTGAGTACATTTCTGCACCTAACACGACTCTTACATGGGCTGGTTTCAGCTTCGTGGATCGCTAATCCAACTCATTTGCATGCCTTTCGGCTACAAGTGAGGTGATTAGCATATCCACGCCCTGCCCGTGTAAGAGTCATTTTAGCTGGTCTCTTACACGGGATTTCGGGCTGTTCCTGGATCGCGATGGCTGCATGGAGTCTTACACGACTCTTAGACTCCGTGCAAGCCATCGTGAATCCTGCCCATATATTACCCTGCAATGTCTGTTTTATGCAGTGCTTTTAAATCACCATCTGTAACTGCCATAACATATATTACCCTGCAATGCCTGTTTTATGCAGTGCTTTTAAATCACCGTCGGTAACTGCCACAACATATATTACCCTGCAATGTCTGTTTTATGCAGTGCTTTTAAATCACCATCTGTAACTGCCATAGCATATATTACCCTGCAATGTCTGTTTTATGCAGTGCTTTTAAATCACTATCTGTAACTGCCATAACATATATTATCCTGCAATGACTGTTTTATGCAGTGCTTTTGAATCACCATCTGTAACTGCCATAACATATATTACCCTGCAATGTCTGTTTTATGCATTGCTTTTAAATCACCATCTGTAACTGCCATAACATATATTACCCTGCAATGTCTGTTTTATGCAGTGCTTTTAAATCACCGTCGGTAACTGCCATAACATATATTACCCTGCAATGTCTGTTTTATGCAGTGTTTTTAAATCACCGCCTGTAACTGCCATAACATATATTACCCTGCAATGTCTGTTTTATGCAGTGCTTTTAAATCACTATCTGTAACTGCCATAACATATATTACCCTGCAATGATTGTTTTATGCAGTGCTTTTAAATCACCATCTGTAACTGCCATAACATATATTACCCTGCAATGATTGTTTTATGCAGTGCTTTTAAATCACCATCTGTAACTGCCATAACATATATTACCCTGCAATGTCTGTTTTATGCAGTGCTTTTAAATCTCCATTGGTAACTGCCATAACATATATTACCCTGCAATGTCTGTTTTATGCAGTGCTTTTAAATCACCATCTGTAACTGCCATAACATATATTACCCTGCAATGTCTGTTTTATGCAGTGCTTCTAAATCACCGCCTGTAACTGCCATAACATATATTACCCTGCAATGTCTGTTTTACGCAGTGCTTTTAAATCACTATCTGTAACTGCCATAACATATATTACCCTGCAATGATTGTTTTATGCAGTGCTTTTAAATCACCATCTGTAACTGCCATAACATATATTACCCTGCAATGTCTGTTTTATGCAGTGCTTTTAAATCACCATCTGTAACTGCCATAACATATATTACCCTGCAATGTCTGTTCTAGATGTTCTCCACCTGACATCACACAAACATAGTTACTTAAGGAAAAAATGTGAAAAATTTAGTATAGGCTGCCTTGGTAGTTCAAAAATGTCTGGTGGTTTTGTTCAGCTGGCAATACTCTGGATAGTAATCCTTCAAAAAACTACAGGTCAGGTAACTTTCTCTGTGGTATAGGGTGTAAGTAAGGCAAATCAACAGAAATAAACTGCATGAACCATTGTTCATATCCTGTTTATAGGTTCATAGGTTCGTACTAGGCTATCTGTCCTAGGGCATTTATAAGCCTAGCCAGAGTGTGTTTGGCTTTCGCTACCCATTTTAAATTAATTTTGCTATGCCCTTTTTCGAGGTTAGTATACTGTGCCTCTGTCTAACAGTGACACATAAGTGATACCCGGGGTAAACTTACGATCTCCCATCCACTCATCAAGATTCCTCTTGAAGAGAGACAATGAGGGACTCTGCCTAACCTGGACTGGGATTTTATTCCAGAGTGAAGGGAGCCTCTCAGTTATGAATCTGTCCCTCCAGCATGTCCTACTTATTTCAGTGCTGAGGTTCAAGTCTCTGGAGCGCGTAGCTCGATGGGATTTGGATTTTCTGAGGTGCAGCATGTCCGTTAATTCCGGGTTGGACATGGCTTTATACGTCAGGCACAGATCGCCTCTGAGCAGGTGGTATGCCACTGAGTAGAGCTGGAGTTTCTTTAACTGGGCAGCATATGGAAATCTGTTTGAGCCCTTTGATCCTCTTGGTGAGGTACTTTTGGGGTCTTTCCAGTTGCTGCAGGTATCTGGTAAGGTACATCCCAAAAGGGGCATTGTACTCAATTATGGGCCTGATGAGGGATGAGTAAACAGGCACGATGACCTCCCCTGATCTAGATGTGAAATCTTATAGGCCACTTTGCCATAATTCACAATACTTACTTTTCCATTTTTTTTCCACTTTAAGATACATTTGCTCTCCATCTGGCATGTGAAACAAAAAAGTAAAAATTTAGTTTATGATTCCTAAACTAACATCAGTGAGCAGCCCCCCACAACAGAAAGACTACTTACTTCAGTAAATGCACCTGACAGATGTCACATTTTGTCATATGAAATGTAACTGAAGTGACCAGAGAGGAATAAGGTACATGAAGCATTGTTTGAACCCTGTGTAGACATCACATTGCAATTTATTACAATATAACTTTTTAGTTAGCTTCTTTTTAAGTTATATTTGTTCAAAACTTGGCAGTGGGTAAACAGGGTGCACTACCTAAGGGAAAACGAGAAAATTTAGCTAAAGCTACCTTAGGTTGCTCAAAAATGCCTGGTGATTTTGGGCAGCTGACAACACTCCAGATATTAAGCATTTAAAAATATACCTGTCAGGTAACATTCTCTGTTGCACAAAGTGTAACTCAGCTGAATTGACAGAAAGATGGCACGTTAAACATTGTTTGAATCCTATTTATAGAACACTTTGCCATAATTCATGATGTTTACTTTTCTACTGTTTTGCACTGTAAGGTACATTTGCTCTCCACTTGCAGGATGCAGGCACAATTTACAACCTAAGGAAAAAAGTGAAAAATGTTGTTTAGGCTGTCTTCGGTAGTTAAACTCACTTAGCAATGGTACACTCTCTTCGACACTCTGGACAGTACTGAGACAAGAATTTCTACCTCCCATAGAGCTACCTCTGTGAAACAAGGTATAAGACCAATTACTTTTGTTACATAATACAGCCTATTAACAGTTTCTATCCAGCTAAAAGATACTTTTGAAAAAGGGTGTAAAAAGCAAATTCTTGAAAAGATTTGAATAGGACTGTAACAGTTCTGAAAAATGATAATGTTAAACATGATTCTTGCAAGTAATTTGTCAGTGAGCCTTGCGTATTGACAATGCACTTTTTAGCATATATGACTAATGTATTACATATATACACAACCTAAGGTATGCCCACCTTCCTAGACATGACAATAAATATATGTCATAGAAACATCTCTACGTGCATAGTATGAAGTACACAATCCCTTTGTTGAAACCATCATGACTCATCACATATCCAACTATGTGTTTAGGACCCTTATTCCTTCTGAAGTATGTGTGTAACATAAACCATCTTGTCTTGATTATTATAGTCAACTGCATCCATATGAACCATGCTTACTTGCATTAAAAATTACTTTTACATAGGAAAACATTTCAAGACAGAATTACATAAATACATGTGTAGATCTCTTCAAAATCTATCTTCATTCATTCTGACATCAGTTAATGCCAAATTCCCATAAGACAAAGTTAGCTGTCATGTGGCAATGTTAGTTAATGAATTATGTTGCAATTTTGTTGCCTCCTGTATTTCATAGATTCTATTTCTGGCAGTTACAAAAATATTTTAACATTACGTAAACCGCATATTGATAATATGTCAGAACTCAGCCATCTTTCACCTTCCAAAGTACAGCCCTTAAAAGCCATGCCAGTGGGCAGTCCATTGTTGAACACTGGTAACTGACAATGGGTGAAGCATCATATATGGCACAGCTCTTGCCATGTTTCACATATTTACTGCTGTCTGCTGTAATTAGTGCCAATGTGCCAGCCAAGGGGTCCATCCACTTACAAACATGTAAATGCAGTTGGCCAGTCTATACATGCTTGCAAAATACTAGTAACATGCAAGATCTGAATTAGTCACCGATTAAGACATAGTTTGTAAGCTTGACTTGTGAAGAGATGGCTGGCGAGGGACAGTATAGTGATAAATTTACAAAACAAAGATGGAGTTTTGAGGAGTCCAAGATGCCTGTGTCACTCCTCATTAAGTGCTACAGCTGTAGTCTGCTGCAGTAGGATTATACCAGGTCTCAATATAAGGCTGGGGCATGGAATAGCTTAGCCAAGGCTGTCTCCACTGCAACTGGCATTCCAAGCACTGGGAACAATGTCTTCATCACTATAGTGACCTTAAAAACACAAGCAGAACCTCCAAACTAATGAAAGGCTGAATTTAGGAATGGAAACACCCTCCCCCCCATTGTCTAAGCAATGTTAACTATAACGTGTCTGTGATATGGCAGTAATTATCTAACCAGTCAATGCAGTTACTCATTATGCTTTCATATAAATTTGGTTGTGTACAGCTGCAGAGAAGATAGCTGCAAGTCATGAGGCACACCAGTAGAGATTAGCTCACCTCAGAGATGCATGGGGTACATGTGAATCAAGTAAAAATTAAAGCTGTAATATTATTTTCATTCCTTTAAGCATTAGCATCTCAAACAGTCAAACATCATCATTCATCTCAAGCATGCATGCCTTCCCAAATAAGCGCTGCCCCGTTCATTAGGCAATTAGAATACCACTTTTACTGTCTGTGGGTCCAGTAGCAAGAAGCAGCATTTTATTAATTGATAACTATTTATAAGATCTTAACAACAGTCTGTCAGGAAGAATTGCATTATAGTAATTGCAATTATTAAGCTAGAATGCATAAGTCCAATTAGTCATAGTGATTGAAAGGCAGCTGTTTATTATATCAGGTCAGTGATATTTTGTTTATTTTATACACCATAAATACCTTTCCATTATATATGCATGTTTCAAAGGTGTGCAATAGTAAATTATCATAGTTGTTTATGTACTACCAAATAATAGTTTGTTTAAATATACAGTACTGTTACATGACACGTATGTAATTATCTCTTTTTTTCTCCTCCCCACCCTTGTCTCTCTATATTTTTTTGGGGGGGGTTATAATTCACTAACAATCTGCTGTTTGCATAACTTGCTGCTGCAAATCAGTCATCAACAGCTCAGAGAGGTACATCAACAACTGTGTCTCAGCCCACCACACCTCCACAGATGGTAGCACAGACACCTAGCATTTCAAGGTCACAACCTGTCAGTGTTGCCCTACTTGCTCCAAGTGTATCTGGTAGTTCTGCCCTAGCTGCTGGTGCAGTGGTACCCTCTGAGAGCAGTACTAGTGGAAGTGGCAATTTTGTCACCCAGCAGGAATTGATACTGCTAGTGGAAATATTAAGGATAGGTACCTCATTGCACATTTCGCCCAGGTTGAAAGGGTCCTGCATCACATAGCAAAGATGATGCCATGTCCAGCCCTGACCCAAGAGACAGTGATGACAGTTCTGATGGTGAGGACTAGATTCTCACTGTTCTCATGCTGGATATGGGTGCACCTCCAGTGTCCCCTACCTATCCCAAATCATGGTGTCCCCCAACATTTTGTCTCCATTACCATCCTTGTTTGTCTTGTATTTCCTGTATGTCTGTGCATGCTTCCTAACCTACCCTACCTACCTGACCCTTTCATTCTTAAGTACCTTTCCTAACATTCCTCTCTATCCCAAAAATATATAAAAAAATGGACACCTGTCCCACAAAAGAAATTGCATCCCATATATTGCTTTCCACTTCACCTATGTGTCAAACTGACACAAATGATTTGGTCCAATTGGCCATACAACATTATTCCATTATAGTCACCCATCACGGGTGTGGTGACTCTGCAAAGTCATGAAATTGTGTATAAAACTGTACATTTATGTTATGAAGCAGCAGATAGAAATGGTGTTCTCCCACGACCCTCCTGCAAATTTCTGTATTCATTTCCTTGTGTGCTACCTTCTGCTTGCCAACCCCATTTTAACCACTGCCTTATTAGGCTGCTGGATGTACTCAAGTGAGTGTGTCGTGATAGTTGCCTTGTTTGTAGCCTGCTTTTTTGCAACAGTGTCAAGTGTTCCATTACAGCAGTATGTCAGAATATTATTGCATGACAGTTCATATTCCTATCATATATTTAATTGCAAATGTCTGTATCTCCCTACATATAACACATTCCCTTAACATAACACTGGAATAGTTCAGCAAGACGTCATTTTCTAAAACATAGCAACCCCAAAAGGGAGACTTAGTAAACCAACCTTATGCTGATTGTATTCCTGGTTATTGCACACCCCCATCCCTAATTTGTACCTATAGCAATCAGTTTATTGTACAGAACAGGACTGATTACTGATGATTTCATAAATAAGTCTAACACACCATACAGATGTTCCTACATGTTCTACAAAACACATTTCTGCCATTTTTCTGCATCTGTCTTTGTCTTTGTCTTTGTTTGCCACCCTTTTTCCAAACATTTTTAATGAGCTTCATTAATGTTATTTTAATGCTGGGAAGAAGTAATTCCTTTTTGGTGCGGTGAGCTAATATGCTAATGTGTAGACATTTTTTAAATGCCAAGATTTTTAGCACATCCATCATTTAATTGTTAATGACTGTTTCGATTCAGTAATATAGCTGTACCTGCTGGCTACAAATTGTTGTGAGACACCAATATCCTTATTCACTGATATATAATTTTGTCCCTGCCTCCATGTTGCCCTGACGATGTGTCACCCCCCTTCTTTATCATTATTCTTCCACCTCTGTATTTGTGCAATGTATGGTGCTGGGCAGCAAATATAACTAATGCTAAATCGGAGTAAAAAGCTTATAGCAATAAATTTGAGATTGATTGCCTTCATGCATATTACTCTGTCTTACTTTGTGACATAGTATTAAGCTATGTTTACTCTGTCTAATGTAAATTAAACAAGAGGAATAGTTGGATGTATGGATTACAGTATTCAATGGGGTACTAAAGATGATTACATGCAGTCATGTTTGCTGAAATCTCCTGTCAACTATTAACTGTCACAAATATGCATTTATACATATTGTGTAAAGATTAACACTGAAGTCCGACTTACATAATGGAATGCTGAAAATGTTCAGATACATATGGATGACAACGTGTCATTATGCTTTGTCTGATTACTGTTCCAGTACGTATTGGCTAACCCTTTTACTTACCACACCATTAACCTGCTGCTACACTAATCTGCTTGCCATCTATTATAAATGCTGTCTTGTACAGATCTTTGCATGGGAGTAATCACAGAGCAACACAGAGTACTGCTAACTGCTGTGCTAAGTCTAATGCTTCAGTATATGATTTTGTATGTGCTAACACTTTGCCATCAACAGTGCAAATCAGCTCAGCAGTGCTGTGCTTAAACAGTACAAAAAAAAACTAAAAGAAGAGAATAGACTCATAGTTTTCTGTTGCACAAAGTTTGTATGTCTGTATTACTGTTGCCCAAAGGTGGACATTCTTTTTTAAGGATGTTTACTTACCTAATTACTTCTGGTGAAGTACTGTGTCTGCTCTACAGTGTTTACATTTGCACTGTGTTACCAGCTAGGTTAATCTATTATCATCACATCCATCACTGTCATCCTGCAGTGCACTGTCCTATGTCAGACTTCCATTTTTGTCCTGCCAATGCGCATAGTGCAAGTATGAGACAATACAAGTGTGCAATCATCACTGCATGATGTCACAGGAATTTTTGCTTGATGTCATCCCATTATGTGGAACATGTCAATGTTCCTCACAGTTCCACAATGTACAGGAAAGACAGTCTGTACATTGCATTATCAAGGTATGTCATTACATGTGAAAATCATAGTGAAGTTACATTGTCCTATGCACACATATGCATGTGTTGCACAACCTGTGATCCACAGTATTATCTCTTCCAAACACTGATCTTTGCAAATATTCCAATATCCATTTTCACAGAGATATTGTGCATATCCCCCTGTGGCACTAGTTAAGTAGGCAGTCTGATACCAAGCATAGCAGACATGTGTATGTGCAAAGTGAGACTGTATGTATCACTAGATGGTGAATCCTCTTACCCAAAGAATAATACATTTAATTGTTCTCACAGATCCCTTATGCCTAATTTTACAGTAACATCCTCTTTGAAACACACTGATGAGGTCATTCTGACAAAGTGCAATCTCAACCCTTCAGAATCAGACTTCCTCTGTGATGCTTGTGAGTATTACTGGGCTCTGTAGACTGTGTAACCTAGATAGATAGGAGGCTCAATGTCCTGCATGGAAGACGGGTATGTTTGTATTTATGTATGTATCACTGGGTGATGTATCCACTTCCCCTTTGAATAGCGCATTTAAATGTTCTCACATCTCCTTTATAACTCCTTTTACTGTAACACCCTTTCTGAAACACACTGATGAGGCCATTCTGACAAAAGTGAAAGCTTTACCTTCAAATTCAGACTTCTCCTGTAGCACTTGCATGAATTACAGTGCTCTCTAGATTGTGTAAACTCAACAATTAAGAGGTTTGATATCCATCATGGAAACCTTGAAAGCATGAGTATAATGCTTGTTGATGTCTCCATTTCCCCCTGCACAGATTGCATTGAAATGTGTACATAGCTCCCTTATAGCGACATTTACAATAACATCATCTGTGAAACACAATGATGAGTTTATCCTGACAAGTTCTATTTCTTCCATGAGAATCAGAATTTTCTTGTGGCACCTTGTGAATATTACAGTGCTGTCTAGACTGTGCAACTTAAATAAGTGGGAGCTTCGATGCCCAGTGTGGTAGAATTGTATGCATATGCATGTGGTTGTTCAGAGTTGGGTTAGCGTGTAATCATTCAGTCTATACTCTGAATACATGTTCAAACCCAAAGATGACTGCACCATACTAAGGCCACCCTGCACATCCACAACTTCATTGCTACACAATGGTGTAGCTATACATACTGTTTAAAATGTAATGAGTACTATTTTGTATGCATTACATAAAGGAAACTCTGCTTATTTAGGCAGTACTATATCCACAAATATGTACTTTAATCCTTAAAATAACAATTTCATGGGCTGAAAGATAGCACATTTCCATCCTTCACATGTCAGTTTTTTGTGTAGCATCAGTAAGAGCACACAATTACAGAATTGTATTGTGTGCCTGCACCTCTTGTTCAGCACACTGATGAGGTTATTGTTTTCTACAGTGGTGCATACATGTGTGACAGTATTATCAGTAATTTGTAAATATCTAAGAAGGATGTTTGACTACAGCAGTGCTTAACTTCTGCAAATGTGACTGCCAATGCAGTCATGATTGTTTTACATACATATGTAGTGGCAACTTTTACAAGCCCTGATTGGCTGTGAAAATAATGTTACCAGATATCCTTGGCAATATACTGCTGATATCATCCCTTCATAGATGCTATCTGTCCCAATTATATTCAGTGCGCTCCTGTGGTTTGATTCCATCACTGCTTTGATAGTGTGACAGTTATTACTGTTATATAATATCGACCACCTCATAGCCATCCTTATGTTTTCTTCTAATTATGGGATAAAATTACAGTGGCACTCTGTGACACTAGCAAATCATTGTATCACCAGGGAGAATAACATTTTGTTCAGACAATGGTTACATACTGCTAACATACCTGTAGTATGTCATATTCGGAATTTGCATTATCTTGTGTTCCGTGACTTTAATACTGCGTTTTGTACATGATGTAAGTACATATGTAGGATGCTGGAGTCCAGCTGTGGGTGTGGCCTTCACCCTCATACTTTGCATACTTTGCGGCAAAGACAAATATGATGTGTAGCTGTACAGTGTTATTGTGCACTTCAGACACTTTTTATCATAAACAACCAGCTTATAAACAGAGGTGATGTCACCCATTAAACTGTGCAATGTCTCAGTTGTACCTCAGTATAATCGTATGGCACTTTTGTTTTGGGCACAGAAGTTTAGCTTGCGATCTTGGGTAGTTACTTGAAATTCATCCATTAGTGCTCAGAGTTATACATGTAATGAGGCACTTGTGATTCAGGCACTAAGCTATAGCTTGTGATCTTAGGTAGTAAGTTCAAATCCAGCCATTACTTCTCAGACTATGTTGTGTTAGTGTTATTATGACTGTATATTTTCCTAACAGTGTTGTCATGCACATTTGCTTTGTAAACATATAGATGTTGGTCACTCTTTCTGACAGCACTAGCAATATATCACATAGCAATGCTTTTATTCAGAGAAATAATGACATTAGCTTCCATGTTCCTTACACTACATATGTAGAAAGTGTTATCATCTGGCATGGGGAAATGAGACACCATACTGTCTGTTGATGTACGATAGCAATCACAGGCACACATATCACTTGCATGAAGTACATTATGTGATGCCTTTACATAACCAAATATATCACACTTATAGTGACATTTCTACCATGATGCATTCATGCTGGGAAATATCCATGTATTTTCTATTGTTAAGTGCTGATGTGTTCAATATCC
This sequence comes from Protopterus annectens, assembly GCF_019279795.1. Taxonomy (NCBI): domain Eukaryota; kingdom Metazoa; phylum Chordata; order Ceratodontiformes; family Protopteridae; genus Protopterus; species Protopterus annectens. Next base: position 221,964,428 of record NC_056734.1, on the reverse strand, counting down.
ACATTCAGTGTCTGTTAGCATTGTTGGGCCTTATACTGTAATGCATGTCTGACATGTATCACTGTGATAATGTGTCCATTGACATTGTGTCGGACCTCCATATTCCCTTTCATTTCAGATATTGTTTACCACACATGCAGATGCTATAATAAATAATTATAGGTGGTTTGTCATACTAGTACTACTTCCACTATGGCACTTTTGGTTCATCCAGATGTCATTAGTCAGTAGAGTTGCATCTCTTGTTGTTCAATTCCTAACATGGGCAACATTATATGAATGTAATACTGTCACCATAAAACATTTGTATCTGCTTATTGCTATCCATTTTTATGTTGGACAATGATGTCATCACAGGTTGTGATTGCATGGTAGTGAAATGTTTTTTCAGGGCATATTGTGCTGTGAGTCCTCCTGTGACATGTGCATTTAGTATTAGCATTTATAGTATACCTACACAGATATACTGGGGTTCACTTCTGGGAGAATGTGTGTGCTACATGATGAAGACAGTGTCTTTGTAAAAGATAATCAGTTGTATTGTAATGCTCAGTGTAGTGCAGACAGTAACATGTGTAGCTTGTGTCTGGCATTATGACTAACTCTAATTGTTCATATGATATCCATACTTACTGTATTGACACACACATTTGATTCAGTTATTTGTGACAGCCTCCATTGCTATATGATGTAGGTCTGGCAGTCAATACAGGGGGCTTAAGAGCACCTTGTATAATAGGCAGGAGTTTGCATCTGCTAACATCTGTTTGTCTGTCAGACTACAGTGCCTTACATATGCTCATGGACCAGCTTTTACATGCATTGTCATACCATGTAGGTTGTCAGTACAACTTATATGGTGTGATAGCACTGTCTGCCTTCAGTGTTGACTGATATGCTATGTCTGTGGGGACCCTGATTGTTACGTAGCTCTCTGATATCATTTTGGGGTATGTGTTCTAACATGAAAGTGTTGCAAATGTCTCTTAGGTCATTCTTTGCTCATATGCATTACCTATTCACAAGATAATTATGCCCTGTATTGTATGTCATCCACTAGACATGTGTTTAATACAGTCATAGTTTCTGTCACAATATACGACTTACTGACTGATGTGTGATTCCATATATGTGTCTATCTGAATAGAATGCAGAGTGACCATTCGAAGATGCAATTCATCCTCGGTTACAACACTTTCTATTGTATTGCCAATGTTGGATTCCTATTCTGTTACTGTTACCTGTATTTCCATGTGAGCATGCCCAGTATTAGTATGTCAGACATGTTTGCAATTCAGCAAAGGTGACAATGGACTCCTGACATGGCATCCATTCAGTCTTGACATTGGTTGCTTATGTCTAATGATGTTATTAGATTACCATGTATCATTTACATAAACATACAATGCTTTCCTGTCTACTATCTGCTCATAGATGATAAATTCCTTTCCTAACTTTCCTATTTGGTGCCACAGTCATTTCTTTGCACAGACATGATCATTTCTGAGTTACCTGACATTACTATAATGTCCTTTTATTCTTCATCAGTGCTGTCAGCTTTCATACATCAATTACATGTATATACATCCTGATATCCTACGAATGCATTCTATGCATTCACCCCATAACATATCTTCTGTCCTTGAGAACTGTTGTCTGATATCAACTATTTCATTAACATATATATCACAGCTGGACTCCCATTTGTTGCAATGCAGCTTTATGTCCATATCCACATCCTTTATCAGCATGTCCGTTATTATTCATATGCGTACTTGTGGGATTGACAATCACAGTAACTACCATTATATCATTCTTGCAGGTTTTATGTTCACAATGCTTTCTATACACTTTCATCATATTTGCCTGTGAGATAGGAGCATGCTAAACACTTCCCCTCAGTGATATTATTATGTTATTATGTCACATTTTTGTCTACCTATTCCCCCATTTCATTTCTCCTCCTTCTGTATTGTGTCCCTATACTTGTTACGGTGTGTGCTCATATCTGAGCACTGCCTATGAGCGATTTGTTTTGTTTACATTGTGTGCTGCTGTATGCAAGCAGCTTTCGATGGCTGCAAACACTACTGCTGGTGACAGAAATGTGCTTGATGTTTACTTCATGTGGTCTTTTTTCCCTTCTGGTCCTTTTCTTTATAATCTTTATTTTATTTATTTATTTATTTATTGTCACTTTCTGTTGATGTCAGACTCTCATCTACTTCTGATTTGATTTCCATTCCAACCCCTTTCTGAAATGTTTCTGCTAAACTAATCTAAGATGTCATATTATAGCAATAACCCACGCCTGGGTGTGGGTAATGCTAAATTTACCACGGTTGGCGTGGTTTGGTCCCGAGGCAAGCCCGAGGACCAAACAAAGCCAACCGTGGTAAATTTAGCATTACCCACACCCAGAAGTGGTTATTGCTATTATACATGACATTATTTAAAAAAGAAACTATCACTTTTCTTAAATAATGGCATAGTATAATGCCTGTTTACTGCCCTTCCGCAGATGTCTGGCATCCGCGGCAGTTCTGATGTACTGCGCGCCTGCGCAGTACATCAGAGCTGTGGCAAAGCAACGGAAAAGCAAGATCTCCGTTGCTTTTTAGTGTTAGCTATGTTAAATGAGTTTAACATAGCGAGACAGTTTTAAAATAAGCAACGGACATCTCCGTTGCTTATTTTAAAACTGTCTCGCTATGTTAAACTCATTTAACATAGCGAACATAAAAAGCAACGGAGATCTTGCTTTCTCCGTTGCTTTTTTTTAAAACACTGTCTCGCTATGTTAAATGGGTTTAACATAGCGAGACAGCTTTAAAATAAGCAACGGAGCCCGTTGCTTATTTTAAAGCTGTCTCGCTATGTTAAACCCATTTAACATAGCGAGACAGTGTTTTAAAAAAACGAGTTATACTAATGGAAAAAAGTCCGGGCGACCGGACCTTTTTCCATTAGTATAACTCGATTTACAACGGGCACGCTGGCCAATCAGCGTGCACGTTTTGGGGGGATCATGGTATAATAAACTTCTTTTCTTCATACTTTAGCACCTTTTCTATTTTTGGGCCTGTTGATGTCGGTAGCTATGAAGGTAGTCCCATGAATGCAGACCTGTACGTACATATAATCTACTTCAAGGAGGCCCATAGCACCTTCAGAATGATGGATATATAATCTCAGCATGCACTGTTTTTATATGCACTTTGATAAGAATGAAGTATTTTCTTGTTCAAATGATTCAATACTGATTGGGGCCAGTCAACCACACCAGCCCTCTAAAGTAGAACAGAAAGATTAAATCAGTATATCACTTGAACTTTCTTCCTGATGTCAAGGCAGTTTCCAACACAAATGTTAGTTCTCTGAAGTATTCCTTACTGAGCTTTGTTCCCATTTGTTTCTGTTTTAATGACAACCTTTCGTCTACTCCCAGATATTATATACATCATCTTGTTCAAGTTCCTTTGTGTCACATTTCTATTCCAGGTTGATATTTTCTTGGTGCTGCAGTTTTCTGCTATAAATATTGCTTTTGCTTATTTATCAAGATGAAACATCATTCTCATATCATGTGAGAACATTTTAAACATTTGTAGTTGTATTTTCAGATGCTTCTCTGATAAGATATAAAATTTTAAACAATACACAAAAAGCAGATTTTCTGGACGTTAAGCTATGGTTATACCTTAGTCTATTATGTAAACAACTTAATGGGTTAAAGGCAGGAAAAAAAGCAACAATAGTGACAAAGAATCACCCTGAAATACTTCCCTTTGAGTTTTTAACCCTGGGATAATAATGTGCCCTTTTTTGCTACTCAGCAGTAAAGCAGCTTGCCACTGTTTAATAGTCTCCATAACGTCCTTGTTCACTGCTGGGTGTATCATATACAGATGTATACATTCCACAAACCACAAATGTGAGAGGCTGTTGAATCCTTTTCTGCAATTTATCTATGGTTCAGAAGGAAGTACTGGTCTAACTGCCCTTCTAGACCATTTTAAGTCTTGACAATTTCCCCTCAAAGGTGGGATCAAACTGTGTACCTTGTGTCTGTAAGATAAATACCTTAACCATTATGTCTATACCATACTTCAGAAGCTCTCTGTTATGGTTTTGTTTAACAATATGTAATCCTTTTATTTTATTATCCTTGTTGAATTGAAATGATTATATTTTTCTAAATGGCTATAAACTCAGCTGCATCAACTCCAGTATATAATTCATATACTGTCATAAGGCAAGTTATTTGTATATAATTCTCAGTTCTTAGGATGGCTTGTAGGTTCATTCTTAAGGAGGAGTATGTTTTTTCCTATTGTTATTTGGGTTTTGGCATGTTTGGGATGTGCTTATCACTGTAAGTAGTTGTTACTCAGGGCTAGAACTTTGTGTAAAGATATTAATACCTTTAGCCAGAAGTTAGGCACATCATCTGAACCTGAAATATTCCAGTTAAGAACCTGTTTAATGTTGTCTTAATTTATCTTGCTGTTAATTCCAACCTTTTCATATCCTCTACATTAGATCTTCTTACTGTTTTATCTATTCTACCCATTTGTTATATTCAACAACATCTTCATAAATGCTTCTCCAAAATGTACTGATTTGTTCTTTTTTAGGTGGCGTTACTATTGCTTTTGCTTTGTTTACTAATCGTCTATTTAGTCTATATATTCTGGGTCATTAATGATTTATTTTTCACTTTTCATTTATATTTGTCTACATACCTCCTAAGTTTTTTTCTGCTTGTGATGATATTTCTAGTTACTTACTGGAGATAGTGTATGATAAATCATGATCAGTTTTGATACTGTGTGTTGTTTTTACCAAATCTATATTTCTACAAATGTTTGATAATCTGTTCGATCTTCTGTACTTTTATAACAGTAATACTTTTATTATTCTCTTTCTGATGTCCCATTGTGCACACTGTGTAGTCCCTTTCTTTATTTTGTTATTCTACCTTTTTATGGCAACCCATTGGGCTGGATTCAATAAACCCAGCACAATTTGGTCACACCGTGTTCATGGTGTGACATGTACATGACAGTACACCAATTTGTATTCAGTAAATGGTTCTACATGAAGTTTAGAGTAGCACAAACCAGGTAAACATCATGGCATTCTAATTACTGTATAAGCAGCTGAATTATATGCTAATCAACCAATCAAAAATGGCAGACCTATTCAGCAAGCTATGAAAGAATCATGTACATTCCATGTAGCCACCTGTGCTGTACTCCAAAACCTTTTTGGAATACAACCACAGAAATTATACTGGAAAGAAAGAATATGACAGGCTGGTGTTGCTCTTCTGCATGTGTATGTGCAACAGGCTCAAGTCTATCCTGCTGCTGCTGATGATGATGAGAGACCTCGGACAAGGAGGAAGAGGGTATTTAGACCCTGTTTAACTTTCCATGGTCTGCATGAAGTGGAAATAGTAAAGCACTAAAGGGTGGATAGAGACACACCCCAGGAATTTGGCAACCTCTGTCATCCTCACCTGAGGCCAAGAGCAAACTTAGGGGATCCCATACCAGTGGAGAGCAAGATATGTGTAGCACTTAGAATTTTAGCTACAGGAACTTTTCAGAGACCCACAGGGCACATTCTGAGAGTGTCACAGCATCAGCATCCAATGTTGTACACAAATTCCTCAATGCTATGCCACAGCATGCCAGTGACTTCATATATTTCTCCTGTACCCCTGAGGACAGAGCTAGAACTATGCAGGAGTTATATCCCATAGCACACTTCCCTGAAGTCTTGGGTGCAATAGACTGCATCCACATTGAGATCACTTCACCATCTGGGGAACAGGGAAGGATCTATATCAACAGAAGGAGTTACACTCCCTTAATGGTCAGGTCATGTGTAATGTTAGGGGAATTATCCTGAAAGTGTGCTCTGGCAACCCTGGTATTTACCATGACTCCCATATCTGCCATACCTTACAGCTCTACCAGAGGTTTGCCATGAGTGAAGTCCCACAAGGCCATTTACTGGGGGATACAGGGGATGCAGTGGAACCATGACTAAAGATGCCTGCCAGAAATGCACAAACACCCACAGAAGAATGCTATAATGAGGCACATGCTCAAACAAGAAACATCATAGAGTGTGTGTATTGGATGCTGAGGTCATGGTTTCAATATATCAGGCAAGACCTTGCAGTACAATCCCAGTATTTGTGCCAAAATTATTACAGCCTGTACTATCCTACACAATATCATCCTGGGAAAACAGCAGGAATGCAAGGGGGTAGAAGAGCATATTCCATCACCACCACTTCCACATACAGGTGAGGAATTTGTAGGTAGACATAGGTGTGCACAATATGCCCTCACACGTGCCAAGAGGCAATGCATAGCACACATCCAGACCTCCTAAGGGGTACACATTTCATCCTATGCACATACATAGAGTACAACTGATGCCAAGCGATGCTCACAACCTTTACTTACCTATGTAATGGCTGTGTACTGCTAGCATCAGACAGAGTCAGCCCTGAATGACAACAACTGTAACTGAAGGACTGTCAATGTGAGTATGGAACCTGTAATAGAAAAATAAATGTGTGAGAATATGAATGAATGGCAGATACTTGCATAACTGGTGCTTGTAAATGCAGCTAAGTAGAAAATGTGTGAATTGTCCAGCAATGCCATCGATATCTGATATGACTGACATTTTTAATATATACTTACGTAGTTTACCAAATAACCTGTCCCATTCAACTGAAATACCAACTATAGAAAAAGCAGTTCAAAAAGCCTACTTATCCCTACATTCTCACAAGTGGAACAATAAACACGATGGAAAACAGTCTCCTCCCCTTCAAGTTTCTTAGCTGCATGGTTAACGTTCAGTGTAGATTCAGTCCTCTGAGCACTCTGATGATGCAAATGAAGTATGAACTCATTAGAACTGTTGAATACCAAATGTTTGACTTTGTGTAACAGATGTAAACATAGTGTTAATGACTGAATGAAGCAAAACACAGTAGTGCACAGACACCCCTCACTAAAGTGGGTGTGTCAGTGCGGATATACTTACAAAGTGTGGAACTAAGTGCAGTGAGATTTTAACACCAAATACTCCACATGTATATTTCCTTGGCATAATAGCAGTTTCTTGCCTTTGTTGAAAACTGTTGTTCCCTGTCATGTATTTGTATAATATCCTGAAAGAAAAAACAAGTGAATATTCAGTAGAGTTGGAATGTGTGATGGTAAAGCAGAGATAAAGGAAGGATTTCCAGAATACAAAGAGAAGGCAGAGCTGCAGTTTTGCAAACATATTCATAAACATTGTGTGATCACTCATTCCACAAAATATGTTACCTACACATGTGTAATCAACTCAATATGTCCAGCTGTGTGAACTGTTTAATACTGGGTATGAAATGTGAATTGCTTATATACACGATTTGATTGGTATTGTGAAGCTGTGTCTGTGGCAAAGAGAGCGAACCCACTCCATCTGCGTTGTGTTAAATGCAATAGTCTGATGGTTTAAATCCAAAGATGTTTAATCATTGTTTCCCCTTTTTTCTTTCTTTTTTGGTACAGTGAAAATATGGTTCTTTGCTTTAGGAAAAAGTGAAAAAAATAATTTCAGTCACCTTATAAAGTGTAAACATGCTTAGTGGCATTGAGTGGTGGTCTCAGTGCTACAGATGGTAATGACTGCAGAAATTTCACCTTTTACTTGATGATCTCTGTGGTACAAGGTGGAAATCCTGCAAACTACAAAAGAGAGAACACAGGTAGTAGATATTTTTACTGAGGAGAGGTCATAATAAGCATTTACACAAGCAATATATGTTCGCTATTGCCTTTGACATTTGCATGTTGCCTACCTGTGCACAAACAGTTTTCACTAATTAAGGAAAAAAGTGAAAAAAAATTGAATTTGGTTCACCTTTCTTATCGCAAACAGGCTCAGTGGTGATGGGCAACCATCAGCACTCTGGACAGTATAGCACCAGGTATAAGTACAGTGAATTTATGGTCAGACCACAGGTAAGCCTGAATTCAAATCCATTTCACTCTATTTTTAGTAAGGGTGTCCAGCTGTCATTTTTCAAAAAAAATGGATTATAAAGTTAATACTAAATACCAATAGCTATGTGTAACAGGTTGATTGACAGAAATGTATAATTACTGATTGCATGCACTTACTTTTGTAGATATCATAGCTCATTAATGACTGACATATGAACCCCTATTAATTATGTGTATAACTGGTTTACCACGGCAATGATGGTTATATAACAAAAAACACAGTTGCATATTTCTGATGGGCACAATAGTTTTCTGGCAATCATCCCATAATGCAAGTATAACTGTAAGCAAACTGTATTATGAGGTATAAATCATAATTCCAAACTCTTGTTACTAAAGTCATGCAAGTCTATCCATTTCCAGTTTATTGTCAGACATAAGTCTTGCATCGTACCTGAGAATGCATAAGCCAGGACCTTTTAATGTTACACACATACAGGCCTAACTTAAGTATAGCATCAGTCATTTTTTAAGCTGTATATCTTTAATGACCATAGGTGATAAGCACTTTTTCTGTGGCAGTGTGGAATAATCACTTATACAGTAATGTATGCATTCTCTTTCACTTAAGTTTGAATCCCACCTCGTATAAATTACTTTTAACAGTGTGTAAGTCTCCACAGAATATGTGCCAAGTCATCCCAATGATTTCTGCAAAGTCATGACTTAAAAGCCAAGCCATTTACCATTTCAGTGTTGACCAATGGACATACTATGACCAGGTATAGCAGCACGCACACATGCCATAAATCAATGCCAAATGTCACATCATCATTGCTGTTTCATTAACTCTGTTACCCTTTGTTTGGCAATGTTTCTCTTTGCTTACCATTATGCAAATATGGTTGGCATGGTTCTGTGTGCTTGCATAATGGTTGTAAAACACAATATCACAATTTGACAGGCAACCATTGTTACTGTTGCTGGAGGACCTTTGCAGACATTGCAGGAGATGGGAAGGATGGTGCCAAATTCAGTGCACAGAGCTGTGGTGTGGAGGAGTCAAAAAGCTTTGTTGCACTCCAAGTGAAGTACTACAGCCAGAGGGTGCTGCAGGGGGACTATACCATGTCTCAGTACAAGGCTGATCTTTGAAACAGCCTAGCCAAGGCTGTCTCTAGTGAGGCTTGCATACCACACACTGGGATCAGTGCTGGCACCAATACAGTGATCTTAAGAGGTGCAGCAGGCACAACTTGATCAGTGGCTGGATTAGTTTAGAACTGCTGGCACCCCCAGTTGTGTGAGTATACAGATCAAGCAACTTGAAATGATATGCAATGGAGTAGATAGCCAAGACTGGTATGCATAATACTTTCATGTGTCTTTTTCTCTCATTCTTTATTTTACAGCTGTAGAGGAAATCATAGTGGACAGGGAGGAAAATGCTAAGAGACTGTCTTACCTCAGAAGGGAAAGGTGTACATCTACGGCACAAATGACTGACTGTATAAATATTGTGAGAAGGTGTATGTCTACGGCACACATGACTGTGATTGTATAACTATTGTGAGAAGGTGTATGTCCACAGCACACATGACTGTGATTGTATAACTATTGTGAGAAGGTGTATGTCCACAGCTCACATGACTGTGATTGTATAAATATTGTGAGAAGGTGTATGTCCACAGCACACATGACTGTGATTGTATAAATATTGTGAGAAGGTGTATGTCCACAGCACACATGACTGTGATTGTATAACTATTGTGAGAAGGTGTATGTCCACGGCACACATGACTGTGATTGTATAACTATTGTGAGAAGGTGTATGTCCAGAGCACACATGACTGTGATTGTATAACTATTGTGAGAAGGTGTATGTCCACAGCACACATGACTGTGATTGTATAACTATTGTGAGAAGGTGTATGTCCACGGCACACATGACTGTGATTGTATAACTATTGTGAGAAGGTGTATGTCCACGGCACACATGACTGTGTTTGTATAAATATTGTGAGTCCATGCATCAGTATCAGCTTCAACATGCATATCTTAACTGTAACAGCAAGCAAACATGTTTCCTTCTGTAGCTGTTGGTAACTGTATTAGACAAGTGTATTCAGATTATGTGGGTTCAATTCCCAAAATAACCTATAGATTCACATTTGACAAGTATCATTTTTCAGTCTGAAATGCAGCAATATTGCTTTAATGCCATCTTGTTAAGTTAATCTGTAATATCTTTAAAGCATATACGGAATATGTGCCTATTCCAAGGGTTAATTGTAGAAATTCATAATAATTTTTGTGATTGTGAAAGCTCTATAGCTAGTATAATAATAAAAGGATATTTGTTGCAATAGGTGGCACAAACATGCTTGGCAATGTTGCATTTTCTTCAGAACTCTGGATAGTACTAGCCAGCACATGCCTATCTCTTTGCATAAGATGTAAGTTCAATGGGTTTTGATAAAGACCACAGGTGATTACAAAGACTATCAAAATCCCATTTCTCACATCATTTTGACTAGGACTGTAAAAATAAACACAAATGACCATGCTAAATATATTTATTGGAAGCAATCTATCAGTAATGCTTGAGTAAGTAAATTGTTCTATTTTAGCATATATCCTTAGTGGTTCATATATGATTTCAATCTAATGTGTGTCGAGTTTCTTAAACATGACAATGATGATATGTAATTCAAAATTCACTTGCATATGTATGATGGGCACAGTTATTTTGTTATAATCATCATGATTCATCAGATAATCTATGTGTTTATGACAATTATGTTTATTTGAAGTACATATGCAACATATCTCAAGCTGTATTACTCAGCTCATTGTAATCCACGGTGGTCCAATCACTTTCATGCAAATGTGTTTAAATCCACTGCTTGGTTGGAATACAGAATAAAGGCAGACTAAAAGCACTATTGTGAAACAGTTAACATAACAGATCTTAGGCTGCTGGATGTAACAAAAGTGTGAGTTCTTCTGTGATATGATGAAATAATTAGCCTTTTTGTAGACTGATATTTTTGCATAGTGTCATGGGTTTGAATACAACTGTAGGTCAATTTATTAAATCATGACATTTCACATTTCTATTATATATTTAACTTCAAATGTCTGCATTTCTCTCCATATAAAACATTTCCTTAACATACCATCTGAATAGTGCATCAAGACATCATTTGCAAAACACTGCAGCTTCAACAAGGAGACTTATTAAGTCCACCTTATCCTGCACGTCCTCATGTTTGTTGCACTTTTCCTATTCTTTATTTCTACCTGTGGCAAGTGCTGTATTGTAAAGAGAATGATAGAGTAATGATTTAATAAGTAAGACCAAAACACCATCCAGATGTTCCTACATGTCCCACACAACATATTTTTGCTATTCCTCTCTACATCTGTCTGTCTGTCTCTCTCTCTCTCTCTCTCTCTCTCTGCTCACCCATTCTGCTTCAGCAAGTTGGCGCTTTGCTTCATCTGTGTTATTTCAATGCTATGAAGTAGTAATTTTTTTGTAGCATGATGTAATAATGCTCACATGGATAGATATATATTTTTTTAATAATTTCAAGGGTTCTAATCTAGCCATTAACTGTTACTAATTGTTTTTGGTAGACTGTTTCTTGTGTTCCTGTTGGCTACATATTGTTATGAGCCAACATTATCCTTCTGTCATAAGCTACTTTGTGCCTGCCTCCATCCCACCCTGTCACTGCATCTTCTCCCTTCTGTATCATTATTCTTCCACCTCTGAATTAGTACAATGTCTGGCACTGGGAAATAAATGCAACTAAGGCTAAATAAATGCAAGTGCACAGCTTATGGCAATAACTTGTGATTTTATTGCCTTTGACCACATTACTCTGTTGTACTTCGTGCACATGTGCTTAGCTATGTTTATTCAGTTTAATGCACTTTTTAACAAGTTGAAGAGTTGGACATACAGATTCTAGTGGTCAATAGGGTAATGAATATGAATATGTTTGCTGAAATCTGCTGTCAGAATTGAAGTATCAGAAGTATGACTTCCTATGCTGTGTGCTTAGATAATACTCAGATATAAATGGCTTTCTTGCAATGCTCTAAAGGTTCAAATCCAGATGGACGAGAACATTTTTTAGAATGTTCTGTCTTGACTCCTGTGGCTATAAATGTTGGCTACACATTTCCTTAACACATCATTATCCCTTCAGCTATATTAATGTGGCTGCTCCCTGTTGTGAAGCCTGTATTGTACTGATTTTTGTGCAAGGGTCAGCAGAGCAACACAGAGTACTGCTAATTCTCATTTTAAATTCAACACTTCAAGATATGATTATGCCTGCACTAATACTTTGCCATCAGCAGCACAATTCAGCTAGACAGTGTTTTGTTCAAAGAGTAACATAAAAAAGAAAATCAATTATTATTTTAGGTTGCACAAGATTTGTATATCTGCATTCTTTTCAATATATTATCTTAAATACATGCATACTGTACATACAAATATTTCAAGCATGGGCATTAAAAGCCCTTCTAGCCTGCCAGTATAACAAAACACTTGCTCCCATAATGTGTCCAGGCTGTTCTTAAAAATATCTAAACTAGTACTTGCTTTAATGTAATTTGGTAGTCCGTTCCATGCATCGTCTATTCTGTCAGAGAACCAATTAGTACACTTCTCATTCCTAAAGAATCTTCTACATATGTTGTCTGATGATTCTCTAGTACTTTTTGATAACCCTAAACATTCCCAGAGGTAGTTGTCTCTAAATGCCCTATATTCCTGAATAAGATCTCCTTTTAGATACCTGTAAGAGGCACTGTACAAGTTCAGATATTTTAGACTTTTGTAATGACTGAAATTTTCACATCCATGGATGCTCTTGGTATATTTTTGTTGTACTCTTTCCAGTTTATTCATGCTTGTTTTTTATAGGATTTCCATATTGTTATTGCATACTCAAATTTGGGTCTAATGTAAGTAACTAGCAAACAATCACTTCATCATTTTTGATTTCTGAGACTTTATAAATCATTTTATACAATCTATAGTTCTATAACTATCATTAACCAGTGGGTTGATATAATTAGAAAAACTCAAAGCTGAATCTACCCATATACCCAGGTCCTTAAATGAGTCTACAGTTTCAATTACTGTGTGCTGTATTAAATATTCACCTTTCAATTTATGTCTTCCAAATCTCATATGCTTAGTTTTTTATGTATTTATCAGCATATTATCCTCCTGTGCCCAAATGGTCAATTTAATCAAGTTATTTTGCAGGCATGCCTTATCTGTAACGCATGTAATCAGTTTACCCAATTTCAGGTCATCTGCATATAGACAGTAGAACACCTCAGATGAAAAAGTTAGGTCTGAAAGATACACTCTAAACAAGTAAGGGCCTAGGACAGAGCCCTGTGGGACACCTTGAATGTAACCAATGATTTCATCTGTGCAGTTCCTGTATGATACTTGCCATGTCCTATTTGTAAACCATGCAGCTATCCATCTTATCAAGAGTACATCAATACCTAGTTGTATTAATTTGCTGATCAATGTTTTGTGTATGACCCTGTTAAATGCTAAAGTTAAATCTATATAAATTACATCACAGCACAATGTTTCATTCATAGCTGTTATTATATTGTTATAGAACATCATGTTACAGGTGGTAATAGATCTATTTTCAACATGTGCATGCTGATATATGGTTTCAAGTCCTAGCCTATCCAGTTCTGACAATACCTTATCCAATAAACTCAATGTGACTAAAACCAGGGACAGCCATATGCAAGATGGAACAGGTCTCCCGTGATACAACAGAACGTCCTTCCTTTATTAATAGTTAAAATCACTCTAATAAAAACACTGATTGTAAATTACAAATCCAAGTATCCAATAAGCACTTTCATCTTCATTAATTTGAAAACTTCATCAGATGTTGGAACTGGATCATGGCCTTATTTTATACTCCACAGGAATGAATGAAGACAGTCACGTGACAGGCAGGCCTCCAAAACCACTTATTAATTTTAAAGGGCCAGTATAAGAAAATCATCTTATAAGTGCTTTTAATTTTAAAACACAGGCAACAGAGAGTTGGTCTTTCTGGCCAGGTGGAGTCAATATATTTAATCTCAATTGCCAGTACATTCTATTTTTTCAAGAAACAATATCTGTGGTACATCTATCTCAGTCAGGGGAATAGTATCCATAACAAAAAAAGTAAAACTGGGATCCGGATTCTCTGCAATATGTTTTGCCAGAGCATTCTGCAACTTTTTCTTTTTTTTTTATATCATATAGATGTTCATAGATACTGTCACAGAGCCTTCTTTCTGTTTTCCCTATATAAAACATATTACAAGATGAACATGTGGCTCAATAAGTTACTCTTGTAGTATTGAAGTTAAACATGCCATTCAATGTAATCTGAAAGTTGTTAATAGCGAAAGTTTTCCGGACTTGAATATATTTACATCATGGACATGCTCCACATTTTCTCATCCCATCTTTTTAGTTTGTTAATTTTGACTTCCTTTCTAACAAAAACTTCAGATTCCTGTCCCTTCTGAGGATTACTTGTGGGCACATCCCCACTTGTTCTTGTATTTCACTATCATGGGCCAAAATGATCCAATTTTTTTATCAATAACTTATCTGATATTACCTTCTTCATTATTTTTCCACAATGTGAAAGTAGACTTAAGGGTCTGTATAACTCTGGTTTTATCCTACTCTCCTTTCCCTTAAAGATAGGTTTAATAAGCGCATGTCTCCAATCTTGAGGAATCTGTCCATATTTATATGACCTATTGAATAATAGATATAATGATACCATAAGTTCTTGCTGAAATGTCCTCAGGTCATTGTTACTAATTCCATCTCCTCCCTGTGCTTTGTTTAGATCAAATTTGTGCAGTTCTTTTTCAATATAATCTAATCTGATTCTAGTATCTGGGGTTACTTGGATATCACTAGGATAACTTATTACCCCTTTTTGTGGACTCAAACTGTTTGCATAAGATTTTGTAAATATATTTATAATCTGTTGCGTCTAAGAATACATTTTAGAACCTGCACACAGTTTATCAATTTGTGTCTCTTTACTCCTTCCACATCTTATGTATCTATAAAAAGTTTTCCTGTTAAGCTCAATATCTTTATATAAATTTTCTTCAAAATTTTTTTTGATCTTGTCTCACACTATGCTTAATCTGTTTGTCTAGCTTGATTATTTCACTTTTCAAAGTTATAGTTCGACCTCTCTTCCATTTCTTCACCTTAATCAGATATCTTGTTCTTATAGAAATATATCTCCCTGATGTTGTATGCCTAGATCCTGATCTTAAACATTTATTTTTTTATTTTTTTGCACTCAAAAAAATTCTCTTTCTAAATTTCCGCATTCCATCTGCAGTTTTTTTCTACTGAACACCTCACTCCAGTAAGTTTTACAGAGTGACTGTTTTGCTTCCATATAATCTGTAATTAACCTTCTATTCATTTGGTTTATATTTCAGTTTGGCAGAATTATCTAGCAACAAATTAACATTTATAACCCCATTATCATTGAACATCAACAGTGGTAAAACTTGACTTGAAGTAACAGTAATTTCATTAGGAACACAAACAATGTCTAGTCTCCTGGTAGTTTTTTTTTTTTTTTTTTTTTTATGATCTTAACAATTGCTGTTCTGGAATATACGTTGTGAATAATTTCCTTACTAACATTGTTGAATCAATATTATGCCAGTCTGCTTCTGGTAAATTTAAGTCCCCAGCTAATGTTATTCTTCCCTCCTGTTTTTCATGCAAGAAATGTATGAATTCCTCTAGGTCATCTGCACTTGACTTTAATGGTCTATTGTCAAAGGTAAAATAAACTTCAAAAAGATCAATACACGGCAGGTTCAGGTTAAGGCACTTTAATCTTGCAGCAAGGAGACAAAAACATGTTAATACAGAGTTTGTCTAACTAAAATTAGGAAGTAAGGTAATTTTTATACATTTTCTAACAAGACATTGCCTACCAAGCTGACATAACAGATCACAAGTTTTAACATCATTACTTCATAGCAGCTGTTTGTCCATGATTTTCTGCTTGCACTATCAATTTTATGAAAAACTTCCTAAGAAAAATAACGTGGCCTTGGTGACCATTGGTTAGATACAGCTTCCCACTATGTTATGTTACCATTCAAGGTACTATAGCTAATTCGAGCACAAAGCAAGTACAGATTCTTCAAGCAGTCTTTTGTTTCATGTATCTCTTCTTTTCTGCAGCTGTGCACGTTCTCATAACATGAACAGAGCTGATTGTTCATATTCAATCATATTATAGAAAACAGTATTGTTCTATTCATACACTATTCATTCATTTTCCTGACCTAGCAGATAATCACCTGCTTCTCAGTACATTTCCAAAAGGCCTAAACATGAATTTGGCTGTGCTAGCAAATACTAGGTCAGGGTGCATCTTGCAGTTTCAGAAAGCATACTGTGGTTTGAAAAATCATCTTATAATTTCATACAGAATTAAGCAGTACATAAAATAGAATGAAATGTGTTAACTCTTTTAGCTTCTAATAAGAACTAAACATATATTAATACATATTTCTCTAACATTTCCCCCCTGTTAATACTTTTTATTCTCTTCTCCTAACCTCTTCCATTTCGGATTTGCAGTTAAGAGAGTCATTTAGTTTAAACTTATGAAAGCATTTCAGTTTTCAACAACTCTTCAATTTCAGTACTTTGATACAAAGTCTCAGAAACTGATAGGTCTATAAAATATTTGATTAACTTTTTCATGCAGGGAATACCACAACAAATGCATGCTCCTAACAGGAGTAATCACACACAAATGGCAATCAGAAAGTTCATTAGGATGGAACCCCACCCCCCCAAACAAATTCTGGAAAAAGTCCATCAGAGGGTTTGGGCCTGGTTTGGTCATGGCCGACCCTTGCTGGATCACCTCAAGATGGTCATTTATCTCATGCTGGTTGTCAGGAATATATGAACAGCATTCTTCGTTGATTAAAGCACACGTACCACCTCTCACCGCTAGGGTGAATTCGAGAGCCATGCAGTTCTGAAGCACCACAGTTCTCATAGCGTTTAGTTCATCAGTCATTAATTCAAGAGCAGAAAAAGTTGCATTGCTCATAACTTCGAGAAGTTTGGACAGTTTTCTCAGCTCCCAAATCAATTTTACTGTGCCATATGCAGGGGCTACGCCTGCCCATGATATAATAGTGTCACTCAAGTCCATGTGTGTCAGTTTATCTTTGTTTTTCATGGAGTTATGGTTTCTCCACCCTGCTTTGATTCATCCCACTGGATTTTCAGGTCTCTTGATTGGATGTCCAGGTTTACTGCTGACCTCTCTGACGTTTCGAATTTCCCTCGAGGCAAAGCTGCAGTGTGTCGTATGGCCGGAACCAGGTAACCCAAAAAACAACTGCCGGACCAATTCTCAGGTAGCCATTTGCATGCCTTTTTCCCACAAACAAAATAACAATTCTCGACTTTAGTATTGATATATGCTTGCCCTGCATGAAACATTTTCTTATCAATGATAGAAAGCTGCTTCAAAAGAACAGGATTATGCTGTAGCTGCTTCAAAAGAACAGGATTATGCTGTATTTCACTAACAGTTTTTTGCATTTTCTCAAGATATGAGTCATAGTTTGTATCACAAATAGTTTCTACCTTATTAGCCTTAATATAACATTTATAAGAAACAGTCACATTGCATTTGCTCCAACCTACCTGAATAGTGTCATTTTTATAAAAACATACAATTCCTTTTTGTGTAACAGGTAGGTACAATGCTATTTTGTCTTGTGATTTTGCAGGTGTAGTATCAAAAATCAAATTTTCCCAGGTCTCATTGACCCCTAGGGGGACAGCAGTCATTAATAATCCCCCATATGCTGTTGGTATAGCTGTGCAAATCCAGCAGTTCAAAACATTAAAAATCTCAGCATACACATATTTAATTGCTTGGTAAGTATTAAAGTTTGGGTGCCAGTCAATGAGTAACACATCACGTTTGTTCAGTTCAACTCGTGTGGCTGGAAAAAGGAAAGGCCACAGCAAAAAGATTATTGTTACCAGTATAGCTAACAGGATGATCATGCAATTTTTCTGAGGTTGTTCTGCATCCCTGTTTACTCTATACCTGGTCATTTTGTTCTCGTTGTATAACAGTAACAAGGTTTTTGTCCAGTTCAAAGTTCTTGACCAGTTTGCAGTGCATCAAATGGATCCAGGGCACACGTTCAGCTATCTTGACCGCATTGGGTGTTGCCAGCAAAACTTGGTATGGTCCCTCCCACTTTGGAGAACTCCAATTTCTTTTCTTCACGACCTTCACTCAGATCCACATTCGTTCCTGGTTGTACTACTGCTTCCGATGGTCTGGTCTGTTCTTTATCTGAAACAGAATTTAACTGC
The DNA here is from genome assembly GCF_019279795.1 of Protopterus annectens. NCBI lineage: Eukaryota > Metazoa > Chordata > Ceratodontiformes > Protopteridae > Protopterus > Protopterus annectens. Next base: position 221,945,924 of record NC_056734.1, on the reverse strand, counting down.
AGAAGTTGTTTGTTATTTAGAAGTCTCCTCATATACTCTGCAAGTGAACTGTCAGCCTCCTGGTCTGCAGGCATGAGAGGTTTCCACTGAGGTATATAATATGCCCTCCCAAACAGTGTTTCAAAGGGAGTTAATCCTTTTGCATTTGGAACAGTTCTCATGGTCAACAGTGCCAGAGGTAGACAGTGCACCCAGTTCTTCTGTGTCTCACTAATCAATTTCCTAAGCTTATTTTTCAGAACTCCATTATGCCTCTCTACTAATCCTGCAGATTGGTGGTGGTATGCACAATGGTTTTTCAAGGAAATCCCGAAATAACGGCTCAATTGTTGTATGGTTTGATTTACAAAGTGCATGCCATTGTCACTGTAGATCTTTTCCGGTATGCCAAATCTAGGAATAATTTCTTTAACGAGGACTTTTGCGACAGTAGCTGCATCTGGATTTTTGGTCGGAAAAGCTTCCACCCATTTGGAAAACATATCTATAATGACAAGACAGTACTTTTTATTTTCGCATTTGTTTAGTTCTATGAAATCCATACAGATAGTATGGAACGGGTACGGTGGTATAGGGAAACTCCCTTGCTTAGGCTTCAGTGCCCCCTGTGCCTGTTACAAACATGGCATGCTGCACAAAAATTTTTTGTGTAGTTTGTAAATCCATATGTTGTAAACACTTGATTCACTAACTGTACCATCCCCCTTGTTGAGACATGGCACCACCCATGGCTCAACAAAGCTGCATATCTAAACAAGTTAGACGGCAAAATTGGTTTTCTTTCTTTGGAGATGTACAGCCCTTTCTCAAGAATTGCTCCTCATTTTATCCATTTTTGTTTTTCTACATTTGTAGTAAGTGTCTGCATTGTTTTTAACATTTCTAAATCTAAAATCTCAGAAGGTTGTAATTCCTCACTCAAAAGAAATACTTCTGAGGCTGAAGCTGCCTGTTTTGCAGCTGTATCAGCTCTCGCATTACCTTTTGAAATCCTGTCCTGTTGTTTGATATGAGCTACGCATTTACACATAGCTACTTTCTGAGGTAGCTGAATAGATTCTAACAAATCTAAAATAAATTGCGCATGATTAATCAGTTTAGCAGTAGATGTTATCATTCCTCTATTTTTCCACTGCTACGCAAAAACATGTACAGTAGAAAAAGCGTACTGGCTGTCAGTAAAAATGTTTACACATTTACCCTTTGCCAAGGTGCATGCCCTTGTCAAAGCAATCAATTCTGCTGCTTGTGCAGATAAGTTGTGTGGTAAAGACTTTGCTTCTAAAATCTCAGTATCAGAAACTACTGCATACCCTACTAGATTCTGTCCTGTAGGACCCTTTTTGCATGAGCCGTCCACATAGTATGTCACCTCAGCATCATCCAAGGGAACATCCATGAGATCTTTTCTAGGCAGTGTCTTTTGCTCAATCTCCTGTAGGCAGCAGTGTGGTTTGCCATCTGCAGGGGTTGGGAGCAAGGTTGATGGATTCAAAGTTGTGCATCATTCAATTATCATATGAGGTTGGCTCAACAGTATAGTCATACAGGAAAGATGTCTAGCAGGAGAAAGATATGCCATTTTTTCTTGCAGTAAAATAATTGCAACTGCATGAGGCACTCTCAATGTGAGAGGGTGGAATAACACTACTGAGGCTGAAGCCTGCACTGCCATTGCAGCTGCGACTACTGCTTGTACACAGTGGGGCAAGGATCGTGCCACTGGGTCTAGTTGTGATGAATAGTAAGCTATGGAGCATTGTTTGTCCCCATGTTGCTGTGTTAACATTGATGTCATATAGCTTTGCTTACAATCTACAGTTTGGAAAAATCGCTTATGATAGCTCGGTAATCCTAAAACTAATGAGGATGCTATCAGTTGTTTCAATTTGCAGAAAGCTGATTCTGCTTCTGGTGTCCATTGTAATGAATCTTGTGCTGCCATAGGCTTCTTATATATTAAGTTGGTTAGTGGAGCAGACTCCAAGGCATAGTTTGGAATCCAACTCCGACAAAAATTAGTCGTACCAAGGAAGGACATAATTTCCTTCTTGGTAGTCGGTTTGGGTGTTTGTAATATTGCTGTTTTCCTGTCTTCATCTAATATTCTGCCTTCTTTGGATATTACATATACCAGGTATTTGACCTGTTTTTTCCAAAGTTGCAGTTTGTTTTTGTTTACTTTGTGTCCTTGAGTGGCTAGAAATTGTAGTAATGCTATGGTATCTTCTCTGCATTCTTGCTGGGTGGGGGCTGCCAGCAGAATGTCGTCTATATAAAGCAAAATCTGGCTGCCTTTCAGTGGGATAAATCCCGCCAGGTTACTTGCCATTTCCTGTGCGAATATTGTTGGGCTCTCACAATATCCCTGTTGTAGTCGCGTGTATGTATACCTTTTCCCCTGAAATGTAAATGCAAACCAATGTTGGCTGTCAGGGTATATCGGTATTGAGAAAAACACATTGCTAATATCTACCACAGAAAAATACTTCTGTTGAGGTTTCAAATCATTTAATAAGGTGTGTGGATCTGGCACCCTAGGTGCTCTAGGTATAACTGTGTCATTTACAGCTTGTAAATCTCAGACCATACGCCATTCTCCATTTGCTTTCCTAACAGCAAATAAGGGTGTATTACATGGAGAATCAAGAGATTCTATCAATACTCCTTCCTTAAGTAAGCTGCTATTATAGGTTTGATTCCTACTTCTGCATCCTTTCTTAAGGAATGCTGTCTCTTTTGAGGTCTAAATGCTGACTTTGGCATGATAGTGACTGGTCCTGCTGTACGAATAAGTCCTACATCTGATTTCCCTGTTGACCAGAGAGTCTCTGGTATGCCTCATAAGGCTTTTTCTTCTTCCTCTACTAAGAGTGCTACTCAGCTGTCCTCACTTGCCTGCAAGTGCACAGCTTGGTGTGTTATCCAGTTTAACTTCTGCTTTTGTATTCCCTGTTCTGACAGTTCTAATTCTGTCTGTTTTTTTCCACCTTGTGACTTTTTCTCCTAGGTCTGCCCACTTCACATGCTTGTCTTTAGTTAAACTAACATAAGGTAATCGATTAGATTTATAAAGTGCTAGGAATTCCTGGGGCAATGAACAGCTAACTACACTGTTTCCTTCTGTGTCCCAGTACAGATTATGTAATACCAATCTGTTAGCATGGTTTCTAAACAGTTCTTGCTCATATTCTTTATCAGGTCCTGGTATGCTACAGTAATATAGAGTACAATGCAACAAATGCTGTTTATCAGTGTCAAGGGAGGGGGATTTACTGATGGCTACATTCATCAGTTCTTCAGTTACTGCCCCTGGACCAGTCGTAACCAAGTCCTGGCTGTACCAATAAAATGTTTCAGCCTCCGGTCACACCACAAAAGCATCCATTTGTTGCTGTGCTTCTATACCCTGCATAGTTGGAACTACTGCTATGCCAAATATCTGCATAAGGTCTCTGCCCAAAAGATTTACTGGGCATTTTGCAGAAACAACAATTTTGCTCTTCTGGGTCATCCCTGAAACAGGGTCAGTTATTGCTATGCTGTGGGAGAGTGGCTCCTGATACAGCTGTCCATTAGCTGCTTTTACCAATATATAGTCGAGTGATTCTGAGTTTTCTGGTAGTTTGGAAGGATGTATCAGGGTCCATGAAGCCCCTGTGTCACACAGAAATTTAACTTCCCTCCCCTCTACCAGAAGTGTAACTTCCGGTTTTGTGTCTGCTAAATAGAGCTCTTGGCTCAATAATGCCAAGTCTAAAATTTCGTTTTCTTCACCATCTGTGATTTCTTGTACTTCCTCTATTTCCTCTATCACATTCTCTACTCCATCTATCACATTTGCATTTGTCTTTTCTTGGTTATTCCCTTCTAGTGATTCTTGACTATCATATAGTCAGTCCTCACCCTCCTTATCTTCTGTGGCTACCTTTTTGTTTTGCCTGCAATCCCTTGCCAAATGTCCCTTTTTCCCACATTTAAAACATTCACCCCTTTTCTTTCTTTCTTCAGACTCTTCTGATCGCTTATCAGATTGTTTGTTTCCCTGGGCATTTTTCTTACCCTTCTTCCCGGACTGTACTACAAAGACTTCTGCTCCGCCTTCTACTGCGAATACTTGAGTTTTCTTTTTCTTTTTGCTATTAAAATACCTTTTGGCATATCTTGCATATTCAAGTAATGACTGTAATCTACTCGTACGATGATTTACCATGTGCTTTGTAATGAAACTACTTATGGGTGCAATACTACCCTTCAAAAATGCATTCTTTAGTTGTTGTTCATATGGGGAATCATGTGTTTGATCTTAAGGTACCTGCATTCCACAATAGTTATTAAAACACTCTAATAATCTAGCATAATATCTATCAACAGTTTCACCTTCCTGTTGGATGCATTGATTAATGCAAGTCCAGTCAGCCCTAGGCTTCCATTTCTCAGAGATTCGGTCTGTCAGACCTTTCATTCTGTTATCCAGCTCTGTGTTGCTATGTGGGAGTGGCTTATGTTCTGCGTCACGGGGATGCCAGTTGCCACTGATCATGTGCCAATCTGGACCTACGATTTGTCTGACTACTTTCTCTACTTCCTCTCCATTTAAAGGGTAACTTAACCTCATGCCCTGTAAGTCTTCTAGGAATTTTCTAAAATTAAATTTCGGATGGGGAATTCTTTCTGTGGCTTTCCGGATGTCTTCCGGTGTCCACGGTCTATACACTAGAAGAGTTGGGTCCTGTCCTACTTGTCCTGCCTATGGATTTGGTACTTCTATGAGTGGGGAGTGGACATATCTCTTCTTCACTCATAGCTTGTGAATTTTTATTTATTTCATACAATTCAATATCCCTTCTTAACTTACGTGTTCGAGACCTAGTCTCGACAGGATCTCTGACAAACGGTTTTGATTTCGCAGGGACTGTTGGATATAGCGGAGGTGGATCAACTTGTCCACTCACTTCATATTCTGGTAAGGGATGTGGAGGGGGTGGAGGGGCTGATGCAATTATTTGGTTATTGTCTTCTTTGTCTAAAAACATTGCTTTTGAATTTTTAATCTTTTGTTCCCTGCGGTTTGCTTCCTCAAGCCACCTGTGTGCCTGTGGAACTCCCAATTGGCGTTGCTTTTTTACCTGACCTTTTGCGTCTGTTTTAAGTTGTTTGACAAGTTTGATAAGTGAAGGTTTGTCTAATTTGCCATCAAATTTGTATTTATTAACCCATTTTGTATAGTACCTAACGTTATCGGCACATTGAAATTGCATGTATTTCGCGTCTTCGGTTAATGGCGGATCTTGGAATCTTTTTGTGCACTTATTTCCCATATCATAGATAAAGATTGGAATCATAGATAAACTTACTAAGTTGGGTATTAATCCCTATGTCATCCAATGGGTTTCTAAATGGCTTACTGATAGAACCCACACTGTAAAAGTAGCCGACTCCAAATCCAGCTCCAGACAAGTGACAAGTGGAATACCTCAGGGTTCAGTCCTGGGGCCGCTCTTGTTTGGCATCTACTTCTCTGAAGTACAGGTCAACACTAAGGGACTCTGGCTAACAAAGTTTGCAGATGACTGCAAACTGGGAGCCATTACTGAATCCCCAAATGATGTGGATACTCTACAAAAGGGCCTTACAGAAACAGATGCTTGGTGCCAGAGCCATGGGCTCAAGCTCAATGCCAAGAAATGTATTGTTATCCCCTTTGGGAAAAAACATGTATCCATGAATTACCATATAGGTGGCAGTACACTAAACACAGAAAGTGTGATAAGAAACTTGGGGACACAGGTGGACAGTGGTCTCACTTTCGATAACCACATCGCCACAACAGTCAGGAAATCCTTCTATGTGGCACACCTCATCACGAAGGGCTTTTCATCCAGAAAAAAGGAGGTCATTGTCCCACTGTACTCATCCCTCATTAGACCCATTATAGAATACAATACCCCATTTGGTATGTACCTCTCAAGACATCTGCAACAACTGGAAAGGCCTCAGAAATACCTCACTAAAAGAATCACAGGCCTAAAGCAGATGCCCTCGCTGACCGCCTTAAAAACTCCAGCTATACTCTGTCGCATATCGTCTACTCAGAGGCGATCTCTGCTTAACATACAAGGCCATGTCAAACCCAGAGCTGTTGGACATGCTACACTTAAAGAAATCCCAATCCCTCAGAGCTACACGCTCCAGGGATCTAAACCTTGTCATCACAATAAACAAAACATGCTGGAGGGATAGATTCCTGACCCAGAGACTCCCCAGACTCTGGAATAGATTGCCCATACATGTCAAGCAGAGTGCCTCTTTGGACCTCTTCAAGAGGAACCTTGACATTTGGATGGGAGAAAGGAAATTCACCCCAAGGATCACGTCAGTCGCCCTGCTAGACAGGGGTCCAGGAAAGTAAATAATGTGGGAAGAAATAGCCAGGGAATTGTTATGGCTAGGCTTGTATAGGCCCTAGGGCTGATAGCCTAGTACCAACCTATGAACCTATGAACCTATATTGTCTTAACTTAGTTAGAAATTGTTACGTAACCCTTCTCATCACGTGGTACCACGATTTCTTTTTTTCACAGTTTATCTAGAATAACTGTCTACCTATCCTGTTTCCCTGATCTATGACAAGACATCACTCTTTTTTGTCCCTGATTTATACAAAATCTCCCTGACAAAAACAAATACTGTAACAAGTCCCTGATCTGAAACAAAGAAAAGGTAAATTCCTCCTTACCTGAGCCTCCGTGATTGATCGTCTCACTGATGGAACTGTTGACTCATCCTCCAATCGCAGATCAGAAACAGTGGCTGGCCTCTTTTGAACAACAATTCAGTCTGAGGTCTTTCAGAGCAGAAGAACCGATGTGGCCTCTTCCCCATACGGTTTCATGCCACTGGGCCCATCTGACCTGAGCTAGAGTGAGAGCTTCCGGTCCAAAGGACCAATCTGTCAAAGGAAAAATAAACTTCAAAAAGATCAATACACGGCAGGTTCAGGTTAAGGCACTTTAATCTTGCAGCAAGGAGACAAAAACATGTTAATACAGAGTTTGTCTAACTAAAAGGTCATTTTTATACATTTTCTAACAAGACATTGCCTACCAAGCTGACGTAATAGATCACCAGTTTTAACATCATTACTTCATAGCAGCTGTTTGTCCATGATTTTCTGCTTGCACTATCAATTTTATGAAAAACTGCCTAAGAAAAACAACATGGCCTTGGTGACCATTGGTTAGATACAGCTTCCCACTATGTTATGTTACCATTCAAGGTACTATAGCTAATTCGAGCACAAAGCAAGTACAGAATCTTCAAGCAGTCTTTTGTTTCACGTATCTCTTTTCCGCAGCTGTGCATGTTCTCATAACATGAACAGAGCTGATTGTTCATATTCAATCATATTATAGAAAACAGTATTGTTCTATTCATACACTATTCGTTCATTTTTCCTGACCTAGCAGATAATCACTTGCTTCTCAGTACATTTCCAAAAGGCATAAACATGAATTTTGCTGTGCTAGCAAATACTAGGTCAGGGTGCATCTTGCAGTTTCAGAAAGCATACTGTGGTTTGAAAAATCATCTTATAATTTTATACAGAATTAAGCTGTACATAAAATAGAATGAAATTTGTTAACTCTTTTAGCTTCTAATAAGCACTAAACATATATATTAATGCATATTTCTCTAACATCTATACACTCCCACAATTGTTATATGTTCCAGGGTTGTCTTTATTGTCATGGTTACACAGTCTATAGTATTGGTGTTATCACTGAACATGTAATAATCACAGGTCTCATAACTATCTTTAACTCCTATCATGACACCTCCACCTGATTTTTTTATTAGAATGTCTGTTACAGTAAAAACATTTATACCCTGACAGAACTGGCTTCCAGTCATGGTTCTTTAACCATGTTTCACAAAAAATAACAGGGTCCCTATTAAATCGATGAAAAATAAAAATCTCAAATGGCTTAGAAGTCAAAAATGCCATTCTTCGTAATTGCTGTTGTAAGATTGCGGTACAGTGAAGATCAGAAAATTTGCCCTTTCCTCACTGTAGTGTGATCTCATAGTTGGAATATATATTTAAAGGGGGTGGGGGGCGCAGTTCCCCACAATAGTGATTTTGATTACCTGCATTTCCACTTATGTGAGCGTTCGAGATTTTGAAATTTCATCTATATAATATAGACCCAATATAACAACATCAATTTTGTAGGAACATAGCAAATTTTCTAATAAAAAAAAATATTATTAATGCTCCTAGCATTAACAACCATCAGCGATGCTTCAAATGTTGCTGTCTGTAAAGTGTTACATTTCTGACATGAAGAAAATCCTGCCTAGTGTTTGTCAAATATTGCAAAATATCTGCTGCAAAAATCCTCTTCTCTGATCTTGACAAATGCATGCCATCCTGTCTAAACACATGTGCCCAAAACTAGGCTTGGTTGCTCTATACATTTCCATTTTTTTAAATAGGATTTTTTTTCTATGTAGGTATTTATCTAAAAAAATCATTTCATTAACAGTAACCTGACTATCCTGTCTATCATTTCTATCATTTCTATAGGTGATTTGTGAAAAATATGTCCTAACACCAGTACAAGCTATACCATCAGTATAGTATAATTTCCCTACTAACAGTCAGAGAATCTTGATTTCAGAAAAGTGTTGACTCAACTAATTCAGTCATTTAATGTATGTCTGCTCTACAGTATTTACACTTGCAACTGTGTTACAAGTTTGAATAACCCATTCTTATATAATACATCACTGTTACTCTGCAATGCACTGTCCTGTGTTTGACTAGCATGTTTGTCTTGGCAATGCAGATAATGCAAATATAAGACAATGCAAGCATGCAAGCATCCTGCCATGAAGTTGCAGAAAAGTTTGAATGATAATCCACTGGTGTACAACACCGTATTTCTAGGGCTTCTCATAATGTGAAACGTGGCAATGTCCCTCACAGTAATGCAATGCACATGATGGATAAAATCTAAAGGTTGTAGAGACATATGTAATTACATGGGGCAATCATAGTGGTGTTACATTGTTTTGTTCACACACATATGCATCTGTTGCACAACATGTGAAGCACATTACCATCTGTTCCAAAAGTGTATTTTTAAGAAGTACAAGTACAAATGCGCTATTTCACATCATTATTATCAGTCTTCTTCTGTGTTGTTTGCAACTAATGCAGTGCTCTCTAGGTTGTGGAACTAGGTAGGAAGGAGATTCAATGCTCCACATGGGAAGAGTGTGTGTGTGTGTGTGTGTGTGTGTGTGTGTGTGTGTGTGTGTGTGTGTGTGTGTGTGTGTGTGTGTGTGTGTGTGTGTGTGTGTGTGTGTGTGTATGTGTGATACTTTGTGCTGTATCCAACTCATCTAAGCTAAATGCATCTACATTTGCACACAGCTGTCTCATTCCCACTTTTTAGAGAAACATCTTCTCTTTAACACAATAATGAGGTCATCCTAAACAAAGTATACTCTTTCCCCTTATGAGTCAAACTTTTCCTGAGGCAGTTGCAAATAATACTGTGCTCTCTCAATTGTGCAGCAAGATAGATAGGAGGTTTGATGCTCAACATGGGAAACTTGTGTATGTGTGTGTAGCACTTTGTGCTGTGTCCACTTCCCATGTAGAGAATGCATTTCACTCTGCATACACCTCCGTTATCCAATTTTTACAGAAACATGCTCTCTGCAGCCCTGACAAAAGTGCACTCCCTCCTCTTAAGAATCAAACATCTTCTATTGTGCTTGTAAGCAATACAGTGCTCTCTACATTGTATAGGTAGACAGTTCAAGACTCAGTATAGGAAACTTGTATGTGTGTATTAGTGGGGATGTTTACAGTTAGGTGAGCATTTCCTCTGAAACAGCTGTGCTCAATCAATTTTTACTCTGGAGAAAATTTTTAAATTGCTAAATGACTCCAACATCCTGTTATCCCACATTTCATAACCACACCTTAATTTGCAGCACAAGGCTATCGCTAGACATACTCAATGTACTGTACTGAGTACAATTTTCTATACATTACTTAGTTAACCCGTGGCTTATTTAGGCCATAACATGCCCACAACTGTCTACATTAATGCCTCCAATAAGACATTCATACATTGAAAAAATATCTTTTTAATGGTTTTATGGGAAAAGTGATACAAAAATTTGTCAAGTGGGGACATTTCAATTTTTAAAATGACATGTGTGTTGAGAGTCAGCATTAAGAGCACATGATTATGAAATTATATTCTCTGGCTACATCCATAGTGCAACACACTGATGAGGTCATTATTTCTACAATGATGGACTGTCACACTTTAAAAGTCAGACTTCTCCTGTGGTGCTTGTATTTCTTACAGTATTCTCCAGAATGTGTAAATAGATAGGTTGAAGACTTTGGTACAGCACTGCTTAATTTTTACAAGTGTATATGTGTGTGACTATAAATAAATTCAGGTTTGGTGTGTGCACATTTTAACCGGCAACTTTTACAACCCCCTATGGCTGTAAAAGTAATTTTAAGAGGCACATTTCTTTGGCAATACACTGATGATGTCATCCTTTTATAGACTCTGTATGCCTTAGTTGTACTCAGTCTTCTCCTGTGGTGCTTGACTGCTGATAATGTGCCGTATAGTTGGTGTAACTAGATAGGTAGGTGGTTTGAGTCCATCCCTGCTTAAATAGTGTGAGTGTGATTTCTGTCATATTCCATTGTCAACCTGACAACCATCTTTATATAAATTTCCACTTATGAGATGTATTTACAGTAACACGGTGTTATACAAGCAAATCCTAGCATCCCCAAGGAAAATAACTTTTTGGCCACACTATAATTACACAATGCTAACATAACTACAGTATCTCACAGATGGAGTGCAAATTCTCCTGCGTTGCATGATTTTGATAGTGTGTTTTGTGCATTGTACATTGTATGACTGACTACCTATGTAGGATGAAACTCCAGTGGCAAAAGAAACACAATAGACTCCTCCAACAGACCACAACTGAAATGAATGGACTGGAAACAGCACAGCTGAATAAACAAGTATAATTTAATTTCTAAGCACTTTCACCTTCAGTAAAGGCATCATCAGCGATAAAAACAGAGCACGGGAAGCAAATCTGTTTAAATATGCTTCTCAAAAGGTATTTAACCAATAAAAACCCTTATCTAGAGCAAGTGTAGCAGCATTTAAAATAACAGTGCATATATACAAATCAGAAATACAAATATAGTACATATAAAACAGACATAAAACTTAATACTGTGCTACTTGAAAGTGTAAAAATACTTAAACAGTTATTTTAACTTAGCAGCTCTTGCTTTTAAAATGCAGTTAAGAGATAAAATATAATTTTATCTGGGTTTATTAGTTGCATTTAACCAGCTCTGCCAGTTTAATTCCTTCTGTTCTAATAACAGTACACTATCTCCCATCTGTCCAACAATCAAACTCTGTCAATAATGAAAAAAAGAAATCTCCTGAAATCTGGACAATTCATAGTATGTTTGAAAAGAGCATTTGTAGATTTTGATTTTTATGTCATAAACATGTTCATATATCCTTGCATATGTAGAATGGAGGCCAGCTGTGAGGACGTCTTTCACCCTCATACTGTGCAGACTATTCTTTGAATACATGTATGATGTGGAGCTGTACAGTTATTGTACACTTTTACTGCTTTCTAGCATAAATATCCAGCTCATAAACACTGATGATGTCATCCATTTAACTGTGCATTGTCCTAGTTGCACTGCAACATGTCATGAGGCACATGAGATTTGGGCACTAAGCTGTAGCTTGTAATCTTAGGTAGTTATTTTAAGTCCAGCCATTACTTCTCAGCATACTATGTTGTATCAGCTTTATTATGACTGTACATGTCACTAACACTGTTGTTAAACACATCTTCTGTGTACCCTATACACATGTGATTATGCCCAATATAGTGATGTCTGAGATGTTTGCAAATCAGCTATGGAAAATGTGAAATCATGACATGACATCCGATCTGTTTTGTCATTTGTCACTTATACATATTGTGTGTGATTAGATTACCATTTAAAATGATTTATATGACTATGCTTGTCTATTATCATAGGTGATAAACCCCTTTCTTATGGGTGCCACTAACATTTCTTTGCAAAAATATGTTCATTTCTGATATACCTGACATTACAGCTGTAAGGTCCATTTGTTCTTGTGTATACTTGCTGAGGTGGAAAATACAGCACTGGTATCAGCTTATATACATAAATTGCCCATATATACATCTCACACGCAATAACTGCAGTTTACTCATTCATCCCATAATGTATCTTCTGTCCTTGATAACTGTCACATTTTAACTCCCCTTTATTACACTGCAGATTTATATCCCTATCACATCCTTTGTTAGCATGCCTTTTTTGGGGGGGCACGTATTGTCATTGACATTAATTATCATTTCATCAATATTGCAGGATTTATGTTAGAAATGCTTCTTTGACACTTTAGTAAATTTGCCTGAAGTATATGAGTGCACTTTACCAATTTCCCCTTCCATATTAATTAATCATGAAGTACAAACCATTATTATTTGTGTACAATCCCCCTATTTCACTTCCCCTATTTCAGTATTCTTTCGCTGCACTTGCCATTTGTACTTCTAAGCTACAGCACTTGTTCGTATTATAGATTTACCTACAAGCAAGCCATTTTGTTTACATTCTGTGTTCATGCATGCAAGCATCTATTCATGGAAGCGATCACTATTGCTGGCCCCAAAAATGTGCTTGCGAACATGTAGGCCCAGTGAGCAGCATGCATATTTGATTAAGGCTGCTGCTCATTGCTCTAACAGACTTACATTGTGTAGGCTTAGCGATATGCTTACACAGTTGAAAAAAACAGTCTCCTATAGAATCCACAAAAAACATGGACTGTGATCCAAGTAAAAAACACAAGTTTTATTTAGCGCTTTCATCTGGTTATACCAAAAGACTTCTTCAAAGTATGTTTGTGTTGATTCCTGTTTTTTATCTGCAATATGCCTACACAATTGTTAATGCATCCCATGGTCCTGTGCACAATAAAACTGGTTATTTAGAAAAAAAAGTCCTTTATGTTAGTAATCAAGTAGAAATGTTAGCAGGCTATTAACAAGTTAAAAATTTCTCCTATACCAATAAGAACCAAAGCTGTCACATGGTGTAACAGCAACAGCCCAGGTTTGTGTGCTTTTGTTACTAGCATTCTGCAAAATTTCAAGTTCGTGTAGGTTCAGACAAAAAAGGGTAGTCTTTTATAACTTTTCAAGATGCTTTTAATCATAAACTTGGGCAATAAGAAATGTGTTTATTAGATAGGGTTTTGCAGTGCTGTGTGCACCTTCCCTGATAACTCGTTTTTACAGTAACAGTGACAGTACCATAATTACAGGCTCAACCACTCTTTGAAAACTGCATGCTTCATTTACTTTAGACAATAATGTTATGCATACAGTACTGCACTTCAATCCTTACATAGGTCAAAAATTTCTAAACAAAATAAAAATGTTTTCAAGTGCCATGCATTTTAAAATAACAGCTTATACTTAGTAAAGTAGCACCTACATACTGTAACAACATGAGCAGGCAAAAAAAACATGAAGATAAATGAATCAAGACAGCCATACTCTACAGGGCATCCCTAAGGCAATACATGTAATGCAGGGACAAAAAAAGATATAAATGTGAAAGAATTAAACTTTCAGTTCTCTGCTTGTTATTTGCAGTCATTCAGTTTATGCTGTCTATTGAAATATGTTAACTTACATATTATTAATGCTTTTAAGATAGTTGAGAATGATAAAACTTTTTAGAATTTATTTGCAACATGAGCAAGCTATGGCCCTGAAAGCAGATGAGTTTTTTTGGCTGAATAATCATTTAACTGGCCAATTCAGAGAGGTTGCTTCAAGGTGCACACAAGCCTTGCAGTAACTAGTTCCTCTTCAGAGACAACCCTACCACGGTGCTTTGGCACAAAGCCATCCAGCATCATAGTCTATCTCTGCGGCCAAGCTAAATGCTAATGAGGCATTCTGGAGAAGAAGCATATGCTAATTAGCCATGTGCTCACCCCAGAAATGCTTGCAGTGAGGCATTTATGCAGCTGAGCACTGCATAACTAAACTTAGTCACTCACTGCTACTCATGCTAATGAACATAGCCAAATGCTCATGTTTAACTATGGTGTGTGTGTGCGTGTGTGTGTGTGTGTGTGTGTGTGTGTGTGTGTGTGTGTGTGTGTGTGTGTGTGTGTGCATGTACGTGTATGTGTGTGTGTGTGTGTGGTTGTGTATAAGAGTGAATGGATAAGTGTGTTTGTGAGTCCGATCAAGGGAAGACTGTATGTGTATGTGTATGTGTACTTGCATGAATCTATGAAAGTGTTTGTGTGTGTGTGTATATATAAAGGTGAATGGGTGAGTATGTCTGTGAGTGTGATCAAGGGAGGACTACATGTGTATGTGTACTTGTATGAATGTAAGAATGTTTGCGTGTGTGTGGGTAGGGGGGGGGTTGGCTGTCATACCTCCACATTCCCCTAGACTAACATGCAAATCCTGCAACATCAGGAGGAACACTAGCCTCCAGGGATAACTCTCATATTGTGCCTTAATGACACTTAAGAATGACATAGGTCAAGGGGAGCACTAGACACTAGGGATGTTCTATATAGCTTGCCCTAAAGGCACTAAAACAGATTCAAACCTTGTACCCACCCACCTCACATGGAGAACATTAGCCATCTATGCCACCCTGGATAGTTAAAAATTGCATCCGTCTAAAAATATGTAAAGTAAAACAAGAAAATATTTCAAACCCTGCATCCTTGATGCAGAAAGCAGAAGCATTAACCCATATGCTAGCCAGTCAGTTAGTGTAGCTTGAGTTATTTTACATAATAAAAACATTAACCTCTAATGTCTGTCAGGATCGAATGATTGCTGCAGTCTGTGAATTACAAAGAAAAGAGTGCATGCAAGAAGCAACAGAAGGAGCATGTCCATGTGACAGAAAGCTTCAGCACAAAGACAGGAGGAGCACTAGATGACACCAAGGAGAATTCTTACATTATTACTTTTTCTTATTGAAAAGGTTAATAGAGCAACAGCTCTAGCATCACAATACATGTTATGAACAATAAGAGCAATGAAGAAACTTTAACATCTGGCCTTACTGACTGACTAGAAGGATCCATAATTTATGAGGGCAGATGCAAAAAAATAGAGACATCAGAGACATTTTGACACCTCTTGGTCATGTGAAAGGTATGTCAGTGTATGCACACATGGATGTGTGCATGAATGTGTCTATGTGTTTGGGACTGAATATGAGGGGGGGGTGCCTGTGCCAACGTAATGCATGAACCACCAGTATTAACTATTGCAAAAAGTGCTGATTTGCACTCATCGTAGTAAAGAACAATTCAGAGATATGCAAATTAGCTGATAATGAAGTCTTTCCTTGCAAATAACATCTCTGAATCACAAATCTGTGCATTGTTTAAACAGGCCCTTTTTACTCCAGCTTCTACTGCCAGCACTTGGCCTCTTACTGAATCCCCAAGTTGTTGTCTATTAAAATATGCTGATAAATGTGAGTCAATGTTAAGAGCATTGTTTCAGAACTACAAGAATTGTTATGGAACAGTTTTAATGTTCAGGGCTGCTCTGATACTGTACTCCTTTTGTCCATGTCTACCTACTTTTCTACAGCAGTTTATGAATCTGCATACATTTATATACTCAGAAAAGTGAAATCCACCTTTTTGTAAAAAGCGGTAAAAAGCCAAGTGGAAACTAGTGCTTCCTGTTACATTACATTACGTATTACATCATATCAGAATGCAGCTATTTACCTACTTACTGCTTATTGGGGTACATCTGTACATGTTGCCTCTTTCCTGACTGAGGTTACCTTACCCCTTAAATCAGTCTCATGGCTTATTGCTCACCCTATGGATTCAAAGCTGTGCATTCAGTCAGGCAGTCTTTTCTTATTGTCTGCACCAACCTCTCTCTGAAAAAAAACTTTCTCAACTCTAGGTTAAGATAAGTAACTTCAAATCTACATGAAGGCCCTCCTCCATTGTAAGTCCTTCTGCCTCAGTTTCACCACTTAATTTTTCCTACATAGCATATTTTGTACCCATATCATGTCCTATATCCTTCCTAGTTTCTGCTGAATACATGTTTATCAATTCAAGACTCTGTTCATCGTTCTTTCCCTCCAGCCCCAAAATGGCACACACAACTATTCTATGGATGTTTTTCAATTACACATCTTATTCTTTGGAGAATCTCCAGATCTGCATACAGCTTTCCTGAAGTGGGCTCACCAGTGTGTGACAGAGAGTGTAAATATAGCCTCCCTATCCTTTGTGTCTGTGTCTCACAGAACTCAGCTTAATACGTTGGTGCTTCTTTTATCCTCTCTGCTTCTGCCAGTGTAATAATCCCACCTAGGTCCTTCTCAGTCAGTGACTCTCCTTGCTTAAAATCTTTAACTTATGTATGACTTTTGGGATGTTATACCAAAATGTATAACTTTGCATTTATCATCAATCACTTCACCTCACGTTCTACCTCTGTCCTTTGATAGATGATATCCATGCCAATTTCAGGCTTTTTTCTCCCTCCAGCACAGAGGCACCAATTTTTTTGCCATCTGTGTGAGGATAAATCTGTTAGTCACCCTTTTTTATGTATCAAATATGAATGTGATGAATAACAATGGAAACAAAATGAAACCTCAAAGCACCTCAATGGTCATTTTCCTCATCCCTGATAGCCTCACTTAACCATTTTCCTCTGAGATCTTCCTCAGACTCACTCCACCACGCCCTCCCCCCCTCTGGCACTGGAAAACAATGTTTCTGTATTTGAAAGTAATTTTATCTTCAAAAGAATGGTGTAGCCATGGGCGCAGTTTGTGCCAATACATATGTGAATATGGTATTGGTGCAATGGGAACTGGAAAAAGTATTAGTAGGCAATCAGTATGCTCAGTATATAAGCTTCTATTGCTACTTTGAGGATGATATATTCCTGATATGGAAAGGAACATCTGACATGCAGGTTGAGTTTGTGGACTATTTACATACCACCACATCTTTTCTCAAATTCAGCCTTATTTTCTCTGACAAATCAGTTGACTTCCTAGATGTTACAGTCTCAAAAGATTTGTTTAAAGGCCTGAGTACAGCAGTGTTTAGGAAGCCCTGTAGGTAGAATAATCTGCTCCTTAAATCAAGCATGCATCCTAGGCATGTTTCATAGTTTCATAGTTTAGTACTAAGCTATCTGCCCTGGGGCATTTGTAAGCCTAGCCATAGTGATGTTGCTTTTGCCACCCCATGAAATGGTTCAAAAATGTACAGAATAAATTTAGAATACTGTGCCTCTGTCTAGTAGTGACACAATGAAGGTCCCCTTATATAATAGAATTAGTTTACTGTGCCCCTGTCTAGCAGTGACACAGATGTGACCCCTGGGGTAAACTTACGATCTCCCATCCACTCATCAAGATTTCTCTTGAAGAGAGTCAGTGAGTGGCTCTGCCTAACATGAACTGGGATCTTGTTCCAAAGCATGGGAAGCCTCTGGGTTATGAATCTATCCCTCCAGCATGTCCTATTCATACTTGTGCCGTGGTTTAAGTCTTTAGCTCTCGTGGTCCTGATGGATTTGGATTTTTTGAGGTGGAGCATGTCCATCAGATCCTGATTGGACATGGCCTTGTACGTCAGGCAGAGATCACCTCTGAGCAGGCGGTATGCTACTGAATAGAGCTGAAGTTTCTTTAGTCTGGCAGAATAAGACATATGTTGGAGACCCTTGATCCTCTTGGTGAGGTACTTTTGTGGTCTCTCCAGCTGTTGCAAATGCCGGGTGAGGTACATACCAAATGGGGCATTGTACTCAATCATGGGTCTGATGAGGGAGGAGTATAGGGGTACAATGACATCCTTGGATCTGGATGTGAATCCCTTCATGATGAGGTGCGCAAGGTAGAATGTTTTTCTAACCACTTTGTCAACGTGGGTGTCAAATGAGAGGTCACTGTCGACTTGAGTCCCTAGGTCTCTGATTACTTTTTACGTACTCAGCGGGTTGCTGTCTATGTGATAATTTGTGGGTACTTTCTTTTTCCCAAAGGGGATGACTATACAATTTTTTGGCATTTAGTTTAAGGCCGTGACTCCAGTACCAGTTGTCCATTTCTGTGAGGCCTTTTTGTAGGATGTATGTGTCCGCTGGTGTATCTACTATGGCGCCTAGTTTACAGTCATCTGCGAACTTTGTCAGCCACAACCCTCCCATGTTTGCTTTAACATATGAGAAATAAATGTCGAACAAGAGGGGTCCCAGGACAAGGAATGTATTGAAAGGACAGTTTATGAGAGCAGTGAAGAGGCTCTGTGATAGTGATGACAAGCTACAAGGTGTGTTCGAAGAACTAACCACTGACTTTTTGAATAGGGGCTACTCATACAAAGAGATTCTGAACACCACTGAAGAAGTAAGGCCATTTAGAGATACTATTGCAAAAACATATTTTTCAGAAGCAACTGAGGTAGTTCCTATATGTCAGAGTGATATTAAAAGAGACCTGAGATGTTCATTAACCTATGCTAGTAACATCAATGTAGTATGTGATATTATAAAAAGGAACTGGCTGATGTTGATGGCCATTGATGAGCTGAAGGAAGTCCTTCGAGAAATCCTTAAATTCTTATTTAAAAACATCTCACTTAAGCATCAGCTCTGTTACAGGCACAGGTCTCTCATTGATGGTACCATATGTGATCAGAAAGGGACCTTTAGGTGTCATTCTTGCTCTGCCTGTAAATATATCAAATCTGTCTCATGCATCAAACATCCCACCATGCATTGCCAAATTGAGTTTTATTTCTATGCTGACTGCCAAAGTGCAAATGTACTGTACCTTGCAAGTTGCAATCGGACATTAACAGAAAGGATTTTAGAGCATATGAGAGATGTCAGTAAATTAAAAGACACTAATGCTCTTGCTAACCATGTCAAAAGTACTGATAGCAACCATTCCTTTAAATTTCTGATACTGGTGATCATCAGGCTAAATATAAGGGATGGAGGCATCAGGAAAAGAAGTGAACAATGTGAACTGAAGTGGATCATTAAGCTGGGAGCTGATAAATATCCCGGTCTAAATGAGAATATATCTTTAATTCCAACTATTAGATCACGTGACCTGCATCACTGATGTGATGTGCTGTGGTGGGTTATTTAATAATGGTTTGTCTTTGTATGGCTTTGAATGCTCTGATGATGTGATTAAGTTTGTGAAAGTGCTTATTTTGTTTCTTTTTTTAGAGTGTTTTATTTTCATTAAAGCTTTTACATCAGCCATGTTGGCCACATAATCGTTGTTTCTGCTTTGTTGTCCTGTAAACTGGAAAGTTGCTTTTCTACCTTTTCTTCTCTTATTTCTACTTTTTCTTGTCTTAATGTCCTATCCATTCATCTCTCACCTGCCTTAGCCTTCTTCCATTTCTCTCAAGGTATCTTTTCTTTTTTTTCTCTTTCATGAATACTGGGATGAAAAAATAATTTGCTATTTTGTAATGTATTGTCATTCTTATCACATCTTTCTGTTGCTGATAAATCTGTTTAGGCTGGTGACCATGATGTAGACCTGCCCCTTCTCTTACCTTCCTACTTCTTCCAACTATTGAACACTTGTCCTAATTCCCAAATAACCCCCTTTACCACTCTGATCAATCTCTTTGGTGTCCTGAGCCTTAATGTCCTGGATTTTGGCTCACTGTCTTATATACCTTGCAGAATTCAGTCTCTTGATGCAGCCACAGGTTGTTTGTCCCTCCACTTCTGCCATTTGTATCAGTACTTTTTACACCATTACTACCAGCTGCTTGTAATCCAACTTTTGGCAGTCTCACCCTGCTGTCTTTGTCCCTCATGTCTCTGTTGGCCTGTTTAATGTGAGTCATACACTAGCATAGTAACCATTGACAAGTGAAGATACAACCTGCATATTGCGAACTTTGTACAAACTGATGATGGCAAAGTCTAGAATGTTTTGTGCACCAAATGAGAAAATTCTTCCTGATCTACAACTTCCATCCAGATCTTTTCCTCCTCTCCTCTTTAGGAAATGACCAGTATAAATCTGGAGTCTTAGATTTCCCATCACTGCTACCATCTTTTCTCTCCACTGTTGCTGAACCATTCCATCAACAGACTGTCATCCACCACCAGTGTCCAGAAGACAGTTGATGGTATCCACCCAGCAGCTTTTCCCACAGTCATTGAGACAAATAAAGAATAGCTCAGAAAACAAAGTGTTTATTAAAACTAACAGTACTGATGTATGCCCATCATGGCCCCTGTCCTCCTACATGTTATTGTCATACCTCTCTACCACCTCACGGCCATTTTAAGTCTAGCCAACTTCTATTTTAAAGGTGAGAATTGAACTCTGTACCTTTTGTGTTTGAGGAAAACACCTTAGCCATTAAACCAGACCGCAATACACTTTCCCACCCAAAACTACTTGAAACCTTGGCCAAATTTACTGATTAACCATGCTGTCTTGTTGCCCTCATTTCTTCCACATTTTATGTTCCAACTCCCTATGCACAACTCCTACACCAGCCTCCTGAGCTTCTACATTTCACATTTGAAGCTCTCTATTCTTCTATATACCACAAACTAAGCCCTCCCCATAAGTC
The DNA here is from genome assembly GCF_019279795.1 of Protopterus annectens. Lineage (NCBI taxonomy): Eukaryota > Metazoa > Chordata > Ceratodontiformes > Protopteridae > Protopterus > Protopterus annectens. Next base: position 221,925,123 of record NC_056734.1, on the reverse strand, counting down.
CCTAAGCCACACTGTCAGCACACACCTGCAATAACTCATCCATCTGTTCCTGCCAACTGTTTCACTGACACTGAAAAGTGCTGGCAAAAGAAGATCCCATATGCTGCAAGCAATTGGTGGTCTGTACTGTGCAAGGTATAATCATCAGCGTGTCGGCAGGTCATCCAAGAAGTACCCACAACTCCCATACACGCACAAATGTTACCTAAATCACTGTTTTTGTGGAGCAATTTTCCCTGGGTGCATCTTACTATCCTAACTCATGACTGCACAACAAACTTCAGTACAAATCATATCATCATCTCATCAGGAGAGATTACAAGAGTGCGTACAGAGAAGAGGTTAACACTGATTGCCTGGTGTGCAAGAACCAACCTTGACCTGAATGTAAGTAAAACAAAAGAGATCATTGTAGACTACAGGAAGAGGCAAACACCCCATACACTGCTCCTGCCCCATACACTGCTCCTGATCAACAGAGAGGCAGTGGAAAGGGTAAGCAGTACCAAATTCCTCGGAGGTCATATCTCTGATGATCTCTCTTGGTCCAGGAACACCTGCCACATAATAGAAAAGCACACCAACATCTCCACTTTTTGAGAAGAATCAAAAAGGTGAAACTACCATTGTCAGCACTTTCTACTTTCTACAGAGCAGCAATTGAAAGTATCCTAAGATCCAATTTTTTGGTATGGTATGGGAGCTGTTTGGTTGCAGATAAGAAATCCCTGCAGGGAGTGGTGAGAGTTGCCGAAAGGATAACTGGCACTAGTCTGCCCACAATCAAGGATCTTTATACATTGAGGAGCCTAAAGAGACCCAAAAAAATGCTAAATGGCTCAACTCATCCTGCAAACAGTCTGTTTATGAGCCTGTCATTGGGTAAAAGTAGTATTTGATACAGGACAACTAGATTCAAAGACAGTTTTTATCCAAAGGTGATCAGACTGCTAAACTCCAACATTAAGTCTGATAATTGACAGGTCAGGATGTTGGGACTTCCCATTCACTGTGAGATATTATTTTATCTATTAATTTTTAAGCCCAGCCAACCATTATAATTTATACTACTAACCCAGGTGCAATATTTTTTTCTTCAGCTGCTATTGCTATGTGCTTGTTCACCCAAAATGTGGTACATGATTCATGTGCAATACTATTACCTGAACCTTGCTGCTAGATTATGTTTTTAGTATGTTAACAAGTGTGTGCTTCTAGAAATTTATGTAACTGTATACTTAAGTGTAGAATTGAATTATAAAATGGTGGTAGTATTATTATATGTTGTTTTAAATTACGTCTTTCTAAGTATGTGATTTCTTTTTTGTCTGTCACATGATGAGCTGATTGCATGGCATCTCATTTAATCTACACTTATGTAGATCTAAATGACAATAAAGTTACTTTTGACTTTACTTTTGACTTTATACTAGATGGATATGACTTGGAGCTATTGTTAATGACATCCATCAGAAATCCTCAGACCATGGTAGACACTAGTTACAACTACGCCCTGTCACAAACCCATCATGTGTTTATCCTGCTGAAGTCTAATTTTCACTGGGTGGATGTATCTGGTGGTGCACTGCAGTATGACACTGGCATAATTACTAATATATTTTCATTCTGTGTTATGTCACTTAACATAATGTTGGAGAAAAGAGTTGCAGCAGGGAGTAAACATTCAAGAGGAAGATGTTCCACCACCCCAGGTAGTGGACACAGTTGCTATAATGGTCAAGGCCTTTTTCTCCCATTCACAATGTACAAAGTTAGAACCTGACCTCCAGTCAGTGCTTGTATGGAGTTTGCATGTTGTCTGCGTGGGATTCCTCCAAATATATGCTGGGTGTTTTTACCTTAAACTCATCCAAAACTGAATGGAGTCATGGGTAACAGCACAGATTCTAGGTGGTACATATCAGGGCAAGAGTTGTATAAATTAACTGTGGTGCACAGTGCCTTCTAGATAAGAGAACATGAATCACAGACTGTGTGTTCTATCAGGGCTAGCCAATCAATGATGTAAAAACTGGCACCAGGTGATGATTTAGTCATGTTGACTGAAGATTTGGTCATGTTGACTAATGTCAATAAAAATAGGCATGGGTATTGTTGGTAAAAAGTGGTTTGAGGACCTGACCTGTACCAGGGACCCATACTAAAAGTGGGAAAGTCTATGTGCACCTATTGGTCATTGCCCACCTACCACAAAGCCCAGCAACCTTGAATCAACAAACTACTGACTGGCCAATAGCAGGTGCCCAGTTGTCCAGCTTGGGTTACCTGGGAAACCTCTGTTGAGTGAACCTGAGCATAAAACTAATCAACCTGCCAAATGTGAACTAAATATTGCCGCACTCAATATTAGTTCACTGACAGAAAACAGGTTAGAAGTGGGCGACATGATGACAAGGAAGAGGGTGGACATCCTGTGTATACAAGATACAAGATGTTAGAGCAGAGCTGCAAAGACACTTTGGTATGGGATCCAGAGTCTACTATTCAGGGGAAGGACTGAATACAAATGATGTGGGAACTGTGGTGAGGGAGAGTCTTCCAAAGACAGAGACAGACATCACTGGAATTAGTGACAGTCTTATGGCAATCAGAATCCATTATAATGATAGGGCAGTATTCATAATTTCAGCTTATGCTCCACAGCAAGGTTGTGATAGTGATTTCAAGCAGCAGTTACAAGACCTGCCAAGTAAAGCAGGATAACACGAGTTGTTGAAAATGGGAGATGTGAATGCTCATAATAGGACAGAAAAGGACAGGAGGACTGCATGGGTTCATATGGATGGAGCAGCAGGAATAAAGAAAGAGAGGCCATCCTAGACATCTGTCTGTAAAATGCTTGATGGTGGTCAACACACAGTTCAACAAGAGAGATAGCCACAAGATCACATTCAAATGTCGCCAACTTTAACTCTGGTTAACTTACTCCTAGTAATAAAAGGGCGTTTGGCTAGATTTAGAGATTGCAAAGTCATCCCCAATAAAATAGATGTAGATAACCCAGCCCACAGCATAAACAACTGATGACCACAATCAGCTACAAGCAGTGTTCAGAGAAGGCTTTAAGGTCAACAAAGACTAGGCTGAAAACCTGGAAGTTGACTGGATTGAAAGAACAAGAGCTCAAGGAAATACTCAGAGCTCTAGCACCTCAGAAAGAAGAGAAAATAGGTGAAACTGAAGAAGAATGGAAACATCTCAAAACAGCATATTTGCAAACTATAGTACAGATGTGTGGCTGAGCCAGGTATCAAAATAAGGTACATAAGGAAAGATGGTGATGGAATGCAGAAGTCCAAAAGACTAAAAATGGGCCGGCTAGCAAGGAATACTAATTGGCTAAAAAAAAAAGAAGATAAGAAAGCAGCCACAATAACAAAGAATAAGGCTTTACTAATTGGCTAAAAAAGAGGATAAGAAAGCAGCCACAATAACAACGAATAAGGCTTCAAATGCACTCCACCAACTTTTCTAAAGTAATGCAGCAGATGGCACAAAGAATTTATGTGTTGATTTTATTATGCAGATTTCCTTTATATGAGTGTGGATATACACATTTTTTTAATATATTTTTATAGGAATACATTTCTTACCTACACAAAATGTTCTGTACTTCACACTGATGTGATTTTTTTCTGGTTGGACCTTGCTTAATTAATTGCTTAATTGTTTCAATTAGTTTATTCAGTTACCAGGATGTGGTATATAATGACTTGGGGGGTTGCACTAACTTGTTCTGATGAAGTCCAGTGACTAGTGGACGAAAGCACTTAACATTGTATTGAATAAAGTTATTGTTTGAGTGGCACTTGGCTCTGAAGTCTTTTCCTTCTTTTAGAAGTTAATGTCACAAAGCAAAAACTTAAAGGTAAAGAAGACAGTCATCAGACTCCCCTCCATAAAGGATGTCAGCAAAAAACTGCTTGCCAGTCCACAAGGTATCAAAGGCAGAGGGAAGGAATACTTCCAGCAGCTTCTGGATGAAGAAACCACCACAGAAGCGGTAATGATCCAAGCACAACCTATGATGAAAGAGGAAGAAGAGCTTACTCTAGAAGATGTAAGGACAGCACTAAGACAACATGAATGCAGGGAAACAGCAGGGTCAGATGATGTCACAGCAAATATGATGGGTCAGTTGGAGGAGACATGGCTCCTGAGGGTATTTATAGCAGTATGGAAACAGAGATACATACCGGATGACTGGAAAATAAGCATTCTAGTGGCAATGTACAAGAGTGAAAGGGCATTCTCTGTCATGGGCAGTATAAAGGCAGCAACCTCCTGTCAGATGGCATGAAATTGTTGGAGAGTGTGACTAATGTGAACAAATACCCAGAGTAGTAAAAAGTAAGATGGGAAGTGAACAGTTTGCATTCAGATAAGATGCAGCATAACTGTTCTGAGAGTTGCAGTGAGGGAAGTGTTCAACTGGGCATTCCTAGACTTGGAGAAAGCATGTGACAAGGTCCCAAGAAAGCTGATTTGGCCAGTCCTGTGATGGTTTGAAGTCTCAGAAGTATTGGTAGAATTAGTGCAGGCTATGTACAAGGACTCAATGATACAAGTACAATGAGTGTTCGGACTTATGGGGGGGGCAGTGGGAGTGGGGGTGCTTCAGAGTTCAGCTCTGAGTCCACTGCTGTTCAAACTGGTGACTGACTACATTACCAAATAAGTCAGAGGGGACAAATCAACAATACTACTGTTTGCATACAGCATGGCATTACAAGCCGACTCTGAAGAAGAACTTCAGCAGATGACATGGGAATAGAATGCAAAACTGATGACACATGAGATGAATACTTGTCATGGTACCAAATAGGGCAAATCAGAAGAAGGTTAAGTTTGATGTCGAAGGGAAAATAGTGGAACAGGGTAGCAGTTTTATGCTGTTGAGGAGAAAGGAAGTCTAAATGAGAAGGTTAAAACTAGAATCATAGGAGCTGCAGCCAACTGGCACAGAGTGATAGGGCTACTGATGAAAAACGAACATCAAAGAAGCTGAAAATTAATGTTTACAAAACAGTAGTGCATCCAGTATTACTGTATGTTACAGAAAACAGGGAAGTGAAGGCATAATAGCTGAGAAAGCAAGAGGTGATGGTGATGAAGTGCCTGAGGTGGAAAACAAGATGCTTACTCTGGACAAATGAAGAATAAAAGACATCAGAGCAGGAGCCAAAGAAGCTCTAATTGCAGAAAAGGTCAAAGAGAACAGATTATGGTGGCTTGGACACAAATGCAGGAAAGCAGAAGATTATCTGGTAAAGCAGAATTGGGAAAGATAGGAAGTGGCCAAAAGGAAATGAGGGCAACCAAGAAATGGATAGACTGTGTGAGAGAAGATGGACTCCTAACCTACTCACCTCCACAGTGGATGGTGGAGTAGAAGTGATGCTAGCATGTGTTCCCTAGTCTTGACTTCCCCTTTCCATGGTGGCCCTCAACACTAGACTCAGAAGTGCAGTGCCAACAGAAAATATGTGCACAAGAAGATCTTGGTCATGCAAACGGCCTATGAAACATGCTTATCAGGTGACACATATGAGACATGCACTCCTCAGGTCATCATGCACACCCTGTAAGACATGTACCATCTGAGCAAGGACTGAGATGGTATTAGACTGTTCAGTTATGATGGCCTTGTACATTCACTGGGTTATGGTTATAGACACAGCTTGCTGAGCTGGGGGAGTGGTACTGTGGCATCCATGACCACTGGCACAATGTCCCCCTATCTTCTCAGTGCTCATTGGAGCTGGCAGTAACCAAAGGAGACTACATTACAGAGGAGACACCCCTTCCTGGGTAGACCAGTCTGTGACTCACTGTCCTTCAGTGTCTTCCCATCTATCTGAGGTGGGTTCCACAGACACAAAGGTCATGTCCATTGACTGGGGTGGAGATTTGGACTCCACATTGGCTGTATCTAATGCTGGCACTGCAATCCCTGCCCATGCCAAAATCTGAATCTCATCATTGTCATAATTTGAGTTGTCTCTGACATCATGGTGTGGTATATCCGCACTGGAGGAGTCTGATAAATGTCACCTGTGAAGACATCAAAGGTAAATACCATAATAAATAAAACCAGTCACCATTATGTTAATCCCCTCAAATGAGTGATAACTACTGAGTATAGTGATATGACTTATTAATAGCTACCTTACCTTGTATTGGTGGTCCTGTGGTCTAAAGCTGTGATGTCCCTATGAAGAGAAGGGATAGCACATATAATCCTCAGTGCGGCAGGCATTTACACAGTATGCACCTACCTAATAAAGAAATATGTGTGCCTGTTCCACAAAAAACAGGCCAACCTCCCTCCCACTTCCCACTCCCGTTCTTAACATTCCTGTCTCCCTTGTGTATTCTCCCCTGCTTGCTGTACTTTTTTTCCCACTGTCCTATATGCCCATTTTACCCCTTTTTATAGTTCGACTGGGTTAAGAATTCCAGTGGCCTCTTTAAAATGATACTCTTTTTTCCCAATTCATCAGGTATTAGAGCATGTGCATTCTCTGTGCTCATCCATTTTCCTCATCACATTCCTATCTACAACTATAGAATTCCATCCTTCATCACATGTCCTGTGCATTTCACAGGCAGATTTTTTTCAAATATCTTTATTTAGATTTTATTTTTTTAAACTTCAGTATCACAATTACAGACTTTGTCAACCATGTGATGAATATTTTACAGACATGCAATCTCATAAGATGTATTGAAAAAGCAAACAGTACTACATAAACTATGCCCAAAAAGTGCTATATGTCTTGAATAATTTGATATATTTGAAAATCTGTTTGTAAGGGATTTTTAAAACCTTTAAGTTTTTAAAACTACCAAAGTTAGGTCAGGTTATCATTAACAGTGAATACTGAGTTTATTGTAATATATGATCAAGGAGTATACTCAAGAATTGTATATATAGCAGGAACATTTGCTTTGATTTTTTTATTACAACCTTGTGAGGTATAATATATTTGAATGCCATTTGTTTCAAACCATCCCATATCATCTTAGATTTGTCAAACTAGTTTTGTGTTATATACAATTTCAATAGTAAAAATAGGGTAATCAGAGCATGTATTTTTTGCTTGGTTAGACCAATAGGAGGGATGTGTAAAATTGTAAATTCTCATGAGACATTGGACTTTTCATAGTCAATTTTCTCTAGCTTGACTCTTAATGAACACCACAATTTATATGAACATTTACAACTCCAAAAATATGCAAGATATCAGTTTTTTTATCTTTACAGTGTAAGCATTTTGGTGGGAGTGTGGAGTAACATTTGTTAAGTAATACAGGAGTTAACTATCCATTGCTGTTTATCATTAGCTAAGTATATAAACATTTTTTAAAGAGAGGAAATTTAAGAGATAGTTGGATTGACTGGGTTTTCTGACTGTTTTGAATTGCTGGTTTCAATTGAGTCTGGTAATTAGAATATAGAATAGCATCCTGGTGTTTGATATAATTAATTAATATGTGTTTGATATAATTTTTTTTCTGGACAAAGGTATTCCATAACATCCTAAAAACTTTATATCATCGTCATTAATATTTTGGTCCTCCAGTAGGACTAAAGTCATTTCTTTTTATCTGTCTCAGTATAATAAAATAATTTTTAGGAAGGTTCCAAGCATTTCTCAATCCATTAATTGAAATGTTTTCGTACATATAAATGTCTAGAAGGATCTTTTCTTTGATTAGTGGGTACTTGTTTAAGTTAAGCATTGAATTATTTAGTTTAAAGTTTGGGTTGAGTTGTATTGGTTGTAACATTTTGAAAATACAAACCAATTTAGGAGCCCATAAGAATCTAGAAGGACTTTTAGTAATAGTCTTAAAGAATTTGTTTGGAATTATTATACTGGGTACATTAAATTGGAATAACAATCTTGGCAATATATTCATCTTGATAATCACCACTTTTGACAACAAAGGAAATGTTAATTTATTCCTTCTAAGGATATCTTGCTCAATATTTGACCATAATCCTATTAAATTGTTTTGATAAAACAGATGTAGGTCCTGATAAAAAGTTATCCCTAAATACTTCAGCAAATCTTTTAATTTAATCTCAGTTTCTGGAAAGTAAATTATTTGACTGTAGTTAGGATTTAACAAAAAAATAGAGGATTTATTCTGAGTTTTATTTATGTATAATATTTTATGAGCACCAGCATATAAAACTTTTATTAAATTCATAAAGTCTTGCCGTATGTCAAAATATGGCATAACTAAAAAAAGTCTAACTTAAGTCTATCAAAGGCCTTAGCGACATTGAGCATTGAGTGTGAGTGCAAAGATTGTGTTATTGTATTGTTTATTAAGTAAAATCATCCAGGGTTATAGTGTGGTCACAAGTTTGTCTTCCCTGAAGAAACCCTGATTAGTTAGGCAAGATTATATTTGGTAATATGGACTTCAATCTGTTAGCTAGTAATGAAGCAAATATTTTGATATCTATATTTATAAGAGAGATTGGGCTGCAAATAATGGGTTTTTGGTCTCCAAGTTTGCTTTTTGAATTAGAATTGTTCTAAAATTGTTAAGGTATAGGTCTGCGATACTAATTTGCTTTATATAGTTAAATAAATGTAGAAGGATTTTTGCAATTTTTTGACTAAATGTTTTATAAAAATGTGTAGTATAGCTGTCAGACCCTCGAGGTTTGCCTGGTTTAAGATTCTGTATAATATATAAGATTTTTTTGTTGGGTAAATGGTTTTGAAGGAGCTTATTGTTGATTTTGGCTGAGTTTTGAAAAGTCTAATTTGGTTTAAAAATTGTTCTTTTTCATGGCTTGAGAATTATTAGCTCTATTTTCCATATGTCTGAGAATATACCTGTTCAAAAATTTGGACAGTTTCTTCATTCATGTTATAAATTTTGTTTGTATATGTTATTTCTGTTATTAAAGGGAAGCTTTGCTAATGTTTCTATTCTCTCTAGGAATTTTGATGGAGTCTGAGTCCATTCAGAATATCTAGCCAACATTTTCATCTAATTAAATAATTGCTTGGTATATAGCAAACACAATGCTTTTTGAAGATCATTTATTTTTTTCTGTTTTGGGATCATAGTTTATGTATAGTTCATCCTGTAGTCTGCAGATATCTTCTTTCAGTGTCCTTTCTTTTGAAATATACATTTTTTATGATGCCTTGTTAATAAGTATACCTCTGATTTGTGCTTTCACAGTAGCCCATTGTATGTCTAACAGAATTTGGGAGTTAGTAAAATTACATAGAAGTTTGAACACCTCATTAATTTCTTTATTAATATCTTGTTTCTGGAGTAATGTAGGATTTAAAGTCCAGATATAGCTAAATTGTTTGTTTTTGGATATATTATTCCATTCTGCAGTGAGCAAAATTCTAGACTGATCAGAAAAATATCTTGGTTCTATATGGAAGCCAAGGCTGGTTGTTAAGAAAATGTCTAATATCAAGAAAAAAATCCATGTGGGCCCAAGTTTTATGACAGCTAGAATAGAAAGTAAATTTCTTCTTCTTTGAAAATGAAAAAGGTCAAATAAATTATAGTCTATTCTTAGGTCAGAGATTGCCATTCAAGCGTAAGCATTGTATGTTTTCCTTCTACTTGACCTATCAGTCATGGGATCATTAACTGTGGTCCCCCCTATGATATAGTAGCAGTTAGGATATAGATTCAGTATTTTATAGACTGACATGATAAATTTCTGTTGTTTGAAAAAAGGTGCATTTAAGTTCAGTAACATAATATGTTTATCAAAATATGTGTTCTTAATAATTACATAACACCATCTATCTTCAGTGTCAGAATTTTGTTTCAAAATAATACAATTTAAAGATTTCTTAATAATAATTTTCACACCTGAACAATATGAAGTATTGCCTGATTCAAAAATTGCTTTAATCCAGCCTTTCCCCATATCATGATTCCATTGGTTTCCCATCATATGGATCTCTTGCACAAATAATATTTCCACTTTTGATTTAAATGCTAAGTGAAAAATAGATTTCTTTTCTTTTTCCTTTGTAAACCTTTAACATTCCATGAATCTATTATCTGCATTTAATACTTCTGATATCAGTGCATAGTGGGATGGTACTTTGGTATATCTTCAAAACATATATTTCATTTTATAATACACAACATAAGCAAGACTGACACATAGCAATTAACTCCTCCTGCAATCCCAGTGCCTAGCCACCCCCACCCCCCATACAGCCAGGAAAAGAATAAACTAACAAGGCATAAAGAGCTGTATATGTAACCATCTTAAGGATCATGAAACCCTTTATATTCTGTATGTCTTAACATTCTAACCAATTTAGTGTAAAACATATTTTACAAGTTGAAAAAAGCTTAACTTCCCTATAAATTCGTATAGCATTTCACACAGCCCTCATATTTAATGTAATCATATTCATTTATACGAACACTGCAAAAACATGTTATATTCATTCTATTTAAAATATAAAATAGCCAGAAAATATGAACACGAAAAATATATAAAGCACTTTTATAAGTGCAAGAGCAAAAACAGCTTTAATATTTTCTTTTTCACATCAGAAATTTTTCAGTACATGCAATCTGTTGTACAAAGTCTTCCTTAATTAGAAATGGGAAGTACACTGCATATTCTTTGACAAGCAGGAAAATGGCCCAGGTATCTCCACAGCCACAAGGGACACAAATTTAACACCACCAGTCATTCAGGTACGTAAACTATTATTTTTAGTTCTTAAAATTATCATTCATTCACAGTCACATATTCAGTAGGTTTTTCCCTTGCCCATTATGTCTAATGGAATCTATTTGGACTAATTTATTTCTTGCTCTTCCCAATGATCCTTCACTCGGGGATAGTATTAAAGGCATTAATAAAGGCTTCTTGAGCATCCTTGGTCATTGTGACTGAATATTTAACTCCTTTGTCTTAAAATAGCAGAGTGGAAAGGTATTTCATTTGGAATTTAATTCTTTTTGAGACAAAAAATGCAGAAAAATAGTGACAGTTTTGTATATCTTGTTTAATTTGGTAGGGTAGGACTTGAGTAAATGTAATTTTATTTCCATTCCATATTATGATTCTTTTCTTTTTTGCTGTTGTCAGAATTTTAAAAACATCTTGATAGTTTAAGAGTCTGACATAGATTTGTTTGTGTTTGACCTGTGCTTGTGCAGCTCTAAGTGCTTGATGTGCTCTGTCTCTATGACAATCTGGTTAGCCTCTGTCTGGTCTTCCAAAACATAGCCCATAATCTGGCATAGATTTTCCATTAATTTTGCTTGCTCATATTTTTTAGGTACCCACTGTATTTGAATATTATTTCTCCTGAGTCTTGCCTATAAGTCTAAGATTTTTTGTTGTAATTCCATAATTTTTTTGTTAGAATTAGAAGCGTCTTGTCATTTTTTAATTTTAATTTCATTTTCAACTGTTTTAGCTTCTGTTTTTTTTTAGCCTGTCTACTATTTGGTTTATTGTCTGACCAACATTTTTAAGTTGGTCTGCAAATTGTTGAATCACCATTTACAGTGGTTGTAAAGCTGTTTTGAAATATTCTATATCAAGGAAATGGTCTGTTTTTGATTTATTTGTATCTCCTTGGCTTTCTGGTTGTCTTATCGTTCTCAGTCATTTGGAGATAATTTCTTTTTCTGGTGTGATTGTTGCTGAAATCTTAGATTTAGTTATTTGTGTGTCCATAGTTTCTGGTTCATTTGCCTTCATTCATTGCTCTCCAGTAATAGCTTTATTTTCTCTCTTACAGCCCCCCAAGCCCTAATGAGGTATGTCATTTGCTTCTCACAGGTAATTAGCTGTGGCTTCTTGGGAGTAATCCTGGTTAGACAATGGGCAAACCATACATCACTACCCTGATTGGAGAATGAGCATTCTCCAGCAGAGTATTAATGTACAAGTAATGCCTGCTGAGAAGAATGAGTCCACCACTTCAAAGCAGCATATCAAGCCACTGTGGAGCACGAACTGAGAAAATGGAATGACCGCCATTTTTTATGCTCGCTAAGCAATACCTTTGCTGCTTAGCAAGTGTAAAATATAAAAAAAGAAGACAACTAAAAATGTGTGTGTGTGTGTGTGTGTGTGTGTGTGTGTGTGTGTGTGTGTGTGTGTGTATGTGTGTGTGTCTGTTTTTGAGTGTATGTGTGCATGTCAGTAAAAGTGAGAGTGAGCGAGCCATTATTTTGCAATCACTAAGCAGCACTTTTGCTGTTTAGCAAGGGTAAAAGAAAAAAAAATACAGTGTGTGTGTGTGTGTGTGTGTGTGTGTGTGTGTGTGTGTGTGTGTGTGTGTGTGTGTGTGTGTGTGTGTGTGTGTGTGTGTGTGTGTGTGTGAGCATACCTTTCAACCTCTTCAAGCAAGAAATCTGGAAAAGCCACAAATAATGGGACACTTTCTAAATATTGCTCTTACAGACTTAGAAAGTTGATAAAACAACAGGTTTTGCATTAGCATGAAATTTCTGAAGGATATGAAATTTGAAACTCAAATGACTCCCATTATTTTCTTACTTCAGTTCTCAATGATTAGCCAGTGGTTTGCTAGAAATCCACACATATAAAACAAAAAATAGCCAAGGCTAAAAGGTACAAACAAACAATTTAATGATACAGTAAGCGCTTTCGTGGTTACATATACTCCCACTTCTTCAGACTGTTCAACAAAAGTAATGTAACACATTTAAATAAGTTACAACTTGAGCACATGACAGTCAGATGTTTAGAAGGTAGGTAGTGGAGCCTGAATGGCTAACTGAAAGCAGCAGTATTTTAGAGATCCATATAAATAGTTAAATAAGACAGGAAAAATATTCTTTTTTTTTTCTTCAAAGTATAAAATCTTATAGATAAAGGACTAATTTACATAATTAGAAACTTTGGTGAAGTTTTACAAATAATTTCCTGTCAAAAAGCTTGGAGATATATTCACTTGTTAAAATGAGTAACTCAAGGAATTCTCACCAGGATGCTGCCTTAAAGAAGGAACTACAACAGATGACATCTGCCCTGCAGGAGTTGCCTTTGAAGATGGATGATTTTAAAGAAAACCTAGAGAATCTTAAAACAAGCAGTCAAAAACAGGCTGACACCCTCAAGGAAATGCTACAACAACACCAGACAAGGATAACAGGAATAGAAGTTTCTCTAAATGACTTAGAAAACAGACTTAAGGAAGAGGAAACACAAAAAGAACTGCTTCTTAAACACTTGGTTGGCTAATAAAGTAGATGATTTGGAAAATAAGGAGAGGAGAAATAACACCAGGATTTTTGGATTACCTGAAAACACAGAAGGTGAGGATATTATTTCCTTTTTATCAAGCTGGATCCCTGATTTTTTTAAATTTAAAAGAAGGACTCTCCTTTGGCATTGAAAGGGTGCACAGAGCTCTTGTGATATCTGTCACTAACTCAAACTCTCCTCCTAGGTCAATAATCATCAAATTTCTTTCATACTTGGACAAGGAACTGATTTTAAGATTTGCTTGGAGGAAGGCACCTCTAAAATATAAACAGAGCCTGATAAGATTTGATAACAACTATTCATCTAGAATAATGGAACAAAGGAAAAAAGTGTGGCCAATGATAAAGTTTCAGAAACAAAATAACATCAAGGCGCAACTTGCATATCCAGCTAAGATAAGAATACTGTATGCCAAAGAGATGAGGACTTTTATTGACTTAGAGAAAGAATCTTCATTTATTAAAAGTAATAATGTGATTACTTTACCAGAAGATATGGATTGGATATCACCTTTTCTCAAGAGAACAAAAGAAACAAATGGCTGGACAGACATCAAAAAGAAGAAGCAAAAGACTGATACTGTTACAGCCAAATCTCTCAAAGCATCTAATATGATATGAATTGTTTTAACATTACTTTAAAGGACCAATTTTACTGCTTGGAATTTTAAAACAAAGGTAACTAACTACTGGAATCTGTATCTATATTTTTTGAAAATAGATGACACATGAGAGTTTTCACATTACCTCAGGTATGTAAAACAGGGTACTTTTCTTAAACAGAAGGAGGGTTATATAGCACATAAAATATTTATACTGTAAATCAACATACATAGTATATGTGTTTTTTTCTCTTAATTTTCTCTTTTTATTCTCTCTATTCTCTCTTTTCTCATTATTTATTTTAACTGCATCTTGTCTCCCTTTCTAAATTCTCTTCTATTTACTATACTAATATAGTCTGTATATATTTAATAATTTACTATCTATACATAGATAAATAATAGTCTAAACTAATCTAGTTTTAAAGTAGACTAATTGGAATAGTGAACTTAATTGTTATTACAATATTTATTAGATTAATGATAGTCACTGTTATGCTTATTGGGATTGGGGACATGTTCGTGATTAACTCTGAAATGTTCCATTCATGTACATATGTCCTTTGAATTATTTCCTTTTAGTATTAACAAATATATAAAAAAGGAGGGAAAAATGTACTGTTGGTCAAGAGAAGTGAAGCTTTCTTCACATTCTATTTGCGTTTCCATAGCAACAGTAACAATTGCTGCAGTTTCTAAGGACACTGTGAACCTGCGAAGTGCACTTAGCCTCACAGATAATAAGTAATAAGAAAAAGTAATGTTATTTAGTTATTAAAATGAAAAAAACAACCTAAGCAAGGAAAAATAAATACATAATAGGACTATTTGTAAATATTATATGATTTAGCCTCATAGGATTACATATTCCTTTAAACACAAATGAAATGTTCCCAACTACATGTGCACTTAAATGTAACTGCTTGATTAAAAAGTATTACTCAGTTTAACATGCTGATTCCACAAGCTATCTGCACTGTAAAAGTTACATTTTATATGTTTCTTGAAGTTGGCAGTCTCTAGAGCACATGAAAAGATATATATAAATTTTCGCAACATGTTATCTTTGCAGTTACCTCACACTCTGTACAAACTCACTTGGCAACTGATAGCTTCTTCTTCTTCTTTCGGCTTTTTTCCCGGTTAGGGGTCGCCACAGCGGAACTCCAGTCTGCTAATGATTGGCAGTAGATTTTTATGGTACTGAGCTGCCAACCCAACACCCAACCTTCAATGAAGGCACACCCATTCACGCATGTCTTTCGAATGCCACTCGACCATGGGGAGGACATACAGACTCCACATAGAAGGCGCTCCAGCCAAGAATCGAATGGGAGAACCTCTTGCTGTGAGGCGACAATGCTACTGCTGCACCACTATCAGTTTAAATATTAAATGTACCCTTGAAATGCTATTGACATTTTGACAAAATATAATCTGAACTGCAAAATAAATTACTTGAAAGAAGTGAAGTAATGCATAGATTTCAAAGACAGTTCTTGACACTACAGTATAAATAAAAATGTGTATTCACAAGGAAGTATTGAAATGTTTTAGTCTTCCAGTTAGAAGAGCTTACTATCAACATTTTGCGATATCAGAAAGTTAGAAGAGCTAGGAAATTACTATTATTTGTCTTTATAATGATTATTAGACAGATGTTAGACTCTGCTTTGTTTAATGAATTGTGACACATGTTTATGAGGAAAAGTGGACCCAATTACTCACATTGGACTACACATTCCTGGAAACTCAACTGAAATGTCCTCAAATTACTTGTGAACTTAAATTAAACTGCCTGATTAATAAGCATAACTTACTTTAACAGCCTGACTCTGTAAGCTATCTGCTCTATATATGCTACATTATATATGTCATTTGCATATGACAGTCTCTAGAGCACACAAAAAAATACATATTATTTTTGCAACATGCTATATTTGCACTAACCATACATTCTAAACTAGCTCAATTGGCAACTGACAAGGTATTTATTTGAAACATCAGTCTAAATATTAATTGTGCCCTTGAAATATTATTGCCGTTTTGACAAAACAAAACCTGAATTGAAAAAGGAATGATTTGAAGAAGTGAAGTATTGTACAGATTTCAAAGACAGCTATTGACACTACAATAAAGTAGAAATGTATACATACAAGGAAATATTGAAATGCTTTATACTTTTAGTTAAAATAGCTTATTGTTAACTTTTTGCTTTATCAGAAAATTTAAAGAGCTAGGAAATTATTTCTAATTTGTCTTTATCATGTTTTCTAAAGTGATGTCAGTCACTGACTTCTTTAAGGGATTGTGAGTCATGTACAAGACGGACTACTGAATGTTATTTCTGTTTACCTATGTCTGCTGAATTTCTTTTATTAGTACTGATTTAAAACAAGGGGAAGAAAGGGAAGGGAAATCTCTGTTTTTAGTCAAGGGAGAGGCTTAAGAGTATTCTAACTGCCCCAAGAACTCTCTAAGATGCTCTAAACACTATTTGATTAATACTTACCTAAGGTAAGTCTTGATTATCATATGGGTACCTAAACATTCATTCTAGACCTGATGTGATTACCCATTCTGGAAGCAGGAGGTGCCTTATGCAGGGTAGGATTTGTCAGGGTGATCATTGTTCATTCTTAGACTCTGGTTTGTAAATCTATAAATATGTAAAAGCACTGCACACTAGAATGTAGGGTGCCTCTACTCAGAGTCAGGATACCACTGATAAGCCATGTCTTTTCATAAAAGTAAATTGAAGTTGGTGAGCTGAAGAGTGGGAAAGTAAAGGAAGACAGTACACCTACAGTAAATTCATATTTAATTGGTACTCACTCATTGTTTCCTACAGAGTCCTTTTAGTCAAATTATTTTAGTAATAATCTATTTGTTGGCTTATTTAGTGTATGCTCCTCTGTTGCATTTAATTTATGTGAAATGACATATCTGACATGTTTGGGATCTCGTAAGGGTAACTAAATATTGGATATTTTCTACGTCAACATAATAATCATTTACACTACTAACATTCCATACTGATATATAAAATACTATAGAATAATAATAGAATAATATAGAATTTGATATCTCTTTTAAGAAAATTCTCCATATAATAATTTAACATATGGAGCTCAGTTGATATTGCTGGTTAAAGGTATGAGTGATAATCCAATAGATATATCTTTAGCTACTGAATTAGGAATGACTTTCATCCCATGTTTAATGGGAAATTCATATTTACTTGTATTTGATACTTTAGAATTAATATTTTATAGAAGTACTTTTTAAAGCCTGACCAGAATTTTACTCTACTTGTATTTAAAGAATAAAGAACATTAAATTATAACATTCAATGTTATCAGATAATATGGTATAACTAATATAATCAAAATAAAAAAATAAAAGTAGCAAAAAATTTCTTCCAACAATAACTTGAAATGGATTTAACATTCTTATCATTAAATACTAATGGCTTAAATAATGCAAATAAAAGATCAAACTTACTAGACTATTTAAATCTAAATAAGGCACAGGTAGTATTTCTTCAGGAAATGCTTTTTAAGACTAATGATAGCTTTATTTGGAACCCTAAGGACTATACTTTCTTAGCTCAATCCTCCTATCGAACAAAGACAAAAGGAGTATCAATTCTCTGGAAGAAAAACATAATCACTCCAAAAGTTATTTATAAATATGAAGACAAAGAAAGTCTTCTAGCATTTGTTATAATTAAATTTAATAACAGAATATGGACTTTAACTAAGCTATATTGGTTCCTAGGAATTGGGGTAGGAACGGTTAAAAACACCTAGATTTTATTTCCAACAATTATAAAGGAAATCTTATACTGGGAAGAGACTTTAATTGTACCTTAGAAACTTCTGAAACCACCAAAAAGTCTTTTCCCATAGCAACTATTTCAAAATCCTTAAAATATTTGGATTGATCCATTTCATTTAATAGACACTTTTAAAGTAAAAGATAAATCCTTATTATTTTCCCATAAAGACCATAGATTTGGAACACAAACCAGACCAGACAAATTCTTCATAGTTCAAGATTTACAAACAAAAATCCTTAACTTCTCAATAGTTCCATGCCCCTTCTCAGATCATGACTCCCTGATAATGAAGCTCCAAATAGAGGTTAAACCTTTAATCCTCTCAACTAGAATTCCATCATATATCACAAAAAATAAAGAATTCAGACCCTGGATGTTGTCAGAACTACAATTATTTCTTGAAATGAATAATACAACAAAACTCAATAGAGTCATGGTTTGGGACTCATTAAAAGCGTATTTATTTGGTAAGACCCTTAGCTGGTATAAAAACAAAGTTAGAGAGTGGGAATCTGAATCATTAGACTTGCAAACCAGACTCTTGACAGCAAAATGTAAAAAAAGTCAGAATTGTCCAGAAGTCAAAAAAGAAACAGAGGAATTAAATAAAAAATATAATGAAATTCTAACACACAAAACTTGTCTAGCCTTGGAAAAATTAAAAATAAACTCATTAGCCACCTCCCCAGATATCTACATAACTTATCTACAAGAATTAAAATAGAATCTAAAGCAAATAACATTAGTAGTATATATCATGAAAAGAAAGGGAAAAAAGTATCAGATATAGGAGACATCCTTGAAGCATTTCAGTTCCATTATATGGAACACTTCAAAAAAGAAGATTTAGATACCAACCAAATAAACTTAGATACAAACCTTATCAATATAAAAAAATACCGAAAACGTAAAACTAGACCTGCAAAAACCTATATCCTTCAAAGAAATTGTTGACAAGATAAAAGAAAGTAAATCTAACAAAGCTCCATGGATAAATGGTATAATCACAGAAATTTACAAACTGTTCCCTTCAGCAGTAATCTCCCTTTTTCATAAAACTTTGCTAGAAGTCCAGTCAGAAACAAAAATACCACCATCATGCAAATATTCTCTCATAACACCAATTCTAAAAGATAATAAACCATCAGACCTTTGTACCTCATACAGACCTATATCATTACTGAATAATGATTACAAAATATATTTATTTATTTTATTTATTTATTGACATTTGGTAACTGGGTTTGTCCAACTGGGCTTGTGGCCCATTTTCAGCGGAGACCCGAGGAGAAAAGCTCGAGTAATACATTTTAAAACAAGTACAATTTTAAACAATATTGATATAATAGCAGTTATAGCAAAATGACTCACATATGTTGGGATACATGCATAAAGTTAAAGTTGCAGTGAAAAGAAGCTAAGTAACAATTTTACATTGATATAGTTCAATAGGTCAACAATGAACATTTTTTGTTTGTATAAAATTGTGCAAATGCATAGTAGACACATTGGAGAGAGAGGTGTAATGAGGTACTAAGTATGGTCCTTTTAAGGGTACATAAAGGGAAGGAAGACTAGGTAGGTTCATGGCAAGGGCAGATTCTGGAATTGAGAAAATAAGCTTTTAGTTCATTTTTAAAGTGTGAGGTGTGGGAGATTGAACTTAAGTCAAGGGGAAGTTTGTTCCAAGCATGGGCAAGGGAGTGTTTGTAGAGTAGTTTGCCTACTGACCTTTATGGGTGGTAGATATCAAGTAATTGTTGGCTAGAAGTACGGAGGGTCCGGGATGGGATGTAGATGGAGACTAAGGAAGATAGAGATGGACAGAAGGAGGGTTTATAAAGAATAGAGTGTAGCATATGAAATTGATAAGCTAGCAGAAACTGGGGAAGTTCAAGCCATTGAAGAGAGTTTAAAGAAATGCAGTGGCGTGAGCTGTATGGGGAGTTAGTAATGAATCTGGCTATTTTATGGTAAGTTTGTTGCAGTTTGTTTAGAGTGAAGGCCTGGATATTGGTAAAAACTGGGGCAGCGTATAAGAGGGAGGGGAGGAGGAGTGCCTAGCCCAGAGTAAGTCTAGATTTAGGGGTTAGGAATTTTTTGTTCCGATATAGCAGACCTAGTTTCTGGTTTGTTTTTTTTATACATTGGAGTATGTGTAGGTTGAACTTGAATTCATCATTGATAATGACCCCTAGGAGTTTTGTGTGGGTGTCAGGTTGGATATTTGTATTGTTAGAAGATGTAATAAAAAAGGAGGTTTTGTGATGAGAAAGAGAACAGGGAAGGAAAAGTAGGAGTTTGGCCTTTCTGGGATTTAGGATCAATAGGTTGTGAGAGAGCCATTGTTCAGTGGATAGTAGGGCCTGTTGGGTCAGGGAGTGTAGTTCAGGAATGTTATTTGAGATGGATATAAGTGTGGAGTCGTTGGCATACTGAATAAGGGAGGATTCTTTGCATGAGGTGTAAAGATCATTAGTGAAGATGTTAAACAAAAGGAGTCCCAAGATGGAGCCTTGGGGAACACCAGTGGAGATGGGAAGGAAAGGTAAGGAGGATGAGAGCCATTTGACAGATTGTTCCCTGCCAGATAGGTAACTATTAAACCAGGCAAGTGCAGAGGGAGATAGGTGGAGATTTGTGAGTTTGGATAGTAGTAGAGGATGAGAGACAGTAGTGAAGGCTTTGGAGAGATCTAGGAAGAGACAGGAAATGAGTTTATTGTTGTCTAGGGCTTCTGCAGTGATATGAGTGAAGGAGAGGAGGGCAATGGTGGTGCTGTGGTGAGGACAAAATCCATGTTGGGTAGGGGCAAGTAAGTGGTGTGTGCGGAGGTGATTGAGAAGCTGTGAGTGAATACATTTTTCTAATATCTTGGAGAGGGGGGACAGAATGGCAATGGGTGGGTAGTTTGAGGGGTCAGTGGAGTTTCCACCTTTATAAAGAGGGATAGTGAAGAAAGATTTCCAAAGGGTGGGGACAGTTGATTCCAGAATAGATCGATTAATTAGTATAGATACAGGATAGGCAATTGAGTCAGCAGCAAGTTTGAGGAATGTAGGAGATAGATTGTCAGTGGAAGGAGAGCAAGGTTTTAGCTTGAGTAGTAGAGATTTGATGTAAGTAATGGGAACTGGCTCAAAAGAAAACAAAGTTGTGTTAGTGGGACTTGGAGAGGTGGGTGTCGAAGTAGAATTTGGCTTAGAGGTTACCACATTTTGGATGGAAGAGATAAAGTGTTTATTCAGGAGGGTAGCTGTTTCCTGAGAGGAAGAGTTAGGGTATGGGGAGGGATTAGAGGGCTTTCCAGGATAGAGGATGTTGTTGAGAGTTGACCAAAATTTTTGAGGATTGGATTTGTTGTTAAGCTGAGCAGAGCTATAGTATAACTTTTTGTCATTAGTTGTATGTTTTTTTACAAGGTTCCTCAGTTGCCTGTATTTTTGAAGAAAAGGTGGTTGTTCAGTTTTAGTCTAGGTTTTCCAAGCATGATCTCTTCATTTCATAAGGGACCTAGTCTCTTTGGAGAGCCAGGGTGCATGGTTTGATTTTACTCTGATCTTCCTAGAGGGAGCTAAGGAGTTTAGAGAATTCCTGAAGATGCTATTGAAAGTGCTTACAGCATAGTTTAGGGGGAGGTGTTTTAGAATGGACCAATCTATGTTGTGGAGAATGGAGTTAAATTGGGATGAATTGAAAGTCGATAGTTTTTGACAGTCTTTGATAAGGTGGGGTTTAGGAATATGGGAGTAGTGTCTTAAGATGGTGGTAAGGAGATGATCACTGAGGGAGTCAGGTAAGGTGGTGGGATTGTGGTATTGGTGGGGGGAATTGGTAAGGATCCAGTCTATGATGGAGCTGGAAGAGGAATTTTTATGGAAGTGAGTGGGAGATGTTATAAGTTGGTGGAAGCCGTGTAGGTGGATACTGAGTTGGGGGGGAGTCAGTTGTGAGTTTGGACCAATCAATGTTGACATCACCAAGGATAAGTGTCTCATATGGTATGTTGTGCGAGAACCAGGATAGGATGTTTTCAAGAATGGGTAGATTGTTACCAGGAGGAAGGTAGATAGAGGCAATTGCAGGTCTTTTGTGGGGATTCAGATGGCAGCTAAGGATGATGATTTCAGCTGGGAGAAAATCGGAAATTGGGGAAGGGTATGGTGAGAGGTTAAGAATGTTTGAGTAGAGGATGGCCACTCCACCACCTTTTTTTTACAGGTCTATCAGATCGGAAGATATTATAACCTGGTGGGAATATTTTACTATTTGAGATGTGTGGCTTGAGCCAGGTTTCAGACAGGAAGAGGATGTGAGGGGTATTGAGAGCTATCCATGAGTGCAGCTCAGTGACTTTATTTGCTAGACTCTGAATATTCAATGAGTAAATAGTTACGTATTTGGATGGAGATGATTGTTGTGACTGAGGTTGGTGACTGTTAAAGGAGTAAGATGGGGGCAGTGTAGAGGTAGTTTTGTGGAGAGAATAGGGGCAAGGGTTGGGATGTATATCTCCAGAACAAAGTAGGTTTTTAGTGAGGAGAGGGTGTGTAGTAGATGCTAGATGGAGTTTGCATAGTTTTGACTTAGCTTTGTGGGAAAGTTTAAAAACCTGTATTATGGATAGTTTATATAGACTTGAGATAGAGGTAGTAAAGAGATTAGGGGAGATAGTAAAAGATGAAGTAGTTGGATATATGTTGTAGGAGTGAGAAGTTGGTGAACATAGGAGTGGGTAAGAGAGATTGGAGTGGTAAGAGGTGGAGACAGAGAATAAGGAGTAGTGTAGAAGATATTAGAAAAGAATACATGTTGGAATAAAATATGGTCAGATAGAGTAGGTAGAGAGACAGTGGTATAGATGAAGTGGTGTTGACAAGATTGACAGATTAGTAAGGTGGTTGTGGCAATAGGCAGGAAGTGGAATTGTAGTGGCTAGTGGGACAGGAAGGAGAGGGATAGTTAGGTATAAAGATAATTGTAATGGGGTGGGTGGGAATGGGAGTAGGGTAGAGGAGCAAAGTGAGCCCGAGCATAGCGAGGGTGAATGGAGCGGGGCTAGCACCCTGGACAAGATGAAGTCATAGAAACACTCAAAAGATAGTGAAAAACTAGCTTGAGAGACATGGATGTAAAGTTTCTAAAGGTATAGTCACCAGAAAAAAAATAAAAAGAAATAAAATATGAGCAGAAGTAAGCTTACAAAAGAACGCTGGCCTCAAGCTACACAAGTAAATTTACTTGAAGGAAAACCAGTGCTGTATGGTTAAAATAAGCTACAATAGAGAGGGGCTTTGCAGGGGGAGAGAGAGGTATTACTAACAGCTAAAAGCAGGGCAAAACATAAAAAAACATTAATATGTAAGAGTCTGATGACAGTAAAATAGGGCAGGTGCATTAGGAAAGGCAATTATGAGTGAGGCTAGAAATTAATTCAGGGAAAGGTAAAGTGCAGAACAGGAGAATATACACAGAAACAGCATGAGGATAGTGGGTAACCAAAGAGAAAGGATAGGAGCTGCTGGCGTCTGCCTTTCATGGTGACTAGCAAAAAAAAAACACTGTAAATTCTTGTTGTGCTAGCATTAATTAAAAGATTAGCTTATGTAGTAGTTATTTACTGGGACGCATACTTCAGAGGTATTATTTTAAGCTTAAAATGGTGGCTTCCGGACAGATAGTTAAAGTTGCAGGGTATCTGTTAAGGTCCTCAAACCTGTGCTGCCTGTACTCTGGCCAGGAGAAAACCACAGGGAAAAATCCACTAGGGCTATAAAAACAGAGAGGAGGGAGATTAGTTATGAGCAAGTAATTCAGGAAAAGAGTGAAAGACAAAAATACCATGGGTAGAGAGAAAAAAATTAATACAGGTAGGCAGAGACAGTATACCTAGCATTAATTTCCATTGTATGAGTGTCTTACACACATAGCTAGCTAAGAACACAGCAGTGTTTACACCTATGCATAAAGTAATGCAGAACAATAGTAGTTAACAACAGCACAGTGTAGACATACACAAGGCAATAATTCACAAAGCAGGAAAACAGAAATCCAGGATACTGAGGGCAACAACAATTGGTACACTTTCAGGCAATAGTTCTTCTTTTTACTTTAGTGCTACACCAAGAAATTACAGTGAAAATATTATAGATACATCTAAATGTGAAGTTAAGGTGCATGTTGCTCTTTGCAACAAGAAACTTAGTTGGTAAATATTCACATTTACAGTTTTCTTTCATTAAAAAACAAGAAATAATATGAGTACAATTCAAACGCTAAGCGTAAGAAGTCAGTTGTATTATTAATGTATAACAGGGATTCATTAAATATGTCAGCTCCTCCCTCAAAAATTAGGACTATATCATCCAGATATCGGGTGTAATAAACTATATGGTTAGAATACAAACTATGGTTCAAAACAAATTTCCTCTCCCAAAAACTCATGAACAGATTTGCAAGCTAGCACTGCAATTAACTTATTTAATAAACAGGGCATTGAGCTTTTGAACTGTTTTATAGAGCATTATTCAATACAAATTGAGGGGTTGAGGAAAGAAATTGACGTTCTGAATTCCGTGGTAATGGCTGATCTTGATTACAACAGATACAAATATGACTATAATAAGATCTTTTCTAGTATAGATGCTCACATTGCCAAAGCAAAAAGCACTAAAATCAAAAAAATAAGGAGAGATGCATTACAATATGTGAACGAGACTGCATACCCAAAACTCCCCATCTCTCAGCAACCACTTGGTTTCAACCAAGCAGAAGCAGCTGATTTTAACCAAGGTAACACCAATGGTAACAGAACAATGGCTGCCTTTGCAGCTCAGGAATTTACAGAAGAATGCACTGAGTTACTTCCTCGATGAAGTGAGAGGACAAAAAACAGAAATGTGAATGGCATTAACTCTAATGTGAAAAATGACTCAGTCTAATAATAATCCACAAGGGAATCAATATGGATGAAATTTTCAGCAGGGGAATGACCGGATACAACAGAATCACACTTGGCCTATGAACAACAGGAGGAAGGGCAATTGTAATCACTGGCAGAACCAGAGATAGCGTCTGAGCACTTTTTCCAAGTTTATGATCCTAGCATCTG